>NC_092523.1:16130000-16430000 GCF_037038585.1 Patagioenas fasciata | reverse complement strand
GAGTGGCCTAACTTGGTGTCTAATCCTGGGCCCCCTGGCATGACTTAGGACACTCATGCACTCCCCTGCCCAGTTGCTGCCCCATGTGTGGATTTTTCAAAACCTCTAAGACATAAGCTTGGGTATACAACTTTCATTGACAATTAAGAAGGCTTGAGCTGTCACCTCAGGAGCTGGCATGACACTCGATTCTCCTGGGAGGAGACCTGCATCTTCCTGGTCGTGTGGAAGACTACAGATGTCACCATGACATTGCCAAGGTCTTCTGCCATGGGTACCTGAGTGTATTTGTTGCTAATCAAATTTCATTGCAACTGTCAGTCTGTGCTCTATTAAAGTTATTAGACTGAAAGAAACTCAAAGCAAGGAAAACTGTCTGGCACAAGTATTCTGCAAGACAGTAAGGGTA
The DNA here is from genome assembly GCF_037038585.1 of Patagioenas fasciata. Classification (NCBI taxonomy): domain Eukaryota; kingdom Metazoa; phylum Chordata; class Aves; order Columbiformes; family Columbidae; genus Patagioenas; species Patagioenas fasciata. The sequence continues at coordinate 16,429,591 of NC_092523.1, read as the reverse complement.
AGAAGCTGCCATGGTGCCTCCTCTTTTCTTTCTCTTCTCTTCTCTTCTCTTCTCTTCTCTTCTCTTCTCTTCTCTTCTCTTCTCTTCTCTTCTCTTCTCTTCTCTTCTCTTCTCTTCTCTTCTCTTCTCTTCTCTTCTCTTCTCTTCTCTTCTCTTCTCTTCTCTTCTCTTCTCTTCTCTTCTCTTCTCTTCTCCTCTCCTCTCCTCTCCTCTCCTCTCCTCTCCTCTCCTCTCCTCTCCTCTCCTCTCCTCTCCTCTCCTCTCCTCTCCTCTCCTCTCCTCTCCTCTCCTCTCCTCTCCTCTCCTCTCCTCTCCTCTCCTCTCCTCTCCTCTCCTCTCCTCTCCTCTCCTCTCCTCTCCTCTCCTCTCCTCTCCTCTCCTCTCCTCTCCTCTCTCCAGTATGTCTGGAGATGCCTGTCCAAGAGCATGGTGACACAGTCAGGCGTGGTCACAGGTTTGTCTGTCTACTTTCTTCATCCACAGAGTGGAGACCACCACCATTTGCTAGGGCCACTCAACCAGACTTAGATTGTTGTCTAGTGGTAGTGGTGGCTTCTGCGTAGGTCCCCAAACCACGTTCCCCTCTGCATGGTTCTGCCATTGACCCCTGTGTAGGGAGCATCCTCTTTCTTACCGCATTCTGGCTGAAATATGCAGAATTTTCAGCTGGAAAAGCAAGCAGTCTGTGCAACAAGGGGATGATTTATTTCAGCTATGTCATGGTGTCACACACTCACTGCCTTGCTTTTATTCTCCTTCCTTGGATTTCTTGTCTAAACTTTCTCTTTTGCTGTCAAATGTGTATTATATTTCCCCAGTTGCATTCAATTTGTCTGGTCATTATTTACCAGGTATTTTAGTATGTGAATGTAAGATACATGTTTTACTGAAAAAAGATGACTATAAATTGCTTTGCATACATCAAATCACAGTTTAAAGAACAACACATGAATCCCCAAAAGGTGTGTATATAAGTCATAGCTGAAGCAGTCTTGCTTTCAATGATGAGTGTAATCTTCTCAGAACTGAAAATGTAATTTATTTCATGTCAAATGGGTGACCAGCATTTGTCAGCCACTGAGTACAGGAATTTTTCAAAAGATACGAAATCAAAGTGTCTAATATTCTGAGTTCTCATACCTGACCTATATGCTTTCTTAACAGTTGCTCTGGGTTGTTTTTTGTTTGGTTGGTTGGTTGTTGTTGTTGTTTGATTGATTGGTTGTCTTTTTCTTGAGGGGGTGGGGTTTTTTTGTTTTGTTTTGGTTTTGTTTTTCTGTTTGGTACTTTAAAATTGATCTTGGGAGCAACCATGTTCAAAAAGCTTCTTCATATACACATGTCTACATATATACATTCACTAGTCTGCCAGTGAAGTGGTATGGGCAGCATCTCCATCACAGGTCATGGCTGGGTACTGGAGCAGAGGTTCGTGGTGATGATCTGGAGGACTGGGAGGAGAGAAACAAGGTGAATTTCAGTGGTACAGAGCACAGGTATTTTTTTAAACCACAGCTGAGAATTTCTACTGGAAACTGAAAAGGAGCAAAATTGGGTTGTGCTGATAGACTGCAGTCATAGGGGTGCTACTGATGTGATGTAGCTGTGCAAATCAGAGGCTGGTTCTAAGACACACAATTTCCAGGACAGACGGAGAAGCATTTGTAACTCCTTTATTTCCAACCAGCTACCATGTCACCACTTGAGCCTCCTCTGGGTGAAGGCACACAGGGCTGGTGCTGCCTACCAGCCGTGCTCAGGGCAGATACGTGCAAGCTGGAGCAGGTGTGGAAAGCAGTAAGCAGGGGACCTGGCAGCTTAATTTGAGAGAGAGCTTAGGGAGTGTAGCTCATTTAGCTCCTCAAGACAAATGCCGAGAGAGAAAAAAAATGTGATTGCTCTCTCTAAATTTATCAGTGGAGGCAAATGCCAGAGAGGCAGAGGAACTATTTAAGGTGAAGGACAATGTTGGCATAAGAACAAATGAGTGTAATCTGGCTATGAATAAATTTAGGCTGAAAATTAGAAAATGGTTTCTAACTAGCAGAGGAGTGAGTTCTCAGCTTTTTAATAGGTACTCAAGAAACCCAATTCCTATTCAGTCCAATTTGATAAGATTATTAAAAAGCTGCCTGTGATAGGAGGGGACTAGTCTACAGCTTAGGTCTTTGTCCCTGAGCACTGATGGATGCAGGTTGACTCAATGGGAATCCTGCCTCGAATATGCATTTTATGAATATTTTTCATTATATGAAGAAGTTTCAAAAGTTAGGACACAAATCATCAAGAGGGTGCCCCAAATTTTTGATTCTTTGGACTTCAAATGTCTCTTTCTGCTTCTTCTATGCACCTGTAAAATACAGAGGATAATTCCATCCTTTCTCCCCATTTAATCACACTGGGGTATTGTGAAAAGACCCTCACTGCAGTATTATGAAAATATAATATTTACTGTTTGTGTAGCACTCAGGAGTGCTGCGAGGATGAGTACCAGAGGAAAAAAGCTGTGCTGAAATTAATAATTTTGGCTGAACAGTGAGGCTTGAATTACATGTAGTAAATCATGCCTAGGGCAACACACTGAGTGAGAAGAAAATAAAATATTGAATAGTTGCTCATTAAGTGAACACCATCTATTCCGTGAACTGAATGAGGCAGGGTCCCACAGAAAATACGGTGTGTGATTTTGTAATTGAAGATTAGAAGAGGGCTGACTTAAGGTTGTACGAGCCTTTTCTTATGCCTTTCCAGCATCAAGGATCTAGGATTTAAATAGATTATTTATGTGCCGCTGACCAATTAGCTGTCTACATCTGCACGCAGCCCAGCTCGCACCCCATTTACAACAGGGGGGACTTTGTTTGTGCATGGTGTGGAGGTGGTTGTCAGACTGCACAGGTTCTAGCACGATCTTTCTGCCAGAAGATGGGAGGGACTGCCTGGGCATACTTGAATAACCACCCGTCCTCCTCTCTCAGCAGCCTGGGTGCAGGGAGATGCTCCCAAGCATGCCGTGTGAATAACCCCCACAATGCTCTGCCCTTGGCACAAGCAGATGGAGAAGAATGGGAGGGTTGCACCGGCTCACCCACAATCAGCCTCTGAGAGCTGGGCAGAGAATAGTGTTCTGTCTTGCAGAGAAACTGGAAATTTATTTCATCCCAGCTTGGGACTAGCTCCACCTCTAGAAATTCTCTATAAATGCAAGTTGGAGGAGTGATTAAAATGTTGACTGTTGAGCCAAGAAGCTTGGTCGGCCTGGATGAACTACCTGCCCTGTGAATTTGGAGGTGTAGGTGGCTGTGGGTGTGAAGTTGAGGCTTTAGGTGTGAAGCTGAGGCTTTGGGTGCCATGTCAGGACGAGCACACAGGCCGCCAAGGAGGAGCGGGTATGGTCCCAGGAATCCCTGCCCGTTTCAAACCTTGTGCTTTTCTTGAAAACAAGAGCTTGGAACAAAACTGAAGACGTCAGCAAGGCAACAAGTATTTTGTCAATATTTTTCAAACTAGTTGCAGGACTATGGGCTATATGCTGTAGCAGGTGTGAACAGAGATGCATGGTCAATGCGAATTATGACCATGCCGGGAAGAGCTGTGGCTGAACAGGTGCCCTGCGAGAGCTCACCCCTGGCCACATGAAAAACCTGATACCAATACCTGTAGCTTTGTTCTAGCTGGAGGGTTTGGTATGCCACCACCAAATGCTGAGAACAAAAAATCTTGCTATTTTTAAAATGGCTTTGATGCAGAGGACAAACTTCTAGCAGCTGACTTTTCCCTCAGCTGAAATCTTATTGCCAGAATGGGGATGCTCGGCTCTTTCTGAACACCCTGCGTTTTCAAAGTGGGCACTAACAAAGGAAGCAAAAGCCTTAGCCAGTTCTGAGAATCTTGACTCAAACTCTTCAAAAATTATCCAAGATGCATGTGTTTCTCAGCCTTGGGAAACAAGGATTATTTATAGGCTCACCCGGAATACTTGGCTGGATGTTTTTGTGTGAGTTGGTACAAAGGAGTCTGGTGTGACTGTACATACTATACAAAGGCAGACACACCCTGCATTTAAAAGATTCCTGTTTTTTTGTAGTCAATCAAATTTCCATGTTCGTTTGTTGTAGTATGTATATCTCTCATTACGTGCCGATGGCACATTCTTACTAACCAAAAATATTATCAAAAAACACAGAGCTATCTCTAGATCGAGACCTCGTTTTTGACAGCAGTGTTTACTATTGAATCACAAACCACAGAAAACAGTGATTTGCACAAGAACGACTAATGCATAAGAAGTGTGCTGAACACTACTTTGGCACAGGAAGAGGGAAGGAAGAAAAACATATTTATCTCAGTAGTGGTTAAACGATAGTGCAAACCAGTAATTATGTGTAAATTATGACCTTGCCCCCTTGCAGTCAGCTCCTCAGTAAACATGACTGCATTTAATTTCTATCCCCTCAGCAATAAACATCATTGTGTTCGCAGCAAGTTCAGTGCTTCTCCTCACATATTTTTTCAATGAAAATCTGTGCTTTTAGAGATCAAAACCTTAAATGAAATGCTGGGCTTTTTCAGATTTTGTGGATTTTCATTTAAATATAACACTGGTAGTAAAATATTAGCTTTATAAATTCTGCTATCTTCCTTTACACTTTTTATCACTAAAGGCATTACATACAAGGTTAAACTTTAGAGATGTTTTTAAGTATACATATTTTTAATTTTCCTTTGACATTCTGTAACATTTCCAAACCTGGAGAAATGCTGAAAAGTTGAAGAAAATAAAGTGATAGAAGAAACCCCTAACTTGGATATCATGTAATATACATGGAAATAAAAGGAAAATACAGAAAGAAAGTGGGAGGAAAAAATAGGAGAGAAGCTCACAAAATTACATTTTAAGAAGTACGAGTAAAGAGCACAATTTTTTTTTTTTTAAATAGTAGAGAATCTCACTGAAGTGGAAATGACCTAATTAATGGAACTAATTTCAGCTTTTGAATATTTATGTTTTTTTCCATTTATTTAAACAATAACAGCTAAGTAAGAATTGAGCCTCAGCGCTAACATATTGTCATGCATTTCAGTGTGACAAACTGTAGCTACACACAATTATCCTGTGCTATTGGTTGCCGAAGTGGTTTTCATTATTTCCTACCTTAAGCTGTCCTGTAAATTTGCTCTGCACTGTTAAGCAGATATCAAGTTGTGCCTAGAGATAGAAAAGCTGCTGATGAGCAAAGGGGATCTTAATAGCGAAGTTTGTTGATGTTTATATTAAACTTTAGAAACATTTTGAATAAAAGACAGAAATCATTCTTCCATGAACAGTCACGTTGCATTTCTTCAGCGTTTCCCCTCTAATGTCCTCACCAAGCAGAGAGACGTTTTCTTGGTTTCAGTTCCCTGGCTTGGGTTAATGCAGAGCATGTTTTGATGCAGAATTACCTGGAGCTAATCCCCTTGTGTTGGGCAAGCCTAAGAGTGATCATGGTGTCTCTCGGGGAACCCAAGTGCCTTGGTGTCTGTACCTGCACCGCGCATTCCTGAGGTTTCTCGTGGCATGTCCTGTGGGGGCTGAAGCAGCTCCTGCCTGACCCATCACGTTAATTCTTCCCAGGAAACTCCTCTGGGATCTCTTGTGGTCTCAGCAGATGCCACGGTGGCATCGGGCTATACCGGAGGATGTGCTGCCACGTTCTCTTGGACCTGCTGCCTATCCACGGAGGTGACCCCCCATCTCACCAGGCAGTGTGAGCCAACAGCTCCACCACAGCAGGACTGGAGGCTTTTGTGGGTAGATAGGATTTAAATAATTGGCAGGCCCAGGAATGAAACCTGACTTAACTTGATTAAAGAGGAAATCTAGCTCGACTCCACACATGTGAAATGCTGCTCACTGATGTTTCTCTGCTGAAATCAGAAATGGGTTTACTCCTATGACCTACCTGGAGTTTGAACACACTTCTTCTGACTAAGACACACCTTAAAATGCTTTGCAAATATCAGCAAGCTCGGTTTCACAATGGGAGTTTCTGCTGGCAGCCGGGCTGCATCATCAATTTTTGGATGAGGAAATTAGGCAGCACTGGTGAGTGGCTCCAGGCCACATTGCCATGTCTGCGTGGCACTGGGAAGTGCTGCAGAAAGATAGTGAGGCTAGCACGGATTTATATCAGAATGGGGCTCCGCCCTGACTAATTAGTTTGCTGGGGAGCAATGCCTGTTCGGCAGTCTCTCTGCTAATGCAATCCTGCCTCCAGATGCCTCGTGTGGGGATCCCATGGCTGGTCTGCAAAGTGCTTCACATCCCCACGGACACTTCACAGCCTCCAAGGACTTCATGAGGAGTGAAATATATTTTGTGGCATGAGGATAACTTTTCTGAGAACAGGCTTCCCGCAGCTGGGCTCAGAGCTGGGAGCTCAGGACACCTTCATATTTTTTTTTTTAGTATTAATATATTTGTTTATTTTTATTTTTTTATTGAGCGACTATGCACAAAAAAAAAAGGGGGGTAATTTAAAGGAAGCAAACACTAAAAATACGCTGCTGTAGTTCATTAAATAGTGAAGTCAGGTATTTTCTGTGACTCAGTGGCTGATTGTAAACTATCATGGAGGGAGGGAGGGAGGACAGGCCTGACTCAGCAAATGTCGGGGCCTTCAAAGGCATTAGAGCCACTGCCAAAGCATTCCACCCTTTTTTCCCTCTTTAGATGAGTCTTAAATATCTTAGTCTTGCATTACATTATATATAAAAAGCATGTATGCTAGTGAATTGGCACATACAGAATAGAGAGAACTTAAACATCAGATTTTCCTGAAGGATTATGATTTGATTAGATCTGCATGTGCGCACCATTTCATCACTGTGCAAGTAGCAAAATCCCTTCTGTACAATTAAAACTCCTGAAGCGTCATTAACGTGGTAGCTACAAAATATTTCAAAATAGGAACTCTAAAAAAACCCCTACCTAAATCTTCATTAAAAAAATGTTTAGAACCCAAACACACCATTTGGACCACAACTTCCAGTCTCCTAGCATGCCTCCCGAGCTGATGTGTCACTGTGATTCCTCAAGGAAATTGTCCTTGTGGGACTTCTTCACTGCAAGACAAGGTACTTTCTAAGTGGCCAAGACAGTTCCCCATGCCTGCTGCCAACTCATTTCATAATTCTGCCTCTGCGTAATCTTTTTAACTGAAAAGATAAAAATGTAGGGAGTTGGTCTGTGCTTAAAAAGTTTTGCTGGCATGGCAATGGTATAATTACAACAGCAAAATCCCTGCTGTGAGTTCAGTCCTACCATCAAAAGGCCTTTTTGTTGTCATAATGTAATCTGTTCAGTGAACTGGTTTAATTCCTACCAGCAAAACAACTCTTTTTTTTGCTAGTATAAGCTGTTTCTCAGTTCAGGGTGTTGGCTGTTGCAGGACTAGTGCCGATGTGCCTGGGGACAAGCTGCCGTTTTCCCCCTTGCAGGTGAGGACTGAGGCTCTCTGCACACCAAAGGGATTAGGAAGTGTGTGGTGACTGCTGGGTCCAAAGGGAGTTCCAATCCACCTTTCAGTCTGGCTCCTTTCCATGAGCCCTGTGTTTTAAAATCTGTGCCTTCACTCTGTGGATTTTCTGGCTAGGACTCAGCTGGGCTGCCGGCACACACCACCACTTTTTCTGACATTGAAGGTATTTTTGGACTGTTATTGTGAAAAGTGATGATTTTTTGACAGGACTATGAATTAAAACATTAGGTTCTCATCTCACAGCAGGAATATGTCCACCCAGCCCATCAGTTTTGCAGGCAATATTGTTTTAATCCAGCTGTGGCCTCCAATATATGTCAATATACTGCAGTTCACCTGCCTGTCTGTGGTGGCTTGGTGGGTCCCAATGCAAGGTGCCACTTCAGAAATGCAGAGGCTCAAAATTGGGCTTTTCCTCTCGCTCACACCGTCTCCACCTCTCGGTTCCTCCCTGATGTTTTTGTGAGGGAGGGTGCATGTGTTTGCACTCGGCAGATCAGGGATGTGGTTTTTGTTGCCTTTCCAAGTCGCGCTGCTGCCGTTCATTCCCCTGTACCCCCAGGGGTGGGAACTGGGCGGTGGGTGGTCCACAGGACAGTGATGGACCAGGCCATGGATAATGTCTCTCCGAAATCATTGCTTACCCTGTGAGGAAAGCTACAGCCCCACCCAGACAGGATTTATGGCTTTTTCATAAATGCATGTGGCATGCTTATTTTTATGCACATTTCCTCAGTTTTTCTTTTAACATAATTTCACTATTCTATGCAACTGAAACCAGAAATAATAAATGCAGCAATGAGGGTTATATCCTCTTAGCCAGCACAACCATCACCTGTTTTTTTTCCTTGAGAAACAAATGCTTCAACCTGTTTTAGCAAACCTCCTGGCCCTCCCACAGCAGATCACTGGAGCCATTTTCAGGGTATAGTATGCCAAAAAAAGCAGGGACAATCTGGAAGGAACAGGTGTATTGGCTCCTGTTGCTGCTTGAAGAGGTAAACACCTAATTTGCTGCTGCCACAGAGGAGGTAAACATTTAGCACACAGAAAGTTTCATTCCCTCTGAGAAAGTCCCACTGGTATCGACCTAAATAAATTTCAATAGTAAATTTTTTTATTTTTTTTTTCTTTTTTAAAACGAAAAGCTTCCTCACCTCCATGGCACTAATTTTGTATTGCAACTCCTTGCAAAAAGAAACTTTTTTTTAAGAGGGTTGGACATTTTACTCCACGAGGTGGTTTTGGCTGGAAGGAACGGTGCTGAGGAGTGCCTGTTTGGGCTAACCTTCTTCATGCTGGTGGTGGGCTTGCTGTTCTCAGCTGGTGCTTTCCAGGAGATGGATTTCAGTCCAAAGGTTTATCAGGATGAGGGAAGATAAAGAAGGGTAGAAAGCAATTTTTGTTCCTGATAAAAAAGGAATATTTGAAGAGATATCTTTTGAAGACTCCGGAAATTGCAGTGTTTTGGAAGACTAAACAGACTTGGTGGAAATTTATGCAAAGCTAGTGGGTGAATCTGCACGTGTTTAGTGTGTGTCCAGTGAAGCATCTGAACTGAGCCCATCCTGCCCACCTCATGGCCCAGTCTGCACTCACTTCAGGCCCTTGGCGTGGGGCAGCTGCTTAGGAAAACTGAAGAAGATACAAGATTTGGATCTGGGAATGTCAACACTGTGTTGGAACAAATCCAACAAAAATGACACCATTAGTATATTGCTCTTTTGTTTTACTTATTTAGTGCAACAAACCTGATCATTTCCATCCTGGTAACTATTTGTTTTTCTTAGGTTTCTTGATCTCCAAAGAAGCTTCATTCATACTTTTACAGTACCTGCCTATGGCATCTCAGAGTTAAACATGTTCATGACTTTAAATGTATTTTTTGTTTCTTTTCAGATAATGAAATGAAAATTGGGCCAAAAGCCCTAAACACTGTCTACAGTGTTGTGCCTTTAGCAGTAGCTCTCGAAATCACAGTTCTCATTAAATGTGACCTGGAGCGGTTGTTGTTTTTGTTCTGATTGATATCTAGCTCTTGTCTTTTCTCTACAGCATATTTCTAATTCCTTAGAGTGTGTCTGCAACAACTGAGTCTTTCTGAGGTTTGCATTCAATTTTCAAACTGTACATCTGAAGCTGAAAAATAAACTCCATATTTTTGTGGTAACGAGAGGTCTGCCAGTCCCCTTCAGAAACGACAGCAATGTTTTGTGGTTTGTTTCAGTTAACACGGGCTGCAGTCAATGTGTGAACCTTTTGGTGCCCTCATTGAGTGCACAGCCTCCCTCCCTAGATGAGTGTACCAGTGCAAGGCATTTATTTTTTTCTAATAACACCTGCAGAGAAGTGGAGACCTCTCTGGTTTCTAGTTATGGCTAGGTGTTTGTAAGACAACCATCCTTCAGAACATCTGTGAACAACTGTGTTTTCCACCCACTGTTGTAGCTGCTCAGGTTTAGAGCTCTGTGTTCTGTTGTTAAAACTCTTCAAAGACTTCTTACGTCATGTCCACTGGGCATTTTTCACAAGCTTTTTGCTTTAGACAGCCAGTTTGTGGAGGGAATTTTTTTCATAGTCCAGCATCCCAAGGAGTTGTTGTACTCATCTCATGAATGTTGGAGAGGTGCGCTATAGATGGTTGTATCATTGCTCTGGTCAGCCTGTGCACATTTTATTGCATTTATTTTCTTTCTTTCTTTCTTTTCCCTCCTTTTTTTTTCTCTCTGAGGGATGATTTTTTTTTTAAATGACTTTTTTTTTTTTTCTAAAGCTTTATCCTACCACCTGTTTCCAAAGCTGCTTAGACCCCTAAGCTTCTCTCTGTTCCCCAAATCACACATCTCTTTATACCATCCAAATTTCTTTCATTTTTCAAGCTAAATACTTGTTTGTCAAGTCAGAGTTTGCAGAGCCAGGGTGTCCCTTTGGGAGTGTTGAACATGTACGAATGTCAGTATGTTTTCCAAGGGGCACCTGCCAGAGTCCTGCTGGTGCTCTGCTGCACTGGGCCAGGGCCTGGCACCAGACTTCTCTCCAGGTGTCCTCTGGCCGGGGGGGGAGTGGATTTACTTTTTAAGACTATATCTATTTACTTCTAAGCAGTTCTGTTTCTCTTACTGTGACCCCAAATGAAAAATTGTTTCTTTTCTCTTCCCTTCATCCATTTAGCACCATCCTCCTGCTTTGGCCTGGAAGAAGGAGAAGTTGTGAGAGGGTGAATTGCCAACTGACTGCTCTTCCAGTTCTGTTGAGATCTGAAGTCCTTGTCCTGGGAAGATATTTTCAAACTCCTTCTCACCAGCTCTTCACTGAACTTATGCTCCCTTTCATTTATATACCACTGATGATTCCCTTTCCTTTCAAAAATTTATTTGCACCTTTATCTGCATAGTCCTTTACTGAGGAATGGTTACTTCACATCTCTGTTAGACAATGTTCTTCTAATACTCATGTCATTTATCTGAAATTAGTTTACCTTTCTTTTATTTTGCTAGACTATGAAATGGCCCTGAGCTATGACCTAGTCCCAGAGAAAACTCAATAGAAACATCACTGTCTCTCTGTTTCAATTTATCTTTTAAAACCTACCAAAGAACTAACTTATTTTCTCACTTAATGCATGCAAAACTGGGTTTGGTTTCACTCTTGTTTCTTCTGTGACTCAAAGCTGAATGTCTTAGAGAAATTCTGGATTATTATCTCAGTGCTGCTGCCTTTATTGTCATAACTTCTAATGTAATTTTAAAAGTTATCAGTATGATTTGATATAATATGCTTTCCACAAACCTGTTTTTCGGTGTTACTTCTACTATTAGCCTTAAACTCAGATCTTTTATCTGCTTTTCTGCTGTGCTCCTGGGGTCTCTGTCAGACCAGCAAGCTGGGCCCTTTGTTCTTGTAGTCACTGGAGGAGCATCAGTTCTCTTCCAGGTACCTGCAACTTGACTGCTTTACTGAAAACCAGTGTTAAAGGTCTGATGACCTTCTCCACCAGCTCTTAACACTGAGACTACAAGTTACCAGGACCAGTTCATTTCCATATGTTTAACCTTAGGTACCTCGATCTCACTTCTTCTAGAGTATTTCTGCCTCCACTGCTGACTGTTCTACATGTCTTAATGGTTCACTGATAATTATTTGTTGCTCTCAGCTTTCAATCTTTTAAAATTATTATCCATATTCTTATGGTTGTTTTTTCTCCTTTTTTAAGTGGGTGGACATCTTAATCACACTTTTTTGTTGACTAGGGTAGTTTATTATTATTATTGTTGTATAGTGTATATACATGTATTTATATGTAATAAAATTTATTTATTGTGGTCTTCTTCAGCACCTAGAAAAATTTTCTTAAGCATTTCCCAGCTATTATTGATATTTTTCTGTTTAAATTTGCTCTTTCAGGTGATTTCATGCCTAGCTATTCTTAGCTTTGTGAACTTGGAACTTCATAGAGCCAAGTATATAATTCTATTTGCATGTAATTACATCTGTTAAATGACCTCAGCAACAGCCAATTTCTATTCTGTGATCAGTTTTTCTGTGGTAGAATGAGGTGTAAGGCAACATTCCTTTCATATGGATACAATTCATTCTGAGCATGAAAACTGACACATAAGATGTCTTCAGGACACTCTGGCATTGGCACCAAGAGACACCCAGCACATTTCACTGTGTTTGAAGCCTGTATTAGTCCAGCTTTTTGTACAGTTTGGGCAGATACATCGGGAAACGGACACCCTGCACTCTGTTGTGATTGCCCTGGCTGCCTGTTACCTCTTCTCGTGCTTGTGCAGTTGGGGCATTCACAGCATCTCCTTCTCAGCTGTCCATGAGCCAGGAATGGAGTATGACAGGGAGCCACTTTCTGACATTTGTGCTCACTGAAACCCTGCTAAATTAGAGGTTAATCTTGATTTTGAAGTTCTTACTATGAGAATATTTTTATCAGGTTTCAACAAGATAAACTGGGGTGAATTTGTGCTCCTGTGAGTGGTCTCAGTCACTTTTCTCTGTGGCCCATACCCATACTGCTGGTGCAGATGCCATTGAAGAATTCCTTACCTCCAAGTCTCAAAGTGATGCAATTAATTTTGTTCCAAACCTCTTTATCTTGAGCTGAAAAATATGTTTTTATTCTGCCTTTCTCAATTCCCATATTTTTATTAGCATCATGTTCTTTGGTCTAATCAACAAGTAACCTGGAAAGGCGATTTCATTTCTACTGAAATGGGGGTGGCCTGAACTCTGCTAATCCTTCTCATTGTTTAACGTAAGACCAAGTTCTACAAGTCCAATTGGATTAGATTATCACTGTGTATCTACTGATTTCTTCATCAAAAAAACAGGAATTGTCCTGTGGATGATAGTTAGTATCATTACATACCTTCAACTCAACTTCAGAGTTGATTAATTCTGTGTAATTTTAAAGCAGCAACTTTGTGCAGAACAATGTGATTGTATAATTAGAAGTTGTATGAAGTGCACAAGGAGACTGAATTAAGATGGAAAAGGCAACATCTGTTCCAGTACATTACAATTTTTGAATGCTAAATATATAAAGTGTTTACATCGATTTGGGTACATAGCATATCTATTAAGGGGTTTCAAGTCTTTTCATTTTATATGTCCCTTTAAATTTTTGTGCTGAATTATAAAACCTTTTAGCTGGAACATTTCCTAGAGACTCTCATAGACCCCTTAGGAAAAAAAAACAAAAAAACCCCAGAGATCCTAACAGGGGTATGTGCACTATCAGTCAGAAAAACCTGACATACAATAGGCACTCACTCAGTTGTAGTGAGGAAACATTTTCTGAAAAACAGATACAGTATTTTTCCTTAAGATTCTGGATTGGTCTAGTCCTGTCCAGGAGCTTGTTTTGCAGCTGAGCTCACAAATAAGTGTACTTTATCTGTGTTTGCTGATGGAACAAAGTGAGAAATAAGTGAGGAAGCAGTGAGTAGTCCCCACTGCTTGAGATGGGGACTGTCCCATGGTGGTGGAGCTGGAGCCTTGGCACAGCCTCCCCGTGTTGTTCAATCACAGTAACTCAGCCTGGAGCTAAAGATGATATTAATCACAGTGCATCCTTGTTGGCAGAAAGGGCAGGGGGAAAAGCAAGCACACTGCATCTCTAATACCCATTGATAATAACGTGGGTTCAGCTACAAGCGGAGAGAAGATGGGAGAGCTCACAGGGGAGAGTTGAGAGGTCTGGAACAGGCAGGTGGTCGCTGCTGATGGAGCCAAAGACTTGAATTTCTGCCATTATATATGAGGGAGGCAACAGCAAAGTGATTAATTTCTCTTTGGCAGGTGACTACTCTGTGTAGCTTCCAACAGAGGCTGCCAGAGCTGGACAGAAACCTGCTAAGGGTTCTCAAACAATCCAAATGTGGAGGCTGGATAAGGAAGCAAAAGTTTGCTTAAAAAAAAAAGCTTTTACAGTGTATTTGCAGGATAAGCTAGGTCTAGAGCTGATGGATGGCTGTGGCCAAGGGAGCAGTGTAATAATGAGCACTTTAAAGCAGAGCCAGGAACTCTTAAATTTTAATCTGAGGGCTCATGCCAATTCTCTCCCAGATCCTGGACAAGGTGAAGTCCGCTCCTGTTGAAACCACGGGGAGTTCTTGCGTTCCTTTCAGCAGGGCCAGGATGTCACTTGAAGAAAGAATAACATTGACTGGGAGGAGAGGAATCTGAGAATGAATTAGTTATCTTTTAGAGCGATTCAGCTATACGTTATCACTGCTATGAAACACATCCAACAATCCCATGCACAGAAAGTGGGATTTTATTTTTTTCTGGTTAAAAAACAATAACAGAACCAAAAAACAACTAGTCCAAATGACTGTCTGGTTTCAACACAGTTTGAAAGGCTCTGCAGGGCCATATGTTGCAGTGTCTTATGACCCCATTACATTTCAGTGCTCCTCCCATAGTTGTTTAGCTGTTAACTTGCCAGAAATATGTTCAGTCCGTCATAATAAAAAGTATATATTTAATACTTTTTACCCTGCACTTAGCGTGGTTGGAGATGCAGTTAAAGTGTCTGCTCCAGCGTCAGAAATTCAATTTTAGCATGTTGAGCGGGGAGCAGAGCTGAGGAGGAGTGCGATGGCGAGAGCAGGGGTGAGGGAACGGTTAACGCTCTGCTGGATGTTGGCTGGATTCCTGTGGGTTTTTTTGCACACAGGGCAAGGCTCCATTTCTGATGGTGAGGGAACTGCGGATCACATCCCAGGCTAACAGGGACCACAAGTGCCTTATCACTGCCATGGGGTCACGGGCTTTTCTTGTGATTCCTGCTCGTTCGCATTACTGGAAAATGAAACAATTCCCTGTGAATTCAGGAAGTAATGCTAGTTTCAAGTAAGCATACATAAAATTATTAGTTTCCTTGTTTTAGAAGGTGTCAGGATAGGTGTTTTTCTCCACACAAGCAGGCTGCTCCAGAAAGGAGAGGGGCTAATGAATAACACGTCTCATAATATGTGAGAATTAAAAGGTTTCTGATCGTTTGGGACTCTGAAACCACCGCCTCCCCTCCTTTTTTTTTTTTTTTTTGTGGGTTTTGTTTCACATGGGTTTATATCCTTTTAGTTTCACTTTAGCTTGTATTTGAGTACGTACCAGAGTGAGAACCACAGGGCTGGATTTAGCTTACAATAGAAATGGCATGAAACAGCAAAGCCTTTAACAAACCCCCAGTGTCACTGGGCATCCGTCTGCGTTTGAGAAGGGTCAGGCTGCTAAACTGCGTGTACCACAGGGCAATGGGGCACTGTGCTACACGTGCTGTTTAATGTTGGAACTGCAGCCAGACAAGGGTTTGGGTCACTTACATTTCACAAACGTTAAACATAATTTCAGAAAGTCACAAATCTGATTATCATTGAAAGCTGCAACTTTGAAACAGTTCAATATCCTGAAAAGAAGCTTATATGAAATTGCTGTTAGTTTAATTTTCACACAACTTATGCTAGGATTTGTGTTACAATCATAAATCATCAGAAAAGGGCAAGGTGACAAATTTTCCAGACAATACACAGTAGTTTAGGATAGAGGAAGCCAGGACTTAAATAAAATGCCCTTAATTTTAAGTGGATAATGGTAAGGTCTGTTTCAGTTATCACCATTCAGACAAAAGAATCTTGGAAACAATGTAGATCATTTTCAAAGAAATCTCATATTAGTTTTCAGTAGGATTATAAAGGTAAGTAGCACTTTACAAATTATTAGAAAAAGAATAGATGAATATAATAATACCACTACATAAATTTGTGTACCCACCCCATATGCTAGAAGTAGTTCTAGTCAGTCCAAGTCAAGAAATGATACAGCAGAACTGGGAAAATTTTGAAAACAACAACAACAAGAACTATAAGACAACCACAGTAGTTTGGTGCTCTTTGGCTTGGAAAAGATAAAGTATGAATAGAATATTGAAATATTTTGCAAAATCTTGGAGGTATAGGAGAGAAAATTACGCAGATTGCATACTATTCTCATAGTCCAACAGATACAGAGGCACCTAAAGAAATTATTAAATAGACTGCAATACAAACACAAGGAAAATATTTTTGACATGCTGTGTAATTATGTAGAATTAATTGCTACTGAATTCCATGGAGATAAATAATACAAGTGAACTCAGAGGTATTAAATGAAAAAGGGAAGATTAGACTCTTTGTAGCAAATAAACATAGCACATCACTCAGCTGTGGAAGTCTCCGAGTCACAGGTGGCTGGACCAGGGGAAGCTGGAGCAGGGAAGGGACCACTCTGGGTCCTCCTGCTCACTGTGTAACCCAGAAGTGCTGACTGCAGCCACTGGAGCCAGGAGCTGCCCAGTGCAGTGGATCTGACCTTCCAGCTCTCCCATGTTGGGATCCACCACTTTTGTATTTCTGTTTCCAAATTTTCATTTTGAAAATACAGATTTGCTTACCGATTAAATAAAATCAGATCAGGATGAATTAGAATTTCCTGTGGGACAGTCTGTCCTAGTTCTGTGTAATTCTTACAGACATGAGGATGGGACCAGACTCCTTTCAGTGGTGCTCAGCGATAGGATGAGGGGCAATGGGCACAGACTGAAGCACAGGACGTTCCATCTGAATATGAGGAAAAACTTTACTCTGAGGGTGACAGAGCCCTAGAACAGGCTGCCCAGAGAGCTTGTGGAGTCTGCTTCTCTGGAGAAATTCAAAACCTGCCTTGACACATGCCTGTACAATCTGCTCTAGGTGAACCTGCAGGTGGGTTGGACTACGTGATCTCCAGAGGTCCCTTTCAACCTTAACCATTCTGTGATTCTGTGGTATGATTCAGTCTTATTTGCATTGAGCAGGGAGTTTGGGAGCACTGAAGAAGAATCTGTGATATCTTAGGTAAGATGTTTGCCTTTAGAAGTAAACAGTTTTCTCTCTAAAGCCAGACAACATTATGTGTAATATTTTTGACCCTATGTGATATTATTACTCACCTGAGCACAAGCTGCAGACAGTAATTCAGCACCTGAATATGGACCTAGCTGTCAAGATGAAAGTGATAAGCAGACTTTGGCAATACATTCTGCTACAAAGGAGAGTTACAAAACCCAGAATTCTTCCCCAACCTTGTCACGTGCATATAACGTAGCAGTGTCTGTAGATGCATCCCAGGAATGTCCTGCAGACAGCTGTAGGAGTGGGGAGCTGTCAGGTCCACCCCCAAGCAGCCATGGTTGGACCCACACCTCCCGTGTAGCAACAGAGAGCAGGGACACTGCCTATGAAGGTCACTAACTTGTGTTAGAAATTAGCCCTGGCTTTTCCAACAGTTTAACTAGGTCAGTTAGGGTGTGATTATTTACTCTAATAACTAGCCTTGTGAACAGGCACCTCTTTCCTCAGGAATAAACTAGGAGAGTAACAATACTTTTATGCTCATAAAATTAGAGTCCAAAGGAGATTGCTTATATATTTATAGTGCTAAAAGCACTGTGTGTGGACACAGCTCAGCAATGTATAATCCTGGAAATAGATGGCTATACTTTTCCTTCCAGTATTACAATTCGGTTCCTAATATTGATATTACAAGACAGGTGCTAGAGAAACTGAGGCACATAAGACATCATACACTCATCTCTAATGTGACCTTGACAGGAAACCAGGAACATCACAGGGTGAACAGAGGGGTGTCTTCAGATCACTAACTTAAAAAAACCCACCCAAAAACCAGACACCCACACCCACATTGTTATTCAAAAACCAGAACATAATCAGGAAGTAGTGAGTCATTACGTGGCCATTGCCCTTTGTCGTTATTGTGTTTTCTGAACATAAAATTTAGGTTACTTCTTCCCTTTAGATGAAGTACCTAGTACCGCTATGGAAGCAAAAGCTGTATTGCATTTATTAGCAGTACTGCTGCACATAATGGCATGGAGAAAAAGATCGCGGTTGCTAACGTGATGGATGAGCATCCAAAAGATTTGGGCACCTTGGCTTGCAAGAGTCGGGGAGATGTTTCACATTGTGGCCAGCAGGTCTGTGTGGCGTCTCGAGTACGTGATGCTGCAGGACCACGGCCCCTGGTCCCCAGCCCCTCCTCGTCCTGTGCCCATGGAGGTGCTGGAGCAGAGGTCTGAGCCGGGCTGTGTGGGTGTCAGGATCTGCATCAACAGGTGTGTTTGGAAGAGGAGGCTTAGAAGGACCCAAACAAGTTGCCCAACATATTTTTAATAGATTATTGCCAAAAATAAATGACAGAGGATTAGAGTTATTGCTTCAAGAAGGTCATAGAAGTCGTTTGTATTTTAAAACATCTTGTTAGTGTACATTGTGGCATTACTATTAAAGTAACTAGTTCAGCCTAATATAATACATCTAATTATATGACGTAAGACTCATCTGATGACTTTTGCCAATTATATCTGACAGGGATATTTTAGATCAGAGGCCATGTGTTACAGCAATTTCAAGAGATGAATATAACAGCATATGTTTTAAAAAAATAAAATATCCACTATGTTATTTACTGTGATTAAGTACCTACAAATGCAATTGTAAGGTAGGGAAGCAGGCCTTTCTGGTTTATGAATTATGCCTGTGCTGAGTCATCACTGTTTTTTTTAAAGGTTTATTATGAATGAAGGGTTGGGTCAATGCCAAATTCCATGTTTCTGGCTGCTTCTTTTGTTTCCTTCCAAGTTATTCAAATCTTTGAAAACAAGTGCCTTGAAATGAAAACTTCTAAAGTTCCAGAAGTATCTTAAAACTTCATAACAATCACTGCAAGGAGAGACCCTGTGGACTTGAGTAGAAGACGCTACCAAAAATGAAGAATATGACATACACTGTCGTTTGACGAAACTCTGTCATTTAAAATTAATATGATGGTTGACTATGGGAAAACAAAACAAAACAAGCTATTAACATTTTCAGCTGCAGAACAGCACTGCAGCCTCAAATGAGAATGTCTGGGCAGAGGATAAAAGGAAAGGCATCTTCCATTCCCTCTGAAAGTATCAGGGGGATAAGAAGTGGGTAGAGATTAGAAGGCTATTCTTGGTGCCTCCTGTTGCTGCTCAGACAGATGCTGAGCAGAAGAGGTTCAAAATTCATGGGCTAGAGAGAAAAGATAGAGAGCACAGGAGAGAGGAAAATAAATACATTTTATCTGATGTTGTTTAGTGGAAATGTACACAAAAACTTTTGGGTCTCTAGGGGACTGCCTGCGGCACTGGCCTGCAATGATGTTCTGCCTCATACCTGTGCTCAGATTGAACGTATCTGGCATTGTGGAGATGGCTGGAGACTATATTCCTCCAAAACACATAGCTAAGAGAACACAGCAGTGCTGGATTGCAATCTCCCCAGGCTGGGCAGTTGCAGAAGCCAGTCCCTGACAGGTTGCCAAAAGCAAGGGAGTCCCAGCATGATGGGTTGCACTTTGAAGCTGCCGTGGTCCGCCCTGCCAGGCAGAGCCCAAGCCTGTCATTAGGTGTTACATATTTTCAGGGCAGACGGGCAGTACCAGGCCCCTGGGCATGCATCAGCAAGGGGTCGGGTGAGGGGACGGCTGCTGTGTTCTGGCTCGGTGGGGACAGGGCTGGCATGTGGGATGGCAGCAGCTGCTCAGATGTACTCATGCCGCCAAGGGACTTCTACTCTGTGTCAGATGATCCTAAAATTTTTGCAGATCTGAACCCCAGTGCATCCTGGGGCTTTGCTGGGGTGACAAGCGAGATGCTCTGCTTCCTTCCAGCCTACGTGTCCTGCTCCTGAAGCACCCCAGAGCCTTCCTCTCCCCGCGTGCAGGGGACCAGCGAGTTGTACCACACTCTCCTTCACCAGGAGACTGGCACATTAGTCAGAAGTGCTTACCTGGGATATGAGAAACTTGCTTCCAAATCCTTCCCTGCCGGCTGGCACTCAGATGTGCCTTTCTGTCTCCCAGGAAAGCCTAATTACTCCACTTCAGGGTATTCTGGGACAGATGTTCTCGTTTAGGTTTTTCAACTTTGGCTAAATATTTACATTGTTAAGCTGCCCCTATCCTCAGCTGAGCATTAAACCACTTATCTTTGTAGTAACTTTCTCTTTTGCTTTGCCCCAGTAGATACCTAATTGCTTCAAGAAAAGTGGAGCAGTTTTAAGAGGAGGGACAGCACGAGCCCTCCGAATATCCACTGAAGAACCTCCATGGCTGGACTAATGTGCTGAATATTAGAAGCTGGGTGTTAAAAGCCTCCAGGCAAAAAAAGGGTTCTTCCATCTCTCACACAAAGTCTTTAATCACAAGATTATAGGATAAAAGGAAAAGGCAATGTGGGTGAGGAGGGTGCATCATGCTCCAGCTCTATTTTGTGGGCAAAGCCTGTCTTAGGTGTTGAATGCCAAAAGAGCATTTGTGGTCAAGAATGCTGTTAGCAGAAGGAGATAATGTCCTCTAGCATTGGATGTCCTAGACTCTCCTAAGAGCTTAAACTTTGCATCTTTCCTTGATTTGTCTGCAATAATTTAGGTAGCTCTCTGACCAGTGTGCAAACTGGGGGATGCCTCTCAAGACAAGTGCAGACAGACATATCCGTTCTGCCTGTGGTCTGAACTGGCCAGATGAGAGCCAGCTGTGATACTGCATCTGGATACGTGATATTAGTGCTTTGCTCTGCATTAATCAATACATCTGGCTGAAAGGCAGGGTGTATTTGCTCAGGAACAACACAGCTAAACTGCTGCTGAACCACAACTGACTTGCATTGAGTCAGAGGAGCCCAGGTCTGCCTAAATCTGCCTGTATAAACCTGGTTACTAATTAGCGCCAAGCTCTCTGCTCGCTCTAAGGAGTTTGGATGCCAAAGTGTTAGACGCTACAGCATTATGCTCTGTACTTGTGGATGTTCAACTTCTGAATGACCAGGAGAGTCAGGGCGTAGCTGAGCTGTGTTAAAACCATGTTGGGACTTGCAGAACATGAGAAGTCCTCTATTTTGGATGCTGTGATCTGTGGCCAGTAGCAATCTAGCTTCAGCAATGGGAAGCCTGACTCTCACCTGAACATTGAATAAATACTCCAACATATAAGCCTATATCATGACTTTAGTTCAAATATGTCTGCTATCTCCAAGCATGACATTTCCAGGAGCAAGTGTTTTGATTCATTCAGTTTATTCAACATCAACTCCTAAATATTTAGTTCACTAACAGCAGCTCATGTGGTAAACTGAGGCATGAACATTCCCTCAAAAAGTTGCTGAACCTTTTTTCTGGCACCCAGGCAAAAGATCAAATCCATATTTAGCACTGGGGAAACATTATTTCCTCATTTCCTTTAATGAGTGTAATGGAAGTTGATTTTCTGAAGGTAACAGACACGAGTTCTTTGCAGTTTTTTTCTTATTGGGTATTCTGTGCTTCACTTTTGCATTCCTTCAGCCAGTGGTATAGTGCTGTGTAAAGTAGGAGAAATTCCGGTTAAAGACATGAAAAATATATTAAAGAAAAATCATAAAGATCTAGAATTTTGCACTAATATAGTGCATTTTTATCTGAGATATGGACATATATAAGCATAATTGCCAAATACTTCTAACCAGTGTGTGTATGTGAGTTAAAAATGTAAGCAACCCCATCAAAGGCCTCTAGCTTTTTGATTCCTTAAGAAATGAATAATATTCAGCACATTTTTTGGAAACCGCATTTAAGTCAACCCTGAAAGTGGGACTGGACATTTAATATTCAGAGAATTTTAACAGCTTCAACATGAAGTAGGAAAAAGCGGAGTTGCATTTGGGACCCTGCTGTCTGCCAAAATAATACCCTCATGGTTTTCATCTTCACAACACTTTGCAGAGAGTAAACGGACAGGTTTAGGTGCTTTAGTCTTGAACTATAAGCTGGGTGGTGCTTAATGTAAATTGCTTTAATGAATATACAGAGCTGCTTCCTGATTTAGCAGTGTTGTGTACCTCATTGCAGCTTAAGGGCTGTCCCGCAGCATGAACCCTGTCCAAGGGATGTTTGACGTGGCTGCTCAGGCACCAGTGTTGGATCCTGGGGTGGCAGCAGCTGGGAGCAGGGGAGCTGATCTGGATGGGAAGCAATGGCCACACTGTCTACAGTGTATGCACCCCTACGGGGCCGTGTCCAGGGGAGCCCGCTGGGCTCTGGGCCTGGATGTCCTGGCTTTCGAGGCTGGATTGCTTGACTGCACATTACAGTTTCCACAGGGCTCTTGTTTCAGTCAGTGAAGAGCTGAGGTTTGTTTTGGTTTGGTTTTTTGCTATTTAGACATTTTCTGATGTTACCAAAAAACATTAGGGACATTAATTTACTATCTTTGCAGCTTCCTTGTGAGTTTGAGTGATCTTATTATTCCCATCTTGCAACTGAGAAAATAGGTACAAGCTCACTGAAAATACCTTCTGATGCTTATTGTCTTTTCAGAGGCACTGAGACTCTGGGACACTCAACACAGGATTAAGTTCAGGCGTCTTCACCCACAGCCAGGAGCGCTCCTCCTCACTGCACTGTATCCACTGCAGCACCCCAGAGCCGTTGCTGACCTATGGAAAACTAGGAATATGCACTGGGTTACCAGCCATTACCATGAGACTTGATCTGAAAGCATTGTCTGGTGTCAGAAAGGATCCTTCTGGCATATGCTCAGAGAGAATCAGATCTCTAAATGGCATTTCTTTTTAAGCAAGGAAAGTATTTTTCCTCTTTCTCTGGTCTACTGCATTGTTCCCCTCTCAATTTCTGTGGCAAATGCAGGAAACCTGCCATGGACAACATTTGAATTCACTGCGTAACCCAGCTTTTTCCAGGTGCACCAATTGAAGCACCAATTTTATTTGAAATAAAATAGCATGTGACTGACCAGCTTTAATTCTGTATTTCCTATATTTGCAGAATTTGACTTGGCAGTCTCAGCACCTCTCTTGTGCAATAACTTACAAGTGTACTGATAGATTAGGCAGAGAACATCTGGAGAGGGATATGGGTGTGTTTATGTTCCTGAAACTAATAGCCCAAACACCATGTGATGTAAGTAGGCAAGTACCCTCTTCTTACAGAAGAAGAAAAGGGTGTGGGTTGATAAAGCAACTGGAAGTCAACAGCTGGTGTCTCAGCTGTGCTCAGCTTGTGTTTCTAGTACTTAAAGGACACACAGGCAGTTCTCCAGTCCTGGAGGTACCAGGTGTCCAAAAGCTTCTCAGTTGCTGCCCCAGAGCAGAGGTTTTACTGCCAGTGAAGGGCAGGTGGGATATCTTGCCCTTTCCCTGTGGAGCGGAGGCTGTGGTACCATTGCACCAGAAGTCCCAGTTTGTGGGACCAGAAAAACCTCTTCTTGTGGTGGGGATCCTCAGCTGAGTCATGAAGGTTTGATTAATTGTTGGATCAAAGTGAAGATCTGGCCCAAAAGCTTTTGGGTCATAGGTCTGTGGGTTGATGATTAGAGTACAGATTTATGCAAATGCTGGGAATAGCAAGAAAAAAGTCAGGGTTTTTTATCATTTTCTCTGTTAGCAGAAGAAAATGGAAAAGGGAGGTAATCTTTTCTCCTTTAATTGTGTGGTCCTGCTCTATTGAACTTAATGGCTATTTCTATATGCTGCTCAATGGGAATAGAATCAGCAATGACTGTCTTCTGTTAGAGTAATGCAGTCTGAGTGGATTTCCTCAGCTTTCTGTGGGGACACATTCTGTCTCCTTGGTGTGATCTTGCAGGCTGCCTGTGGTATGGAAGAGAAAAAAGGGAAAATAATAACCCTCCTGCACCCCTTGGGAAGGAGCAATCACAGTCTGCTGGTCCCTGCTGCAAGCAGAAGTGGCTTTTTGGGACCTGTTTCATTCCCCGAGGCTGTGCAGAAGATATGGAGAGGTTTAGATCCCCCTGTGAGCAGGGAATACCACAGCGTGCAGCCCCGGGCAGGCAGGCAAGTTCCTCTGCTCAGCCAGTCTAGCTTGAAACTTCATATCTGCTCTATATTTTATCACTTGCTTTCACTAAATGCTTTCAATGTGGCTGCAAAGTTGCCGCTGGGAAGGCCGTGTTAAACATTGACTGGTTCTGCCATCCTCAGGCATCTCCTTGGCAGCATGCACAGTCCTGCCTGTGTGCAGGCAGCGTTCATCTCCACAGCCTGGCAGCTATGATTGGAAAAGCTCTTTCTTTCTATTGGACTCTGTGCTGATGTTGTACAGTTTTGCCCTCCTTACAGGGAGGGGTTGAGGTTGAAAACTGCTCTCAGATCCTCTGCTTTCAGCTCTTGTCAGCACACAAAACTCTTCACAAGAACAATTCAAAAGTCTGACAGGTACAGAAAATCAGAGCTTCAGCTGTAGAGGCAGATTCCCTGTATTACAACAGGATAGTTGAAGTCTCCATGTTAGGTAGGTCCTAACCCACTTTTTCTTCTTCTGCTCCCCAGTGCCTTTGCTAACATGGTTTTCTGCTCACCAGGTGCTAACTATGCTTTTCTCTCAAGATGAGAAATAAACTAATACAATTCAATTGAACTAAGAGAAATTGGGCCTGAATTTAGCTTGGATTTTGCTGTTTATTGTTGAATGGAGGAGGAAACCCACATTTTTTTTATTATTATTCCAACTGGCCTAGTAAAACCTATCGTTTCTCTCTACGGACTTCACCTCCTTGTTAACCTGAGACAATCACTGCTACAAAGAATAATAATACTGCAATTCTTCATAAAGTTTTCAACTCCAGTAATACAGGTTTAATCTTTCAACAACTATCAATTCTTTGCCTCTCAAATTTGAACACTTAGTTTATCTTCCCAGAAAAAAAAAAAAAAATCTGTGACTACCAGGACATATCATCTACCAGTTTCTTTGTCTAGGGACTTCTCCCAAAAGAAGTATTTGAATTGTGTCCCCCAGAAGTCCCACAGCAGGCAGGAAAATGCCCCAAAGACATGAGAGAGGCATGCTCCAGGGGAAAAGCCAGGGCTGAAGAGTCAGGAGAAGCGGGTGAGCTCACCTTGGGGAGGAGATGTCTTTAAACCCCTTGTCCAAGGGAGCCTCTTACTAGACTTGCTCAGGTTTGAGATGCTCTGTGCTTGAAGCTGGGATCTGAGCCTGTGTAGAGTTTGTGATGGGGAGTGGGTGCTTTTGCATGGAAAAAGATAGTAAAGGGCCTGAGTGGTGAGATGAATCCAGGCAGATGGTTTCTCAATGTTAAAGGGCTGGGTGACCTTTTCATATGCATGCATAGATCATGTTTTTAGAGCGAAAGATGTCTTGGCTCAGCCTTCTCTCTCCAGTTTGTTCTAGCAATGTGCCTACCGCCAGTGACAGGACATGGGCCCTGGGTTTTGGATCCCTGTGCCTGCCTCCTCTGAGAGATATTGCTTACATTTGTTTGATGGGGACATTTTTTTGAGGGACATTAGTACTAGTTGTGATTGTAGACTTTACCTTTGCTTTTGACTTCCTTGCCCTTCCCCTACTGCTGTTGTTCTTTCTTTTTTTTTTGATGGTGCCATACATTTTCCATAAAGGAGTATTTCAGTTCTTGGTTTGTTCACTCTTGAAGGCCCTGAAGTTGTACTTTTAGTTACCTGACCACTAGATGGGGACACTGAATGCCACGAACCTGGTTTAGCTCCACCAAGAGGTTACCTGTGGACATGGAGATGCAGAAACTGCCAGAGGCCCCAGAGCTGGGCAGGTGCAGGTACATGACATCTGCTTTGGGGAAGAAGTGAGCAAGCTCCTTTATACAGTGGCTTTAGAGGTCCTCCAGCAAACACCTCCAAGCTCCAGGCAAGTCTGGTGTCCTGCTGCCCAGAGAAGCAAGTTGCTCGAGTCCTCTGTCTGCTGGAGAGTGTGGAGAGATAGGGAGGGGCTGAGAGAGTCACAGGTGTGAGCCCTTCCCTCACTGCCTCTCTCCTAATCTCATCCCTCTTTGCTGGGGATTACATCCCAAGGACTGCTCTGATCCTTTGATCCTCCCTTGCAGCAAAACTATCTCGAGAAGTGGCCTCCACCACTTTGGAGCTTCTGACTGTGTCTGTGAAGTGAGGCAGGAACTAGAATATCAACAGCTTTTTTCTTTTTTCTTTTCCCCAACAGTTTAAGCTATTTTTAAAAGACCAAGATCAATCTACACTTCAGAAGTGTTTCTGTAATTTATCTATTTACCTTGTAAGTGCAGATAGGGTTTAAAGTGCCCATTGTCTGCATTAGCCCTTCTGTCTTTCGTATCATATGCAGCAGGAGGGCTTTGTTGCTGTGGTTTTCCTTCATTTTCTTGATATAGCTGAATGTTGAAGTGAGACTTCTTCCAGATAGAAGCAATGATGTTTGAACAATTCAGATCATCATTATAAAACAGAGAAGGAATGGGGCTGAAAAGCAGACACTTTTAACCAGAAAGATCTGTGTATTTAAAATCCTGAGGCTTGTTAAAGCTCAGATGATGGCTGAGGGACTAGTGATTTTTTGGTCTTTTATTTTTTTGAAACATGGAAGATGTAAAATGAAGATGTGATTGCACTTAATGATCAACAAGGTAAAACTACAACACTGCAATATGGCTGGATCATTAGGGGAATATGTCCACTGACCACTAGAAGCAGCTGTGCAGGCTTTATGTGGATTAACTGATACCTGGTAGCAAGGACCTGCTGTCGAACAACCAATTTCTCTGCGCTAGTTCAGCCCTTAAAATACGTTTGCACTGTCTCCTGTTAATCCCTAGCAGATGTTTAGGAGATGTGGATGCCCAGCGCCCGGCTACAGCAGCATGACCTTGTGCGAGGAGGAGTCGATGCTGCCTCGGATGGCAACTCTGCAGTGAGGACGGACGCGCCCAGGATGTGAATGAGGATTGCACAAGCATCCGGAGCACAGAGAGTCCCTGACAAATAGTGGTAACCTTTAAGGGAAGCTGTGTAAATGATCCTTGTCAATACTACCATTAGATTAGTGAGGGACAGTGACTACTCCAGGGCTATGAACTGAATTACAGACACTTAATAGAGCTCATTGGTAGTAAACTGACTCGGTGATTTGCTTTTCATCAGCTCTGCCGGCTGACTTTTGAGCCTCCTCTGTTCAAATGGTATGTGAAATCTCTGGTGTTAACTGGCACCACTGGGGTAATTTAGCAGAAGTTAACATAAAAGCAACCAGATTGGTAATAGCTAGCCAGGTGCCTGTGAATTGTAAGTAATGCTGGCAAGAGTTTAAGACTTCTCCTTCAGCTTTCAGTTGCTTCATGTACTCACGCAGAAAGGGTACCTGTTTGAATTTTTCCTGTTCTGTTGTTTGCAGAGGTCTGTATACAAGATCGTGCATGTGGTTTGTAGCTTTAGAATTGTCCCCTGGCAGTGACAGGGAGCAGGCTGTGGAGGTCAACCTGGGTGGAGGGACAGCAGGTGATGGAAAACCTCTGGTTCTCCTCTTTGACTCCTCTATGTATGCTAAGAGCCAAAGGCTTCTAATAACTGCTGTCTCCTGCCAGTTCTTGGTTTATATACGTATACAAAAGTACTAGATAACAGATGGTTAAATACTCAGATACCCTTCAAAGAAGTTGTCAGCTTGAACAAAATCGAGTTTATGGAAAGAGTGAAGTGCTAGTTTGTTATATCCCTAGAAGCAGGGTAGGTGCAAATTCTTCTTGTTTCACAAAAGTGATTGCATGGCAAATTACGCGTAACATGTTCAGCGGGTCTGCTCTCCCAGCCATCCAGGGCACAGGGCAGCATGGTAAGGTAACACAATGGTGAGCGTGGAGCTCTTTGATTGCAGCCCTTACTGCAGGCTGCTTCAGTGACCTCCACAAGCTCACTTAGCTTTGCTGTCTCCACCTTTCCCTTATCCTCCAGAGGTGGTGTGAAGACAGATTCATGCTTAAAGTCATCATGAACTCTGTTAAAAACTGTCTGAGTATTATTATTGGCTGCAGCAATATTGTACTTGGCAGCAAGGAGGTCGGTTACAATTATCTCTCCAAAGAGGCTGCAGACACATAAATTCCTCCAATTCTCCCACCAGGGAAGAGGACTTTGAGCTGGTCTGTGCAAGGATATTTTGTCAATGAAAATCAGGTTCTGTTTGTAGGTGTTTGCATCTCTCCAAGAAGAAAACTTGCTGGTGAGCTGAGAAAACCCCTTGTCCCTGCTGCTTGAGTACTGCTACCTACCTGGGCAGCAGAAGCCTCCAGGGCCAGGAGCATTACTGAAACAAATCCTGTGTAGACATGCCATTGTTCCCATCAGCTGCAGCAGTGCTTCACCCAGCTGCTCACATATCGATGTGCGTACAGCACAGCCCACCGCCTGCCTGTGCTGGGGGGTGCAAAGTGCTTCCCCATCTGCAGTGTGCTGGGAGGCACACAGAGTGATACAGCTCTGCTGGCAGGAGCTTTTAAGGCTCAAACTACACTTCTACTGTCACGGCTCGTTTCACTCACAGAGATGGTTTTGCTTTGCCACCTTGCTCCTATCAGATACGGCTCAGCTCCTTTATGCCCCGAAGAAAATATAGCCATATCCCAGGGTTGAGTGGTGGCCCTGACGAAAAATTGGATGGAAAAATTGGTTTCACTGCAATACTGTTGTACTTTGTTTTTGATCCAAAGTGCAACTTTTTACTTAACTTGTGGTTTGTTCAAGCCTTTCAGAAATGGGTAAATGTCTCAGAAGGATTTTATAAAGAAATGTTTTATTTTGAAGTGCCTAAGAAAAGATTTGAAAAGTTAGGAAATTTTTGTTTTGTTTTTTCACATTTGGTTTGAAAACCAATTTCTCTGAAAACACCAACAAGTGCTAGATTTGGGTTAGAAAACATCACCAGCTTTTAGCTACAGAATTATGGGCTGAGGCCAAGGATAAAGAATTCTCTTCCTAATGACATGTAGCAATGAGAAATTTCCTCTGACAAGCATGAGTGTCCTCAGGCTTTCAAAGTGATTTTCATCTTGTGGAAAGCCAGTGTTTTAGACAAATACAGTTCTGAAACTTCACCTAAATGCTGTTTTGATTTACATAGCTGTTTAAAAGCAGCAGCACACATGGTAGGAAAGGTTGTGATTCTCATCTCCCAAGCCTCCTACACTGCAGTGCGGTGCTACTTTTGCAGGTTTGATGTCCAAGGGATTCTCATCTGTACTTCTAACCTGGCTGGTGGCAGCTCGTTCCCTGGGAGCAGATGGGGAGCAGGGAGCTGGTGTGAGGTGGGGGATGCTCTTGAAGGGAGCCAGGGAATGGTCCCAGCAGCTCACCTGCCCATGGCTCCGGCTCCACGTGGAGGCTAAGCCTGGTGCATTGTCTGTCCTCAGGGCAGAGAAATGCCAGGGACACATGGATGAGATATTAGTGCACTTCAGAGGAGTTGGTTTCCTGGCCCTGGGTGACAAGGGAGTGTACACAGCAAAGGTTACCTATATCTGGTGAGCAGCCACCCTTGTTTGCTGTACCCTTTCCTTTCCCTTGACATGATGTTTTGATAGTAAATCTGTTTGGGAACAGAGATGCTATTGATTTCATTTGTCTTCTCACCTCAGTAATCTGAACACCGTGGACTCAGGTGGAAAAAAAGGTGAGGTGACTCATTTGGTAAGTCCCTAATGGAGGGTGTCAGATGGAACTCAGTTGTTGGCTGTTACACATTGCAGAACAGAGGTGTCATGCGGTAGCTATGAAACTCTTCTTAACAAGCCAGCTGACAGCTCTTGCTCCCCCCCAGTTTCCTCATTGAGGGTGAATTGCAATGCGGTGACACAGGTGTGGATTCATTTCCAAAACTGCCAGTCCCTCTGGACTCCTTGTTTTTAATTATTTTTTTTCCTCACTGATGTCAGTACAGCAGCAGATTTAAAGGCTGGTACTGCACTGATTAAAATTGTATTCCTAAAATAACTTTGTCCTTTGGTATCATTCTGAGAGATGCTTTTGTTTTATTTTAAATTGTTAGATTTTCAATGTGAAATCTGAAGCAGAAATTGGAAAGGCAAGTTTCAGCATAACTTTCCTCTACCATAGCTATGCACTGCCTGTTTTTGGACAGTTCATGTTTTATAAAAATATATACATCCAGTAATAAGAGAGACCAATATATTCATAAGGGGGTTGCTGAAGGAGCTGTCTAGTGTCCCCTACACCTTTCCCCCTACTGACGTGTCTGTATTACCCATATACCTCACCTTTTGGGGAAACTTTCCATGGATCAGTTGTGGTAGGTGGTCTACGGTGCCATTTTTAAAGACAAGTGACTTCCATTTGCTTTTGGTGAAAATCTTCTGCTGTCCTGAGAAGGTGAGACAGAACATGTTTGTTGCCCTCACCCATCCATTCATTGCACATCCCTCATGTCCCCTGGCATTTGCCTCCTCCTGGGTCCACCCACCCAGAATGACTGCCCTGTATACAGCCTCATCTCCTCACCCGTCCCGCACCTCTGGGCTCTTAATTTCTTTTTTCTGCTTCCTCCTTTTGACCTACAAAGCATTAAGCAAACACTCTACTCCAGGTAGCACCTAATATTGGTTTCCATAATCTCCTCTTTAATAGTCCCAAGGCTGTTGGTGGTCCTACCTAACAATGGTGGGCATTCATAAGAGTTGATTCCTGTAGAACATTCCAAAATCCTGCCAGCTCATCTCCACTTATTGTGGGAGATTTGAGGGATTTTCTTGAGGTTGTTGTGTGGATGGGTTTCTATTAGATGGAGATTTATTTCTGAACTAGCCAAAGGAATCCCAACGCCAGCTCAAAGGCTGAAAAACACCACTCTGAAAAACAGCAGTGAGACTCGGGCGCGTGGACAGCCCGTGAACATGGACAATATCCAATCAGCTAATGCATGCTTGGAGCGTGGACGCGTGATCACGAAATAACTGCATATATAAGGAGGCTTGTCTCTGTAATAAATGGCTTCACTTGAATTCATATTGGATTGTGTGAAGTCCATGATTTTTTGTCCTCACAACTTATGACCTAGGTTTTCTGGTTGCTGGCATGTTTCACTTGATTCAGCCCCTTTCCTCAATACTGAGAGCTGGAAGGTGGCACTTGTTCCTTTCTATGATGGGACTGCTCTGGGTCCTCTGTAGCTTGTTCCTTACCACTGAAATGAGCCTTTGGTGGCACTATGTCTAAAGTCTGCATGACTGCTAAAGGCTGTTTCTCTTCAGGACCTATGTTAAACCTATTTCCGTGGCTCACTGTCTTATTTACATGTTGTATACCCCTGAAAGCAATGATTCCTACATCTTCTAGATCCTCTGTCATTTTTTTCACTGTGTGATCATCATGCTTTTAATTGGAATGAGTAGGAAGAGTGGTACAATGCTGTGGATCAGCTGTAGGCCACTTGACATGACTTTGCAGAGAATTAGGAATCTTCTGACTATGGTTTGGGAAGATTGGAACAAAGCATTAAACAGACCTGAATAAACTCTTCGCACTTCTGGCAGGACCATTTCTTCTCTCTGGCATGATCCAGAGCTGCCATCTGTTCTGTCTGATGCTGCTTTCTGCCAGGTATCTTGGATGCTCACCTCTGGCTGGATGTGCTCTTTGCATTCAAAGTCCGAAGAACAGGCTGACTTACAGGCTTACAGTTCAACCAAATAAACGTATTTCAGGGAAAGATGAAACAAAACAAACTAGGATTTTGAAAAAAAACATGGGAATTTCTCTCTGTAACTGTTTCTCTCCCTTCTTACCAATTCTAATTTCCTTCTCTTTACAATGGAAAAAGGTACAAGAGAAAGGAGGAAAGATTTGAATAACAAGAAGTGATAGGCTTTAATTATTTTTTGTAGGAAGGGATAGATATTTGAGAAAAGTTCATAAATATGTAGTTTCTGCCAAGATTTGCTTACATTTTCAAGAAACGCAGTTTTTCAGTCAGAAGTTTTTCACTCTTTTTTCAACAAGTCCTACTGAGAGCTATGTTTAGAAAATATTTCATGTATTTCCAAGGTAAAAAAAAAAAGTTTATCTGCAACAAACATAGCATGTGACCAGACCATGCAGGTCTGATAACTGTTTTTAAATGAGAGCCCAGGGCTCACCTGTGGCTATGCTGATCTAACAGCACAAAAAAATATTCTTTCCATGGTGTGAGGAGAGTCTATAAGAGACATTACAGAGGGCAGAAGGCACCTGTGTTTCCTATTTGCACTTTAGCTAACATAAAGCTGTAAAATATGGAATTTTACGAAGAAAATACCAAGATTATCAATGAGACACAACATCAACATCTTCTCAGCTCAGGAGGCTTACATATATATGGCTTCTGGGTGAGGGCTGCACTAGCTGGAGTTAATGGATTTGCCTGCCCTGCAGACCCTATAGGAAAAAGGGAACCCTTGCCCTGACAGTTTGCATGACAATGGTGTCTTCTGGGGGATGACTTTTCCTAGGAATAGATTTTATGTGCATACAAGTTATAACAGAAAAGTGGAATTAGTGGGATGTGTTCAAGCGCTCAGTTATCTATGCTCTGAATGGACTTGTCTTCAGCTTCATATCCTTTGGCTGCTTTGGAAATCTGACCTTGAAGCATCCATTGTATCCCTGGAAGCACATTGCAGGAGCCGTCCTCTCACCCAGAGAAGGACAAGATGTGGGTAAGATCAGGTTGCAATGGTGCGGGGCTCTGCTACCACAAAGATGACCATGTCACTAATGCTAGTGAGGCTTATTTAGTGTTTGTCTGCAGGTGTGCCTTTAAATACACATCAGAGGTGATACTGAGATTGATGACTCCTTTGTTTCAGAGTAGGAATATAGCTACTCTAAGCATTGTTTTCCAACTAATTTCTCAGGCCGCTAGAATTAATTACTTTTGTGGCTGCTCCTGCAGGTCAGCCAGGCAATGTTCCAGGAAGGTATATCCCACTGCAAACATGGTGTTGGAGGATTACGGACAAAGTTATGGAGTGCTGAGCAGTTTGGGGTGGCACAAACTTGTTTTTGTAGCAGAATACGCCTGAGACAGGCTCAGTGGGAACAAACTCGTTACTTTCCCCCCAGAATGGGCCCTCAACATTGCCTTTGCTACAAAGAAGTGTAATATAAGTACAGTTATCACAGTGTGTTGAAAAAAACCCTTGCCCACAGCATGCAAATTCCCTGATCTTTTTGCACTCACTTCACAATGAGGTGAAGATCCAGGTATAAGAATGTATTGTTGTTTTTATTTTTATCAGTGCTAATTATTACTATTATTACCATTATTATTAATGAACCTGTGCTCTTTAATTTGTTTTGTTTTGGTTTTTTTAGTAGAGTGAAATTAAATGCAAGAACCTCATAGCATAGCAAGAAGGAAAAAAATTAATTGAGTGAAAGTCAGCAAATGTAGAATTATGGTTCCCCCAGCAACTGTAAGGAAGGCAGAGAACACAAAAATACGCTGGTGTGCGAGTTAATGCTGCACGCTGCCTGGAATACAAATCCTAACTGTGTTCAAGGGGCTGAGTGATGATTACTGTGAGAACCATAACTTTAAATTTCCTGACTTTTTGCAATTAAAATCTCAACCTGGATGATGCATTAGCATAGGTTTTGCATTTAATTTGCTGTTTTCTTTAGAATGTATGTGTGTGTTGATTATGTTTGAACATTTCTTACCTTTTCATCTCATTTATTCTTTTGTAAGGGAAAAATCAGGGGAAAAACCATTTACCGCATCAGCTCCCTTCTTCTCCCTCACCGGCGGGGGGGGAAGAGGGAAGGTACAAAAGAAGAAAAGCCTTAGTGCAAGCAGTGCAATTAACAGTATTTTTAGCTCTAAGAGGCATTTACTGATGAATGTAAATTTATATCTTTGCTTTTCTGTTAATATTTGTACAGGGACTGGCCAATCCATACAGAGCTGAGTCTCCTCCAGACCTTTAACCCATAAAGACTTGAGCTAAACATTGTTTACACAGCACTGGGGTGCCAGAAACAAATCTGACAAGATCCTTGGTGGCCCCGAGCCCACCGATTTATTTTTTTTTATTTTTTTTTATTTTTTTTCAGCCCATTGACATTTATGTTCAGGACTGAAGTCTGCAGTCCTTCTGACTGTGTGAAGATGTAGTGACTTGAAAAACTCAACCTTGTGAAGGCTTGAAAGTGTATCTTCATTGTAGGATCTAACTGGACTCTTTCTGTATCATTGTTGTATGTCCTCACTTAGCCACAGGGAGATTTAATGGATGTAAGGGTGCTTCATGTCATGGCCAGCTGATGTGCTGTGGGTTATGACAGAAATCCCACCAGTGCTTTCGCTGGGGACTGTATCCATCATGGCATGATGGAAAATCAGACCAAATTCCTCCAGTGCTGGTGGGATAATAATGCTTTTCTTTCATTTTCATCTGTCTGGAAGGAAAGATGACTTCTCTCACAACCCAGCAGAGCTTCAGGAGCACTGGCAACCTTGTGGACAGAGCCCAGGAACCAGCCTGGCCAAGTCCGGCCCTCAAGCCAGTTCCACACACCAGCTCTATAGAGAAGCTCATCCTCTTCACCATCATCCAGGAGCAGTCACTTGTGTTGGTCTGGATTATAGTCTTTGGGACTAACAACATATCAGCAAGAAGGGAAGGATGCAATGCAGCCAGTTCTGTTTCTGCTATGATTTTGATTTTGTTGTTCTATTTGTTGTTAACATGTTCATGCTTACATAATTTTTTTCGACCTTTGCTTTTTTCCTTTGGCACTTTAGCCTTTCTTAGCAGCTTTTTTTTTTTTTTTTTCCTTTGTGCTCAACCCTTTTGTGATGGTGACTTCTCCCTATTATACAATTTAATCTATTCCTTTTGTTCTGGGCCTTGTGCTTTTATATCCTGCTCCCTGTAGAGCCATCACATTTCTTTTAACCTGAAGGCCCTCTGCCACCAAGGGTGAATCAGCCTTGTCTAAGCTCATTCACTTGAGCCCACCAAAGAGAGATTCCCCTCCCTTTCTGTCCATCCTCATATGAGCTCATGTCCATGCAAAGATGTCAGGCATCAAAGTTCAAAGAGAAAATAACTTGGCATACATTTTCTAGATGCTGTCAGACTTTTGCTTAGGCTCTGAAGGAATTAAATTATGTGAATACTCATGCTGCTGTCAGAGGCATGATGACTTCCGAGAACAAACCCTGTTATCTTTAAATGTAACTGGTATGCCTGAAAATCATGAACTTTTACCTCATTGATCAGTTTGCCAAAAATCCAGAAAAATGTGAAAGCCTATGACTGCTAATTAATGGTGGTGTGTAGGATGAATAAGTACCAAAATATGTGAATCCAGCATATCTCTATTAGAAGTTACAGAATTCTAGAAAAATAGAGATGACTTAGAACAACGTGGCTTAAAACACTAGAAACTAGAATGAATGGCTTCTGTAAAGGCAGTGTTTATGCCTTTTGTAGGTGAAATTTTTACGTTTTATTTTGACATGGTGGATTTTGAGAAACTTCACATGTCATTCCTGGGACAAATAGCAGACATGCAGAATTCATTTTGTTAAAACCTTTACTACATCCCATTGGAAAACTACGTTTTGTCAAACTCTTTTGTTCATAATGTTCACAAATGACAGTTCATCACATATTTTGTCAACAGAACGTAATTTTATTCCAATCATTCTGTCAACAAAGAGAAATACCATAAAATCACTTTGCTCACAAACATAAATTATATGTTGATTTTGTTTGTAGAAGAAATGAAAGTATCAAAACTTTTTCTGGGGAGACAATGAAGACAGATCACATTCATACTGTGGACAAAATATTAATTTTACAGGCAGCAGTTTGTAATTTCTAGGCTGGCTGGAGGGCAGAGTATGCAGGAAATTCAGGGT
Source organism: Patagioenas fasciata (assembly GCF_037038585.1). NCBI lineage: Eukaryota > Metazoa > Chordata > Aves > Columbiformes > Columbidae > Patagioenas > Patagioenas fasciata. The sequence continues at coordinate 16,393,752 of NC_092523.1, read as the reverse complement.
GAAGCAAAGAAAGAATGTATCAATGTTTTCCTTCTGGCCTTAATTTGGCATACTGAGGTGAAATCAATGGCTCTGGATCAGGCCTTCAGAGTGCCAGATGTGATGCAGGTACACATGGAAAACAAGGAACCCATGAGAGGAGCTGTACCTTCATGGAGAGGAGGCTGGGACGTCATAGGGGATACTGTGGGGCATTTCACGTCCCATGAAGTAGCTGACTTTAGGTGGCAGAACAGAGTCCCCAGTCTGCTCTTTCACTGACTGTGTGATGTTCTGATAAGTTGTGGGTTTGGTTTTTTTTTGTTTGTTTGTTTTGTTTTGTTTTGTTTGTTTGTTTGTTTGAATTCTAAAGAACTGCTTTCTTGCACAGCATAGGTAATGCATTAGTTGCAAGATACGACCTTGTAAAGTGGCTGTCTACAGTGTAGGGCCACTGATCAAGAGCCTACATAGTTCAGCACGATACGACAAAAAGCTCTGTGTATTTTAGAGTGATTGCCAGCTGCTTTCAATTTTTCCCATTACGCTACATGAACAGCCTCTTCCTTTGTCTTCATCTTTCAGCCTAATAGTCTAAACACAGGAAAATAAGCATCTCAAATAATTGTTGGATTTTGAGTGTTTGACTCACAACTATATGTGCTTTTTGATTACTGGTCAAAAGCACCAGTGCAGAATACAGATGTTATTCAGGGAATATATAATTTTTTTGAGATATTAGGTTTTCAATAAACTTGGTTCCCAATCAGGAGATTAAAAAAAGTAACCCTGTAGTATTGATGCCTCACACTGCAAATAGCTGCTAGTGAATAACCAGCATAGACAAAGGGCAGGAAAAAAGCTCATCAGTTAAAGATGGTGGTATTAGGGATTTCTAGACAATTACAAGCAACTTGCAGAGTTTTTTCTTCTGTTAAACTGATTGCAAATGGAGAACAAGGTTCAAATCCTGGGCTGAGATTTTGGATCTTTATGTTCATCTGTTAGCTCTGCCACTGATCTGCTGGGTAACTGGGGAAATTGCTTCAGCTTTCTACGTATGAAGGTCCCATCTGTAAAAAAGAGGTAATGGTTCATTTTTCTGTAGTGCCTAATACCTGTGTGAGGGATGCTGCAGAGAAAACAGGGTTTGAATTTAATAAATGACCATCTCCTTTTCAGTTATTCATGCTCTAACACCTTTTCTTCCTTCCTTGTACACTTGGGTGACTGCTCAAGACTGATGAGACCACTTTCTCCAAGTGGTCTCAGTGAGGAGTCCCTTCTCTCTTTCTTGTGACCAAGATCTAGCTGATGCTTCTACTCCTCATCTTGACTACTGCAGTCTACTCTTTGTCTGACTTATCCATTTTCTTTCAGTTTTTCCCTTGAGGTGATCCAAAATACTGCTGCCAAAACCTTGTCCGTGTTCGCTCTGTGACGCAGTTCTGACTCAGACTTGTATCTGAACATCACCTCCCAGTCTCCTGGCATGCTGCTTTCTGATCTCCATCTCCTTGGCTGAACTTATCAGCAGTGCTAAATGTTCTGCCAGCGTGGCTTATCGCTTGGCTGATCGCCGGTGCTTGCTGCTCCCTCCAGCTTCTCCTGCTCTCCCAAGCCTGCACCTCCTTGCCTGGCCACCTCCAGCATCCATCGCTGGTGCGCTGGAGGGAGGAATGCTTTTGTGTTTAGGTGCTTCCTCAAGTATCTATTTGGACTTTCAGAGTATTCAAGCTTCAATTTTGAAAATATTGCATATTGCAATAAGCTTCTAGTAATCCTGCTTTTGAAGCTAACACGGATTTCAAGGGAGCCTCTGTACCTCCATTGTTTCTGTAGCTCTCACCAAGTAATATATTACAGAGGGGAAGAAAACTTCTTCACTTGTAGCTCTGTATGCAGCTTTCTGCACTAGAAGAGTTTGTACTTCATTGTAACACACAGTGACTTCTGTAACTCTGAATGTATAAGCACAAATGTTGACTCAGTTGAGTTTAATAGACTTTCTGCCTGTGGGTTTAAAAGAGAATAGGAGGAAAAGATGAACAGCTAATTTATGAATACTCAACAGTGCTGTAAAAGCAACTTGTTGAGACACACCAGGGTGTTTTGCAACTTCTCAGGGTACTTGAAACAGCAGGTGCAGGCTATTTGAATCTTGCTTGTAAAACAAATTTTTTGGAAGAATGGAAAAAACAACTCTCAGCATCTTGTCTTTGAAAGCATGTTATGGTTACATGTTAACAACAAAAATATTTTAAGTTGACAATAAGTAAAACGGTACACTAACTAAATTGAAGCACACAGATTCACAGTTCATTTTTTGAAGCATCCAATGACATTATTTTCATGCTGGTTCTTAAACTGGCCCAGAAGAATATGGTGTGTCAGTTCACGGGCTTTTATCACTGAGAATAGTGCTTTAAAGTAAGTACAAGCACGCATTCAGTCTTAAGCAGTGATATATTATATAATCTCCTTTCAGAAGTCAACTGGAAGTCAGAGAAGAGATACATTAATAATTACAAATACTGCATAATTGCACATAAAGTCCAGTAGCCTTGCATTAATTGAAAATTCAAGTCCTCATGAGATCAATGGGAATTTTCTGTTGACCTTAGCAGGGAGATAAATTCATATGCACTTTGAAGAGGAGCCTGCTTACCCAGATTGGTGCTGGTTGCGGTTCCTTACCTCTCAACATGAACATCCTTGAAGCAGAGAGTGATCAGTTTTTTACAGCTTCTCAGTCCTCCGTATCTGCCTTTTTCCACCCTTTCTGCTCCCCTGTGCACTAAAAGCTGTGTACTGTTCAGCCTTTAACCTTCTTTTCTCATGATCTCTCCCATTTTTACAGTAATTGGTTCACCTCAGCCCCAGTGTACTCAATCAAGGGTGCTGTGAGCTGGCTGGAGGGTCTAGCAAAGGTGCTGATAAACCACCACCAGGGCTATGACGCTCTGTCCGTCTGCTGGCATCCTGCAGAGTCAGAGACAGTGGGAATTGTGCAATCAGCGTAACAAGCTCATTAAAAAGTTAGCAAACAGCTTCTAAAAATCAAAGAACGGGAAATGGCAGCAACTCTTTCAAGCTCTGCCAAAGGGATGGGAGAGCTTGACCGGGTGCTCACAGCTGCAGCGGTGGCAGCGTCCCTAAGGTGAGTGGCAGGCGAATGAGCGAGGGCACACTGACTCCCAGCTTGGAGGATGGTGGCAGAAGAGATCTCTGGTGGCTATACTGCTCTGGGTGAGCGTGCTGAAACCCCTTCTGCAATAGGTCATTTTGGGGCTGTAACTCAAGGATCAGTTTGTAGCTGGAGGAAAGGAGACAGCGGGTGACACAGTAGCTCTGGAGCAAAATGGCAGCAGCAGCCCAAATTAGGGAAACACATCTGTGCTTTTGGTGTCCTTCTGGAGGAAATTACAGGGAAGGCAGGAGGGGTTTTGTGGCTATGACCAAGAAAATAATTACCATGGAGGCTACTGTGTGTGACAAACTGGCTTTTAACATCATCTGAGGGAGGAAGCCATGCACTTCCCTCAGCCCATCCTCTTCAGTCTTTCATCAAAGATGGAAGCCAAGCAGAAGATGAAATTAAGTGTGCAATTTCTGATTCATTCTCTCTAGTTCTGTGCTGATTACTTAAAAAAAAATCAAAGCTGGGATTACAGGCTTAGCAAGGGGAGTGCATATTTCAGCACATAGTGGGCTCTTTGTCATTCTGTCACACTGGCAGAATGAGACTATTAATGCATTGTCCCAGGCAGGCTGCATTATAAAGCCCAGTGGCTAAGTTAAATGGAAAAGTCCTCTAAGAAAAACATCGTGGAGCTTCCTATTGCTCTGTCTTTCTTGCAGGACTGTCTAGGTGAGGGGGGGAGAGATTCAGTGGATGAAGTTGTGAGAGCTTTTCATAGAGGGGAAACTCATGATAGTCAATAAGGTTCCTGGGCAAAACTCCACTGTTTGCTCATCATCTTGCAAATTTTCCTGACTTTCTGAAGTGATACATGTCAGCAGATGACAATTATTCCCTCTTTGTGTGCAGGGAAAGAATTACATGGTGGGCGGTAAGTGCTTTCCCCAGTTACCTGTTCAGCACTACAGCGCGTGCCTGGGGCGTGCAGGGTCACAGATATCCCACATTAGGAGGAAAACAAAGTTACTACTTTTGAAAAGAGCTAAACTACAGATTGTACAGCCTACTGCATCAATAAGACTTATCTAGAGGCAAAGGCTTGCCTAGTAATTACCTAGAATGCTAGTGACTAGCAGGTTCAGGCATCTCTTGTTGGAGATATGAGGACCAGCAGTGGCCCCATTGCAGTTTGGGAAGCCCTGCCTCTTAATATCTGTTATTAGTTCAGGTATGCTAGTTGAAGTCCCTGACAGTGGTGTAACCCACACTATTTCTTGTCTCCCAGACATCCATTTCTGTGGCACTCACAGGTGCCTTGTGCTGAACCAGCTAGTCAAAAACTTGCTGTCTTTTTGTGGAGATTAGTTGCTCAATAGCAGTAACAACCTGCTCTGAATTAATATTGCATCCCTGGTCAGGACGATCCCTAAGGAAGTTGCCTGGGTTGTGCAGCAGACCCAAAGCCACCACTCATCCTCTTAGTGGTGCAAGGACAAAGCAACCCCCCTTTCAGCACTAGCTATCCAGTGGCTGAGAGTGACAGCCTGCTTTTGGGGAATCAGCGCTAATTACAGCTCATAACAGATGTCTCCACTTCACCGTGTTAGGAAGTGGGTCCCTCATGAGACCTGCTGTTGCTTTCTGAGAGTCAGAAATGAGTGCTGAAGTGTCTCCGCCGCTGCTCGCACTGCTGCATCATCCCACTGCAGCCCGGTGGGTCGGAGGAGCCGCTATGCCCCTTTTGCACCCAGGGTGTCTGTTCCTGGTTCTTCAGCTGCTTGTGGTATCATCCCAAACAAATCCCTTCGTCTGCCCATGTCTCAGTTCCAGCTGGTATCAACTGTGTCATGTAAATGCCTAAAAATTCAAACAATGGATGAGTGCCCTTTAATCCAGGCACAGAATAATTCATGTGAATTCCCATTCACGGAGAAGAAATGGAGAATAAGGTATGTGAGGGAGAACTACTCTTGATGCACAGAACTGCTGGGTAGCTTAATGCATGTTTACAAAAGACTTTGAGTACCAGCATAAGAAAGGGTGCTATAAAGGCAGAAAATGTTGTTTTGTCATGACGCTTCTCAGCTGTGTTTCCTCACTTTCTGGGACTGAATGACTTGGGAATTTCTCTTTCACCCCCCTTCCCACCCTCCCCAACACTTACAGTGTATTATTCCCTTCTTTGTATTTGTCAAAGGTAACACAGCAAATGGGAAGACCTGCCAGTATGAAGAAGACCATCTCTTTCTAGGAGTCACTTCCATGGGTTTGCCATTCAGAGTCTGCTGGTCCACAAATAGGCCACAGGTAACTCTTGACTGACCAACTCCTAAATCCCCATGGCTCTTCAATGCCATCTGATTGCTGTGGTCCCTGGGACAGTGTTGGGGAGCCTATCCATGTCCTGCTGGCAGCTGCCACACAGTCACAGCAGCACCCCACTAATCTACCTCCACCTGGGTAGGGGCTGGTGGGACCCTTCTCTCCCCATTTCCCCAGCCTGGGCAAAACTGAATTGCTTTTTGAGCTGCTTTTAATGGCAGAGATGATGTTAAATATCAGTTAATCTGGCAACCTGTCTTCCTATTCCTTCATTCTGAAGGAAAACATGGCTAAAATAAAATGGCCTTTTCCTCTTTTATTTGTTGTGTTACTAATTGCTGTATTGCAGCATTTTCTAAGACCAATTACATACCATTTGGGGAGATTAGCAGAGTGCAAAACCTACTATAGTTTATTATACAGTGATGGCTCATGGAAGAAAAGTAGCTGAATTCAAGCCCTTACTGCTTTGTGTATTTATCCCAATGCAGGTTTCATATATACATACGTATAAAAGAAACTGCACAACAGTCAGCAATGTTTAAAACAGAATTTCTTCCCCACACGGGAATGAATACAAGTCATTTGTCATATGTTTCGTTTAATTCATGGCTACAGAGCATTTTAGAATTGCTTGATGTAAATCTGTCTCATCTATTTGACAACTCTGATATTGAGTCATTCATTTTTATTCTATGACTTAAAAAATTCTATATTGCAGCTGGAGATGGGTGGCTAAAGTGCTAGTTTTGGACTATGGCTTGAATGTAACAATAGCTTTTGACCCTAGCTTCAGTCCCAAGGAAAGTGAATTTGGCAATCTCATTTCAATTCATAGTGAATAGCTGTTCACATAAAAAAATCAGCACCTACCATTTGTCATACTTGGCAGCTTCTGCTTAAGAATGGTCCAGAACTGCATTACCATGGAAACTAAATTACCTACTCCTACTCCTGGCTCCGAAGGTGATTTCAGCTGGTTGTGGAGGTTTCATATCACTGACAGAAGGCAGTGGGGGTAACCTGGGGGAACTGCAACACATATGACCCAGAAGTACGCTTGTATCAGCCCTCTGTTTTGAATATTGCCATCTTCTGGTCACGTGCTGTTGGGTTCAGCCAAACGGCTTTCTTACACATCACAATTTATTTACGGATTTTTATTGTGATAACAGCTACCGGTTCCAACCAGGGCCAGGACTGTGTTGTGGTTGTTGCTGTACAGACATATGTTTAGAGACAGGTTCTACTCTGAACACCAGGCTAGCATGGGAGGTTCCATATATTCTTTTTTGACTAAAAAATTAAAACAAGAAAAGTTATTTGCCTGAAATTACACAGAAAAGTAGTAGCAGACCTAACAAATGAATACTCCTTTCTTTAGACTCATCACTGTCTTACTTCCCCAAACCACTTTACCCTTCTTCAGAATTACTCCTAATCTATGCTAGATGAACTGAGAATACCACACGGCTGGATAATTTTTGTTTCCTGCCATCTACCAAAAGGCTGCTGATTCACAGAACAGTATTTTGTTTGAGGCTGCTCAGTCCTGGAATGAACAAACATAATGGATTAGAGATCAATGTTTACTGGACACTGAAAGTTTTTAAGGTTAATTACATACTGTATGTTGATCTTGCAATTGTAAGCAAAAACTCTGCTGTAACCACTCCATCTTTCAATAATGACTGAAACGAAAGATCGTTTCAGTCTGCTGAGCTGCATATAGCACTTTTTTTTCCTCTCAAATACTGCTTCTTAGTACAATGTACATTGGTAGAAAGACTAGAAAATAAATAAACATACAAAAAGCAGACTAATATGAATCCCTCTTAAGCTCATAGAGCTAGAAACTCAGCAGAGAGGAACAAAAAGAGCTTTGCCATTGCTAGTGTGATGGCTGGGCGAGGGTGGGAGAGACACAAGCATCTTGTGATGGTTCATCTCCAAGGGTTGTGCCTCACCTCTGGGGCTGTGCATGAGCAGTGGGGGTGGGAGAATTTGGGAGCAGCCCCTGTAGTTGGACTGGCTTTGATTTTAGGAGATGACAGCTCTGCAAAGACTACCAGATCTTGCCACAGGGCTGCTAAAATCAGGCAGAAAAGTACACTAAGGCATGGGCTGTTGGGGTCTCTTTCTCACTCTGTGGAGAAGCCCCAGCCAAATCCACAAGATGCTTCACACAGGGATCCCAGCCCGAGGAGTGCTGCTTTGCAGATGCTGGCAGGGGAAAGTCCCCCCTCTGTTCCCCACCCACTTGCCGTGTGCAGCAGGTCTGCACTGGAGGTGGCCACAGCTGAAACCCTCTCCTGGGTGACCTCTGTGCCTCCTTCCTGCCCTTCCCTTCACTTGACCCTGTCAAAGTTGTCCTGTTCGAGCTGAGTCAGAGGAGATGCATGTGAAACTGTGCTGCCTGGGTTGTGGTGTAAGGATCTGGCTGATTGTGGCTGTTGGACCATTGTTGGTCCTTGACCCAGTGCCAGATTCACACCATGGAGGAAAAGTGTCCTTCAGTTCCCAGTTGCAAGGTGGATGCTGCTGGAGGAAAGAAGGTCACGAGCATCTATCCTCATAGTGCATTCTGGTGTTCAGGTGCTTCCAGTCCCACAGACCCCTGCCATGTCCTTCTCCACCCGTGGTCATGGACCGCTCCTGCTCCTCAAGACACAACAGCAGCAGGAGCTGCTGGTAGTCGCCAGACCTTTGTCCCTCCTTGGCACCTCCCTCCACAAGATACCAGGAGTGGACACCCTTCTTGCTTTGCCCTTGCCGTGGCCCTGGCAGAGTATTTGGGTCCCTTCTGCTCTGCCTTTGCCTTTTATATGCATCTTCCCTATTTAAGTGTCACAGATCACTGCACCAGCTGATTAGCCTATACATGGATGGAATATAAAAGAGCAAGTCCTCAAGTTGTAGGTAAGACCTTTTGTGAGATTGACTGGCTAAAAATAAAACGGAAATTGGCTCTGAGCTTTTGAGAATCTGTCTCTTCCTCAGGCCACAGGAAAGCAGAGCAAGGGGTAGCACTTCATAATTAATTATGAATTTATAATTAATTTGAAACCTGAATCAACAGCCTTCTAGTAGAGCTGCTATTACTTGCTCTGTCTTCCCACAGTCTGTCAGAGAGGCTGATCTCACAAGCAGGTTTCTAAGTTTCAGGGCCTTTTTTCTGTTCAGTTTGCTTTTTTTCAGCCTATTTGTCTTGTGTACCATTCTGGTTTTCGATACTTTTCTGTTTAAGTGACTAGATCAATAGCTGTGTTCTTTGTCTCTGGACTATATGTGTGAGTGCAAAGTTACCCTCCATGGGTAGGAAAGATTTGTTTGTTTGTGTAGGCTTATGTATTGTTCATTCTTTTGACAGATAAACAATGCAAAAATATTCTGTGCTTCTGTGGCACATAATCTGATGTTCATTTTATACAAAGTCTCCTTACTCTGCGCAATAAACTCAACAAAACTTCTCTCTCCACAGAGTTGCGTGGGGCTGAAGCACATGGTGGGGTGGGATTTTGAAAAGCATTCGAGGCTGACCTTTTGCTACTTCCCCACCAAAGCTGGTGGTTAAAATTCCTGCTGACCTTAAGGAGAGCAGAGCTGGGTCAGTGTTGAGGACTCCTGAAAATCCCACCTGTAAAGCCTGCGGAGTTCATTACAGGGGCAAAATTTTGTATAAAGCCCAGCAGGGACATACAGAAATTGTTAGCAGCTTATTAATGGCCTCCACAGTGGCTGTATGAATTGAATTTAATTGGGCTGCATCCCAGTAAGGTTCTGATATGCTTCTGATTAACTTTCTCTACAGTCTACCCTTTACTTCTCCTCTTAGAAACTGGACAGATGCTCCACATTTGCACTTGCATGAAAGACTAGCAGTGAAATAAAACATGCAGGTAATTATTTATTATGCTCTGAGGAAGAGCAGTGAGCAAGGCAGGCCCTTAGTTAGTGTAGTTGGTTGCTAGCAGTTCAGTATTGATCCTTCTTGAGATCGTCCTAAAATAAATTAGCATTACATGTGATACTATTTAATTTAGCATGTACAAGCCTGGTTAAGTTTCTTTGTGTAAGGTCTGGCTAGTAGTGGGAAGACATAAAGTCAGTGTTGGGGACTGTGACTTGAAAGGGCAGGTTATATTTATTCTGTGTTGTGTCAAGGGCATGCTACTTGCTATCTGCAATTAGACAGTGTATCTGGACGTCTGCGTCCAAATAGTGAAGATGTCTTTGTAGAGTATAAAAGGACTATTGTGTTAGTCCTCGGGTCTTAAAGGGTATGAAGATGCTTCCCTCTCCTGCCTGTTATTACTCGTACTTGGTTACTTTTATGTAAATTCAGTGATGAGGAGAGCTGACAAGACTGACATAAATAAATCTTGTCTTTTTCACTGAAACAGGGCTTTTATTGTCCAGTAATACTGTCTTAGTCCTCTGCAAAGGAAAGAAATGCAGTTGAAAATCCCATAATGAGCAGCTTAAGGTTCAATATAAACCATATAGAACCCTGTGTTCTACCATAAACCCCCTAATTAGCTTTGTAGGATCTGTTTAAAAGCAAACAGACATGCATCCTTATCACTAAACAATTATTTGCAAATAAACTCTTTCTCAACACATCTTAGGAAAACACAAGATTATTAGTTGGCAGAGTTAAGCCATCTGAGTAGCTGAAAAAGCATGAAAAGAGCTACAGAAGTTCTTTTCAGAATCCTGCTCTCTTTGACTTTATTTCTCTAAAGCTTGATTTATCAAGAGGAGAATACAGTATTTGGTTTCCCCACAAGTAAGCTCTTTTCATGTTTTGTCTTTGAAATTAAAATCGTCTTTTGGAACAAATATCTGCTCTATCAGATAACTGCATGCTTGTCATCCCTAACAGTGTGCTGGCAGGAAGGCTGGGCGAGGATTTTTCTGCGGTACATTGAGTACATAGGGCTGGCACTAGATCAAGAATCAATTCCTCTGATATCGAAATATTGACTTTGCGTGGCCAGTCTGATTTAAATGCTTATCGTTCTTGACTTTGTAGGCTACATGCATACTGCAAACATTTTTCATGTGGGTCTGAGAATAAATGTCTTTACAACTGCCTGGCCATTTCTAGCAGAATAACAAAGGGGCTGTGTGCATGTATGGGAGCCTGTGTATGTGAGTGAGACTGCCAGCAGATTCAGGCAACTGCTGCATCTGCGTAGGCCCCGTTTAGAGTAAGTTGGGAAGGGTATTTTTAATGCTTGGAACTATGCAGTGGTGTTACTTTGAGTGTAAACATGGGTTTCACTGCTCAGTCTGGATAGGTTTCGACCACAGAGCTGAAAAAAGGGCGAACACAAACAAACCCTAACACAATTATTAAAACATTTTAAAATCTTTGTGATGGGAAATAATACTACTACTACTAATAAAAAAAGTAAAGATAATTTCCCATAGGCAATCAGAACACCTATTAAGTTAGCAACGACATTTAATTGGCATTATCATATGCTTCAGTGAGGAAGACAATGGATCTTGTGGGTGCGCAAGTGGAACGCATTTGCATTTCATAGATGATTAAAATAGATTTGATTGCATTTGTCTGAAGCCTGGCAAGTGAGGGCACATCTGCCACATTCGATGTGCCCTGTGTTTCCTGGACTAATGGAGTGCACTGAGTCACTGCAAGATGGGCTTTTACCTCTGAAAGTCCCACGGCACCTTCTGCTGCATGGCCAGCTTCTTTGTTAGCCCTGGAGACCTCTTCTTATAAAGAATTGATGTAAAGTGGAGCAAGACGGGAAGGATTCAAGGCAGTGAACTTGTCTTCATCTGGTTATGCAAGAGCCCTTGGGCTTTCTGCTGCTTCAAGGTAGAATTTATAAGGTGAGATGAAAGGTAATTTAAGTCATTAATTTGTGTTAAGGGCTGGCAGAACAACAACGGTGCATTTAATCTCACTGTGGAAAAAATCAGTGATTTGCAGAGTAGGGGTCAGAATGAGGGGTCTGATTTCCTATTCCACTCAGCATAAAAAGCGCTGCTTCAAAATGGAGATTTTTATTTACTAGAAACATAAAGCTGAGTTAATTGACTTTGAAAAAAACATCCAAGAGGTTTAAATATAATATAGAAACCAATTAATTAATGGCACTAAAATGTTTTCCTCATGCTTTTCATTACTTTCCCATCTAAATTCAACATTGCAAACACACTCCCAGCAGCACTTCAGCTCAGACTTTTCACCTGCCATCTGAGGGCTGCAATGAAGGGCAGGGGCTTCCCTGTGCTTTGCACGGGGTGAAGCCCTCACTGCCTGCGAGCCCACCTTTCCCTCCCCACCCCAATGGCAGCTCAGCAGCTTTCTTTTGGGCAGTGCTGTGCTTTTTTCCCAGCCAGCATGACCATCCCGTGATGAGAAACTCACAGTGCTCCTGCCCTTCTCTATTGCTTCCTCCACTGACCCTGGTGTGTCTGCTGGTCCCTTTTCAGGGTCATGTCTATGAATTTCTGCTCTTCATTGTTTTCTCCACTCCAAAGTGCCTTCTATTTTTACTGCCTTTGTGCTCCCTCTGCTCTTGCTACTCGTTGTGCTCTGCTGTCTCTTATTCTCACAGCATTGCTCTCTTTCACGTGCCAAATGACTTCTCTTCCCTCTTTGAGAAATGTCTCTTACAAACACAGTCCTTTACATCAAAGAGTGAAATAAATATGAGCTGACTTGGCTGGGAGAACCTGGAAAAATATCCCTCCTCATCTGATGAAAGTGGCTTGTCCTGGGCACTAATATTTCAAAATAGCTGGAAGTGCTCAGCTGCAGTGATGTTGGCTTTCTAAAGAAACAGGTTTCTTGGATGGCTCCCGTGCTGCCTCCTCCGGTGGTCCTTGGGTGATTGTGGCCATGACTCTGCTCCTCACCCTCCTGATGGGAAGTTGGTGTTCCTTATCCTGTCTTTCAGTCCTGATCCTTGCTTACAGTGTCTTTGCTATCACTACAGCTCTGAACCAGCTCTAGCATTGCCCATTTCTTGCCTTTCACCCTTTCCATTGCTCAGTACCCTCAGCAACAGCCCCAGCACTGCCCAACTTGAAGGGAGTGAAGCAAATGGACCTTCTGGCATTAGGAGAGTTCAGATACCACTCATGCCTTGTGCTTTTCACTGGGGTCTCCCTGCAGTCCCTGTTCCCTAAACTCCTCCTGACCATGGGCCATACCTCGTTGGTCTGGACTATCTCTGTGTGTTGGTATAGGACATACTCCATGGGTTGAGTGGTGGCCACATGGAGATGGAGCGCAAAGGTGCTGGAGTGTTTTAGGAACAATCTTGTATTTGGAAAGAAAACAGAAAGTTAATCATGATGTATGTAACATTGTTAAAATAATAATTAAAGTTTGCCTGTTGTGAGTCTGATTTTAATCATGTACATGTTACCTTTTTTCCCTCCCTTTTACTTAAATAACATATTCCCATAGAGAAAGAGTGCTTACAAAAATTTCTCACCATTTATTGCCAAAGCTTTTCCCTTCAGCTTTGTTGCTACTTAATCTTAGCCCCTCGAGGCAAGTTGCACATATTAACCTGTCAGAGCAATGTTAAAATTGCGTGACACTTAGGAATATATTCTGAAAGTCCATAAAACCATCATAATGGTTCTGTTTTTCCTCCTCATCTGGTCATGCACTTTAACAGCATTTCTCCATATACTGTACCTCTGACCCTATTGTTTGTTTAATGTGGTCTTCCAGTTGGAAAGGGCTTTTTTGAGGTTTTTATATCACTGGTCAGAGAAAGTGTGCCTTTGCTTCTCTTCTTCACTGGTCTAGGGTCTCTAAGACTTGAAGATGCAGACAATGGAGCCACAGTTCAAGGCCTTCTTTGAGTACTTCTGCGTGGCTGTAAGAAAAACAGTAGGATAAAAGCTAGAGCTGAGTCCTTCTGGATGCTAACTGATGGTGTAGTGAGGGCTGTTATCTCCACAGAAAAAATAACAAGCTGCCTGACCTGTGTCTGCTTATACACAACTCCCTTTTATAAATTGCTGATGATTATTTGTTTGCTGTGAATCCTCTAATGGACCGAGGCATTTTATTAACCCATGGGGAAGATCTGTTTTCTCAGGTGCTTTGGCCATCCTTTCTGAGGATGAAGGGAGAAGTAAGTAAAGGTCAGGGAAGAGGAGCTTGGATAATGAAGAACTATGATTAATGTCATCTGCTTTTGAATAATGTTTTCACTTGTAGGTTTCAGACTGTTAAATACAGATTGGGGTATCCAGCTTTAGACACACAGTATCAGAGTCTTGGAAACAAACTTCTCAGATGAGTGGCCTGGATTCACCAGTCAAGAGCAGTCCCCAGGTAATTAAAAAATGTTGTTTCCACATGATGACATGAACACCAAACTAAGGGGAAAATATGGCTTTTAGCTTCAGTGATGTTTATCTCTAATAAATGCCTGGAATATGCTTTATCGGGATGTATAAATATAATACATAGTGATGTTTAGACCCTCCATGAAACAATGCACTTTGGAATATAAAAATCATAATTAATACACAAGACATGAGTTTATAGATTTCATTTTTTATTCAGATAAGGAAAAATGTTCCTTGTTTGCAAATCAGTAAGCATGTACATGCTAAAAAATTGTTTACTGTGTTTCAGAAATGCAAACATAAGGCTAAATTAAGCTTGATCAGTCAAGTTTGACTGTATTCTCTTTAATACAGCACGGTTGGCAACTCTAATCTTGAAGCTTGCAAGCTGTAGAAAAAGCATAATTTTCATACACCTTTGGGAGAGAAGATACTTTCCTGGTAGTTAAGAAGTTTTTCTCAGTAGCTCAGAAAGAAAAATGTTCATATACAACAGAAAGAAGGCAAAAATAGTGCCTTTCTGTCATGTGCTCTAATTAACTTGCTGTGATGTCGCTTTGGTGATGGACACAGAAATAGACATTTGCTTTCCTAATCCTGAAGTAGAAAATGAGGCATGAGTCAGGAGGATACAAGAGGGCAGAACTCATTTTCTTTTAATTACTTTTATTCAGGTTATATCATCCAGCAGCTGTTCAAGTTTCATTTTGAGAAGTTGAAACCTCCTGAAATCCCAGCATGTCATTTTTGATGGGACTTACTCTCCTCTCCTTTACACATATATAAGGGTTTTTTTATCTTAGTGCTGTTAGGGAAAGTAGACATGGTGAACAGTGTTCCCATTCACTGTTGAAGGACATAATTGGCCACCAAGTCTCTCCCAGTAAAATGGAGGAGGAGGAAACACTCTACAAAAAATGGAACCAACTAATATGAGAGTTGTCTCAAGTTGGTCCTCATGTGTACCAAGGCCTGCTTTGGGGAAGATCAGTGTGATTCATAGCTGGGTGGCAAGCTTTGGGAGGGTAGCAGGCTCTTCACAACCTCTGCTTGGTAGCTGAGTTTCAGGAAGCTCTGCTTGCTGTGGCTCTAGATGAGGCTGGCAAAACTCAGCTTGTGACCAGATAGATGTTACTCCCCAGTGGCTACCTCTGTTTTTCAGTCTGCAAGGTGGGTTTGGCTGATGACTGAGGATGGACCCCAGAGGTACGTTCCTGCTGAGTACTTGCAAGTCTTCTGGCCTCTGCCACCAATGTCTGTGGTACGGAATCAAGCCCTCAGTCCCTGTGCCTCAGCTCCTCTGAAATGAGAATTACACAACTCTGTTCCTCAGCAACATATGAAAATAAAGACATGATGCCTTCTGAACAATCACACATATTCTGCTGCTGAGCCCCACTGTGCGGCTGTAAATGCTGCTGAAGGTAGTCAGTGTCCCCAGGAAGAAGCAAGGGCGCATCTTCCTCTATAAGAGGCAATGGATGGAGTTGCTGAGTACTGCATGGACCTGCCACTTAAAATATTTCCACTCATTTTCATGCCTTTTTGAGAAAGAGTAGGAAATATTGGATAAACATTACTTAGAAAATTCTGACTTTCAGTTCCTCTTTTGTTGTGTCCCCTGGCTTTTTCTAGTGATGGACAAAGGACTGGACTTCCTATATGAGTCAGTGGCCTTATTTTTGACTACAAGGTCTGTAAGCAAAGTCTCCCGTAAGAGAGCACTTTGGTGCTTTTTTTGTGGATGGTTCTTTCTCATGCCCTTTTTGAACACCGGAGATTGGGCAGCAGGTAACTGCTTGGCCTTGTAATTTCAGATGTGACTCCTATCTGCCTCACTTTTGAAAGAATACAGAGTGCCTGGGACAGCATGACGAAGGCTATGCAGAAAAAGCTAGAAGTACAAGTTTGTTCAAAAAAGAAAGGAAAAAAGCTGAAAATAAGAACGCCTGGATAGAAGCTGCTCTATCTGCACTATTTTGAAGGTATTTTAAAGCCTGTGAGGTCTCTGAAGTGCATTTTCTATGTAAGTTTAGGATGTCTTGACAACATAAATCAATATTTTAGTATTTAAAACATAGGAAATGAATTGTGTATAAATGGAACTTCCTGAATGAATTCTGACAACAGTTCCTATATGCATTATTTATTTTTTATTGTTTTATTTTTTACAGATGTAGATGGTGACTGAACCACTAATGTAAACCTGTATCCAGATAGCTTTAAAACACATATTATTGGCCTGGTTCATAGTAACAACATAGTTTAGTTATAAAACAGTTTTTGTTACAAACAACTTTAAAAGCTTAAAATATATGTATCAAACTACTGAACCTCTAAGAACCATTTTCTTCCATACCTGAAACAGTCTTGTGTGGAGTGGCTGATTCATAGCTGATCCAGAACACATATAAAACTCCTACAAATACATTTAGGAAAGGAAGTGAAGGCTATTTTAAATTTATGGGGAGCTGGAATTAGAAAGTGCCTGCAACAGCGGAATGTAACACACAAACTCTTCTGAAGAGAGAGTATCATATCCTTAGGTTTTACAGACTGACCGGGGATTTTATTTAACTTTCTGCTTCCAGAGGACCACATTTTCCCAACATCACAAGTAGCATGTTGTGCCTCTTGTTTCTCAACTTAACAATGGCATCGCTGTCAATCAGCATCTCCAGATTATGCAGCACAGACCTGAGTCCTGAAGGTTCCATGCGACCTTGGGCACGTCCTCGATCATCTTCACAGTCACTGGTATCAGCCTCTCCCAATCAAACACAGAGGCTCGATACGGCATCTAAAACCTGAAGCTTCCTCTGTTTTAAAGCTTTTTTTTTTTTAATTATTATTTTTTAATTATTATTTTTTGTTCAAGCTTATTTCCTTTCCCGCACAAGCTTTGTACATTTAAGATTCTTTCGATTGGATGGAAATGGCACTTATTAGAAAAAACAGAAAACAACTCTTTGATAAAATATATCCCCAGCATGTTTTAATGTTCAAATCAGAGTACCCTCCCCAGTGCTAAAATGGGGTTTATAATGGAAATGCTGACATCCTCACCAGACTCCATGTGCCTGTTGCTCTTTTGTCCTGCAAGTTATTAAAATCTAGGCTGGTTGCCTAAGAGACAGGATAGCTACTTAGCAGATATTTAGCCATCAGTAAAAATTAATGTCCTACAATGTATTTATTGGAAAAATACACTTAATTAAGTGCTCAAGTTATACAAGCCACCCACCAACTACAAGTGTGTTCTGGCAACAGAAGTATTGTTGTTACCGTGGTTCTGCTTCATGATGTTATTTTCTTAAGTAAATGCATTTTTCAGCCTAGCAGTTCTGGCTACAGCATATTGATAAGATAACTCTGCACTAAAGGGAGCCATAGTATTTTTAGTCTCCATTTCCAGCTACCAGTAGTTCATTAGTGACACTGTTGTGAGAGTGTTGATTCATTAAGAGTCTTTTCATTAACAGTCTGACATACATGCACAGAAGAAAAAGCCAGGAAAAGTAACAAGACACTCAGCATTTTCTACTATTTCTCTGGTACTTTTATCTTTTGTAATGTCAACAGATGAGCTGGGAGCTTTCAATGCTGTAGGTTTTAAGCTGAACCCAAATGTGTCAATTTTTTTTTTTAATTTACACACTTGATGTGATGTCAGGGGCAAATCTGTACTTTGCAAATGTAAGAGGTCTAGTAGATGGCAACTTCATGGACAAATCAGATGTGAAATTTTTCTGTTCTTAAATTGATTTTAATTGGAGCCTTGAAGGCTAACATGGAAACACAGGAGAAAATATGACTTTTGCTTTGTTATTTAAATAGGCTGTTGGCCATATCCCTGAACTTTATATGGCTTTGGATAGATTAGGAGCTCTCTGCTAAGCTATCAAATATGTCATGCTCATGTAAATTCCTAGCAAATATATAAATATGAATTTTTCAGTGTCTCTAATTGCCATTTAATTATAGGACCAAATTCCATAGCTTAACATTTATATAGCACTTGATACTTTAAGCATTGCACAAATATTAACTAATTAACAAAAACATCTGAGCAGCCCTTCTGAGGCTGTCAGATTCCAAAGAACTAAATTCTTTATTTAAAAAAAAGAGACTGTTCAAGCAAACACACTGTAAGCCTTTAAATGGCAAATCCAAAATGACACAGTAGGACACCATTTCGTGCCTGAAATCTGAGCACAAAGCCGTTATTTCTCCAAGACTTTTTTTTTTCCCAGTCTTGTAAATAAACACTAGGTAATGACTTATCTTACGAAGCAGAGGGGAGGCAAGCCAGAGATGAGCTTGAAATTGGCACTTACTTTGTTTTCAGCTGTGTATAGTGTTTCATTGGAATATAGTATTACATTGACTTATGTATTCATTCAATCATGAAATTCAACAGGACTTTTCAGTTTTGTCATCAAAAAAAGCAACAAGAGCAGCAAAGCAAACTGTACGGTTTTGACCTTTGCTCTCCTTGCTGAGAATTCGTCAAACAAAATTGTGGCCTTTAAGTCCTTTATGAGTTATTTTGGCTCTGGAAGGTCTGATTTAATGATGCAAAACTATGTGAATACCTCTGGCTTGCAGACAAATCTAAGAAAAAAAACCAAAAAGAAACAAGTCCCAAACATATTGTTTGATAAGTTGAAGCTACACTGGCCCTTCACTTTTCCTAGACTCAGGGCTCTGCTTTCCATGATCTTTCATTTCTGGTCCCCTTTGTCTCAGTCAAAGAGATGACATTTCATAACACATGTGACCACTAAGCTGTTATTGCTATATATTTTTATATTCAGCATTGTGTCTGTAGGACAATCAGGACAAAGCAAATCTCTGCTGTAGGCATATTACAGTTTAAGATGGACACGGTATAGTAGAAGATTAGAGTGAGCAAAGGGAAGAAACCAGCTTGGGAAGAAGGGGATGTAAATGGGTTTTTCTTTTCAAACTTTTCTCCTTGGAAATTGCCTTTTGGCAATTTGGTTTTTGGTTTGACATTTTGAGAAGTGAGTAGGTTTTGTATGTGTATTTCTAATGAAAAAATGGATACGAAACATATTTTGACAGAGCTTTTTCTATTTTCTAAAAACCTTCTAAACACACTTTCCATTTTAAGAGCATTGTCAGCCATAATTGCAAGACTACAAGCATGGCATAGTAACTGCAATATCACTCTAGGTTTATTTTACTTGGGGAGTAGAATTAACGATGAATGCTTTGAGTGCAGGGACCCTCAGAAAGTTAATCCAAGGAGTAAATTGTAAAAAGGGGTTTAAGGAAATGAAAATGACACTGACACAAGCAGCAGGAGTCTCATAAGCCATCCAACAGTTCGATCTGTTGCTATGTTGTCTGCATGTGCAATTAAAAAGCTATTAATATATATATATAAAAGACAATTTGAAAATGGTGAAAAAATATTAAAGTTAATATAGAAGTGATTTCACAGGAGATGTGCCATTTATGTTGTTTGACAGACAGTGATAACTGAATGAGAATGAAAGCAGGAGGGTATGACTGCAGCATATTCATTATCTAAGTAGGATTTCAACTCTAAAGCAGCTTTCTGCAATTTCTGATCACAGTTCCCCTTCATATTGCTCACCCCACTATATCAATGTTTATACATTTTGGATAACCAGCCAATACTTGACAGCTCGATCTACTTTTTTGGTACACGTATTCTTTCCAGGGAACTGTGTTTGAGCTGGTCAGTTCCATGAATACCACCTCAAGCACAAACTCTGACCCACTTATAGCAAGATTTCGCTGTTTTGACAGCTGTCCTTACATGGCAAAGACAACAGTTTAATATTATAAGATGAATGGAGATGAAAAAAAGAAAACAAAACTCTTCAAATGAGACACCCTAGATGGAAGTGTCTGGAGCAGAAGGGAAATTAATAATCACTAAGTGTGAATTTACAACATCTGTTCATATTAATATATTAAAACACCCTCAAGAGAGGATCAGCAGATCTTAGCAGACTGGACAACAACTCTGGAACAGAACCACAAATAATTAAAAAGTATTTAAAAGTAGAGGAATTTAGGATTGGCCATGCACGATCAAACTTTTGTTGCTCTGCTTTGAACAGAATCCCTGCAAAATGTGCTTAAAAAAAGAAAAAGAAAATCAGGGGACCCTGAAATGAGAAATTGTAAGACATCCCATCCACAGAGCAAAATTTTTAACCTAATCAATCATTGCATGACTTTGCTCTAAATCTACAGTTCTTAAATATTTAGGAAACACCTAAATTAATAATATTAACAAAATATGTATTTAACCAAGCCTAGTATACCCATTAAAACTGTCCCTAAATATCCCATGTGTTTTTCAAGTTAATCACATCAGAGTTATGTTAGAGCCCGAAGATTATTTTCAACAGCTCAGCTGAGGTGGGTCTGGTCCCCCTTGAGGCGGGTGCTGGCAGCAGGTTTGCTGTCTGCGGGGTGCGCAAGATGTGCCACTTGGCTTCTTGGGCCATGAGGTACATCAGCAGCCCCGTGCTGGAAGAGGAGAAAATTGCAGGTTCCTACTCACTCTTTCGCACCTTCTACATCTCATTATTTTCAGGTGGGGTTTCTTCTGACTCCTAGTAAAGAATTTAACATGCTATTGAGGAGAACTGAGTAACCTGTCCTTTTCTAGTCCCACTATAATTTTATCAGAAAGATGAGATGTTCTTGGCCGGATCCTCAGTTGGCAGGGGTCAGTGTCTACCCCACAGCTGAAGTTGGTCTAGTTTATCTCAACTTTTGGAGGTCATTTGATGGAACTTGATGGAACTTTTTGGAAGGTATTTAAAGTTCTACTTCTTGGTGCATTTTTTTCCCTAGTTCCTTTATTTTGATTTAGTCTATTGTATTTTATTTTTCAAGTATTTGTCTAGTAAAGGAAGATCACCCCACAGCAGCATTTTAATATTACATTATTATTTCAGTTAGGAAGTATGGTAATAGTTTCAATTTCTTTCACTTTTTCCTATTACTGTTGATAGCTGCAGCTGCTGAAGTTTTTCATACAGTTCTGTTTTTGAAAATATTTTTCATAAAAAGTAGTTTATAGTCTCCCAGTCTGCTGTTCAAAGAATCTCACAATTTACATTTAAAAAATAATTTTACATTAGAAAGCACCGTAAGCATTCAGCACAGGGCACTGTACAGTATTCAAGTAGTGTGGAGAAGGCCTTGGGGACAGTGCAATGTGGTGAAAGGATGTCGCTGCAGGAGAGTGCTGTGGGACTGTGCCACTGGAAGATGTGAGCTTTCAGGTGTATTACAAAATTAAAGATAATCAAACTTTCTGCCCATTAATCAGGTGGCTGTTTAAGTGGTGCTACACATGGAGGAGCTGGTGGAACAGCAGGAGGTGGGGTTTCAAGTGAAGGCAACAGCAGAGTTCAAGGTGGTTTGGTACACAGGGAGATGCCTGAACTGAAACAACCGATGCAAATATTGGTGCTGCAGAAAACAATTGGCAACTGGGGTTGATAAGGGCTTTTTCAGATATGAAGTGACCAGAACTGGAGTGGGTAGTGTTATGCTACGTGTGTCACCATTGTGGCCAGACCAGCAGCTAGTACTTCATACAATGCCCTGTAATGACAGGCATCTTCTCCTTTTGCAGGAGGAGATACTGGGCTGGAGAAATCTGCTCAAACACGTCCTCCAGGCCAGTGGCAAAACTCTGCAAAAGCTCCCCAGCACCATGGCCACCAGTGTTGGTGTCAGTGTTGAGGCAGAGCACCAAGGAACCACATGTGGGGTTTTTCAGTCAGCCTGTCTATGAGTTATAACCAGTTGGCCGAGGAGGAGACTGAGACAAAGAGCACTCAGCCCTGTCAACTAACTGAGACCACACGCTGTCTGAATGGCATCATGTCTCCACTCACCTGAAGCTGGCCCAGACAGCTGCATTCAGACCTTGCTACATATTTTAAAGAATGAAGTGGCAAGAAATGGAAGGGCAAAAACGGAAAGAGCAGAGGCAAAGCTGACAAGGTTTCGTGTGTGGCTGAAGGGCAAAGATGATACTGTAGGGAGAAATCCTGGAAAGGGGAGGGTAAGAGTGATTAGATAGCCAAATACATTTTTGCTGCAGCATTTAATTTCCTTAGGAGCATATGCTGCTTTTTATGACAGTGACAGATAATGAAGGAGTCGAAAGATAATAAGCTCAGTATTCAGAAAAGATCCCGAGAAGTGGAATGTTACAGGTCTGTTTGGAAAGCTGAAATTCTCTGGTGATAGGAGATGGATGGGTTGGCTGGATGCCCCATGAGATTTTCCTCAGTCAATCTAAAATTAATTCTCCTTCATAATTAAAATGTATTTTATATTTTTAGGAGCAGCTCTTTAAGGATTTTTTTCCCTACTCCTTTTTACTGCACAGCAGAAAAAGGCCATTTTAATAGCTAGTTTGCTTGATTTAGAATGAAAAAACCCCCAGGATTTTCATGTCTGCCTGTCTTAGCTACTCATTTGATCTTGTACCCATTGTATAAGCTATAATGTATTTATCTCTGCAATAGATCTTTAAGGCAGTGAACTGTTAGTATTAATTTACAGATAAAGAGATGTGGCACAGTCAGATAGTGCAGATTTCCCAGAGTCCCACGGGAAGTAAAGAATGGACCAGGATTTTAAATGTCATCCTCTCAGCCTTGGACTGTTCTTCCTGCACAGTTGCTGGGGCCAATACCTGCACTGGAAGGTGTGTGGATGCTGTGTGGTGTCCTGCAAGGGACATTCTGTCCTGGGAATCCTTGTGGCACAATGGGCCAAGTGGAATTTTCGAAGGAGGTGCTGCAGTGGTTTATGCCTGATTGTCCTGCAGTCATTGATAAAAGTCCCACTGTTTTCAGTGCAGATGGTCAGGCCACTGCCAGAGCCCTCTGGAAAAACCTTAAAGGAAATTAATTTGTCATCTCATTTTATGTTTTTTAGTATGCTTTGGTGGAAACTTCCTCTGGGGTAAAACCAAACCAGTTCACTCCCACTTCCCTGACAGTTTTCATTTTGGCATTTAACTGAGAATCTCAGTACTGATCCCAGTCTAGGAGCTGGCTTCTGTTTCTGTTAAAGGCAGTGGGAGTCCAGCATCAGGAATGACAATAACAGCAGCATCTGACACTAATTTAACGTAGCTACAAACTGGAAGCTGGAAATTCAATAATATATGTTGGCAGATTTCCTGGTGGTCCTAGACACTGGATCACTGCAAGTCATCTGGATTCCAGTTTACCCCATAGGAATACAGTGAGTCAATTAACCCTTTAAATAAATGAGCTCATTCCAGAGCAATCACACAGCATCTGTTTCTGTATTTTATCAGTTACATAATAAAATTCTTCCTCTTGTCTTTTTGTTTCCTATCGCATTCTGTGCTGTGGATAAACACCACCAGTGCCTGCCAAGTCACAGTTGCAGAGACCTACTGCAGAAAATGGAACCAGAAAGATCTGGAGACACACATTGGGAGAAATCCTCTTTAATGCAGTGCTTCAAACTAGATGCCTGCAGTGCTACATGGCAATTTTAAAGCTAAAATCCACACCTCATTAACAATGAATCCTGATGCGTAAGTTAAGCAGAAGAAACATCAATAATTTATGGTGATGAACTCAGCATTTTTTCCTCACTTTTTTTCTTTTTCTGTTGCATCTGTCTTTGGAAGCCTGTAGTGTGTTACAAAAGAAATGCCAGAGATGAGCTAGAAAGAAAAAAGCTAAGAGCTTTTCCAGGGAGAGAGAATAAATATAGAGCCTCCACAAATGCAAACACACATGATTTGGACAGTTAAGAAATTTTAATCGCACAGTGTTTTATCTTCTCAGAACTTCCCAAGTGGCAAAATATATCCCCAGGAAAAGAAATGACAGCAGACGAAAAGCAAAGACAACCAGAAAACAAAATTCAAATCAGAAAGCATACTATAGTACAGTTTAAACTTACTTGCTCCCTGAATGATAAAAGAAATGTCGTAGTCATGACTGTGATCAATTTTGCTCAAAGAAGGCATCCAATTTAATGATGGGTAAATGTCTTACAGATATCTTGGCTGAAATAGAACAGAGGGAATGAACCGAAAGATTAGATTTCTAAGTGTAAATCAGCTCGTGTCATTTTTAACAGACTCTTTTGGAATATAACTGTGTTTCGTGTTGATATTTGCTACTTTGTGTTATTTCTTCAATTGCCTAGCATGGCTTTACTTTAGAGCTTTATCCTACAGTACTTCGCAGATCAGATATCCCATGTGTAACAGTAGGAGAGGTTTTTTTGGAGAGCTTACCATATGTTGATGATCTCTTTTATCCAGCTCTATTATGGTTACCTGCCTTTTTGCATAAGACCTTGGCAAACATAATTTCTGCTGGTGAAGGAAATTAAGGATGGAGCCAGGTGTTCCTTTGAAGAAAAGTTCTTTCTTTTCAAATACTATAAAAATTCTGCTGCCTTGAATGCAATTAAAAAAAACCCAAAACACTAATGTCACATAGCTTTAAATGAAGAAATTTCAGTGCTCAAATTCTTTCGATGATACTATGCTCATCATTTTGTTCAGAGTCATAGTATAGGATGCTTTCCTAATGTGAATCTCTCCTTTACATCTCTTTGAGGTAGTCATCTGACTAAAAGTGTACTTAAATCAAACCTCAGTCTGTCTTCTTGTAGTCAGTGTAATTTTCAGGTGCGGCTTCTGTTGTTTCAGCAATCACTAAGAAGAAATGTTGAGGTTGGTGATGGAGAGTCAGGGCTGTCCATGGTACAAGCAATGGTGAGTGTGTGGCAGGTAGTGGGGAAAGTTATAATGTGATATAAATCTTGTAGCTCCAGTGAATCCATGTTTCTCTAGTAGTCAGTAGAATTAAGAACTTTTATTTCCAGGATCATGTTGAAGGTTCATGTCTCTTGAGTAATGGGATTAAGAGAGGTGGAATATTTTTTGTGTGCAAAGTGCTCTCCTACTGGTATCTGGCATTATCCTGTATTGATTTACTTGTGGGTTTGCTCTGGGAAACAGCGATCACTTGCTTTCAGAGGTGTGGTTTCAATGAGGAAAAAAGGTGCATTCCATGATCATCCACCTCCTAGGGTGTGTGTTTGTGGGATCCATGTTGGTGCCTGTGGAGATGTGTTACCAGGTCCTGCATCAATTCCTCAGACATGGTCACATTCCTGGTTTGTAGAGATTTACATCTGAAATAACTTTAAAAAAAGTTGGAATGCTGCTAGGAGGGGCAGTTTGAGAAATTTTCTTTAGAATAGTGCTGTCTTTAGGATGATAACTAAGTTCTTCAGAGTGATGTTCTGGCAAGGTTCAAAGTCCTTTTGAGTTCATTAAGGTGGACATTTTGAGTGTTCTCTTTAGAAAACAATGGAGGGAACTGAGAGTCTGGTTGCACACATTTTTTGTTTGTCATGTGTCTGCTGATTTCATGGAGGTAGGATTAATGCTCTATTAACATTTTTTTCTAACAGAAAGCACTTTGTAGGCTGTCACTCCTTATGATGATCATAGGAAGATTTAGGGGTTTAGAGACAGCTCCATGAAGAGTGCTATTTCATTAAAGTTGGTTGTGAGTTAAATCACATGCAAAAGCTGAAATTCTGGTTAGTGGTTAGGTTCTCTGGGCATACTAAAAGAGTTTATGATGCCACCCTGGGGAGGGGTACAGGGAGACAGACTGGTGACATCCACAGTGGCAAGGATGACATTTATGTGGAGGTGAGTTAACTAAGATATCACACAGGCTTGTCCACACAATTAATAGATTGGGCAAAATGACACTTTGTAAGACTGAGTAAATCAACTTGAGTTGAATGGCAGGGTTTGAAAAACTCCTTCAGACTTATTATAAAAAAGCCTCAACCATTTGCAGTTGCCTTAGTTAGTTATCTAATGATCAGACTCTACAGACTGAAGGACAAAATGTTTTCTGCCTTTATGAAAATTATTCAGATTTTTTAAAAATAATCCCATTCCTTTAGAGTGAAATTACACTTTTCATTTGTTTAGCTCTTTCTACCAAGGACAAGAAATCGCCTAAGAATAAGTACCACTTACTGACCACAGAGAGTTTAGTGAAAACCCAGAGGCTCAAACGCAGTTCTCATGTAAAGGGAAGAAGAAGAGGGAGATGAGCAGTTGCTTTAACACCTCAGGTGATGTGGAAGCATGTAGGCTAACTGGTGCTTAGTAAGGGAATTACAGACTTCTTACAGACCTGTGTAAATCCATGATAGCTATACTCGAATACAGACAGAGGAATGCACCTGTTATCAAACACATCAAAAGCTTAATTTCATACCAACAGGTGAGGAAGCATGACGGCTGTATTTTCAATGTCTGATTAGAATGACAGTAACAATTATTTCTTAGGGATTGTTTTACAGAGAATTTAAAGATGTATGGTATGTGTATCATATAACTGGCATCTGTATTGCCTCAGGACTGAACCGAGGTAACCAAACACTGCAGCTAGATAAACTTCCCCTCTTCTAGGAGAGGAAGTTTTCTTTGGGTGATGGTAGGCTGCAGAGTCAGGATGAATTGTGTAAATATCAATTTAACTATTTCCAGCTCTTTGGAGACACTGGCTGAACCGGGTAAAAGACACTTCATTATTTTCAAGGGTATTTTATTTATTTTGGATCAGACACAAGGATGAAAAGAATTATGGAGAAAAACAAGTGTTCCACTAACTTTTGTATCACTCTGGTATTGAGAGTTGTTTCTATTACTCTACTTCTGCTGTTTATCTCAAATGCAGATTTACTGGTCAGTAGGACTGAAAAAATGGGAAGAAAAATGTCATTGGCACAGCCTTATGCAACACGTGTGCCCCATATCACATGAGGCAGTAGCTGTCACAGATCTGTCCCTACTGCTATGTCCTTGTGATGAAAACAGAAGAAGGAAGTAGACTATTTCTGTATTCACACCAGCAGAATATTTTTAAACTCTTCTTGTCTCGGAGCGAAAACAATGGGTTTCAAGTGGGCAATGGGGAAGGAACATTTGAACAGGGTATGAATGTTCATTACATATTACAGATTAAAGAGGATCCCGGAAGGCTGATACCTCGAAAGCACGGCTGCCACAGCCAGACAGGCAATATGACTTTCAAAGTTAGCATCTTGAACATGTTTTAGAGGGTGCCCACCTCCCCTTTCCTTTTTGCTATAAGAGTTTGGATTCCATCCTGTTGATTTTCTATTCTCATGTCAGTGTTTTTGTTCTGCACCTGTCTGCAGCCCCTTGGCTTCCACAGAGCAAAGTGCTCTGTGCTTTTTTGTCTCTCCTGTCCTCCTGAGAACAACCTCCACCAAAGCTGGACTCATCCCCTACCAAATCCTGCAAATAATTTCCAGTCAGAGTCTGCAGCACACCTTGGGCCAAACTTGCTCCTGATGTCTGTATCTAGAGCCTGTCCCTCTCCCAGGCATGATTACTCTGGTGTCTGTGCCATTTTTAACTCTACAGAGATCTCATCTTCCTAAGAATCACAGAATGTTAGGGATTGGAAGGGACCTCAAAAGATCAACTAGTCCAATCCCCCTGCTGGAGCAGGAACACCTAGATGAGGTTACACAGGAAGGTGTCAAGGCAGGTTTTGAATGTTTCCAGAGAAGGAGCTCCCAACACAGCTTCTCACAGCTTGGGCTAAAACTGGCCTAACCTGAGCTGATGGGTCTGGGCAACTCCACAAAGAGCAAAAGAAACTTTTTCTGTAGTCATGGCATGGTTGCACAAGTTCAGCTGGTTCCAATGGTTCAGCTGGTTGCAATGGTTCAGCTGATCATTGCTCAGAATGAGGAAGTGAGTCAGTCAATCCAATCCAATCCAATCCAATCCAATCCAATCCAATCCAATCCAATCCAATCCAATCCGATAGTCATTGCCATGCAAGCAGCCGTCACCTTTTGGCTCTGTCCCATCCATCCCATCTTATGCCCCATGTTCCTTCTGACATAAACTAAATACCACACTCCTCCTATGGCTGCCAGAATGGAGAAAGCATTCAGTGGTGGAGATGGAGAGGGTGGGAGCAGTGTTTACGAGGTTTTTCTTACCTCCCAAGAGATATTACCCTCTCATGTCAGGGTCTGTAGGCTGCTGCTCTAAGATGAGTTGAAATACATTCTTGCCTATTGCTGCGTTTTGGTTCCAAGAGATTAATATCAACATATGACTTAAACATGAATAAAGCAGAACACAAACCCATACATTACTTCATCTGTTGTATCAATGTTAATTAGTGAAATAGAGACAAACAAGATTTAGTGGTGAACATCTCTGGAGAATGTGTATTTTAAAGACACTGTTATTCCTGTGCCATCTAAACTAAGATAATAACAGTGAATTTGATTTAGAGAGGGAGAGAAAAGAGTCAGACAGCTACTCAATGCAGATTGCTGGAGGAAGAGACCTTTCTCCTCGCTGGCTGCCAAAGGTTGTCACGTTATAAATGTCACGTACCTTGAGGTTCTGGGAGCCATTTTGCTCATTTCAGTACACAATGTCCCTGACTTATGTCTCAAATATGAAGGAGATTTCTAAAAAGTCTTCACTAGTCTTCCAGTTGTTACCAATCAGGAAAGTCCTTGGCATGGGTGTGGCATGAAGCGTCAGCATGCACAAACATCTCCTTGGAGTCCAGAAGCACCTTGTAAGGATCTGAGAACTTCATTATTTTATTTTTTTTTTCCCCTTCCCCTTCCCCTTCCCCTCCCCCTCCCCCTCCCCCTCCCCCTTCCCCTTCCCTTTTTTCCTTCACTTTTACTTTCAAATACAAGAAGTACCAGTGCCTTTTTATTAAAACAAAAAAAAAAAAGAGAGAGAAGTGCTTTATATGGATGATCTTAAAAGAGGGATCCGATCATTTGGATTCAGTAAGTCTTCCTACATCAGAAAGGGGTTTTTAATTAACCTGATGTTCCATCTACTTTAATTACCTTTGTAGTTCCAGGTAAAGGAAATATTCAATCCTTCCCAGCTTCAATTAAAAAACAGTGGTCCTCTGCACATTGCACCACAGTTCTTCTGTAATCCCATGGCTCAGAAATGGACTCCAAAAAATTACTGTAAGCATATCTGTTTAAACTGGGAATTATTTTTGGTTGAAAGACAGTATGGGGGAGGAAAGTATGGTATTGATCTTCCCCTTAGAAAAAGGAGAAAAACCCAAACCCTAAAATAAGGTAACAGTGAGCATTACCAGAAGTTTGGTTTTACCACTAAAATGCAGCTCATGCCCTTTGTAATTGCTTCCTGAACGGGAGCAGGGCATCAGCTCTCCATCCTATATAAAGGGTGGTGTCTGCACACGTCATTTTCCTTTACTTTAGAAGAGTGAGTCTGAATGCAATTCGTGGCAATCTGAGCCAAAGAGGAGAGTCAATGGCTCAGATGATGGTCTGAGACATAGCTGGCCTGGGTGGAGGCCCTCTCTGTGCTTGGAGCTGCCAAGCAAGATCACTGAGCAAGCAGGCCACGTTGTGAAATAAGCCTTCCAGGCCTTCACTGGCCATGTACTCTCTTTCGTTAAATAACATACTGAATTGTCCCTAAGCCAGTCCTAGAGGGTTAGTGGTTTGGTAGCCAGCCAGCGTCTTGTTATAAACTTTTTGGCACAAACCAATAATATTTGTAACAAATTCTATTGATGTGTTAATGTAAGGAATTTGGAAACTTTCACTTAGAAGTCCCAAAAGAGGATGAATTCCTGTACTTTCATGACTTATTTCACTAAGAAGGTCTTTACCAAAAAAACATCAAGTCATTGCTTAGGCTCAAGAAATAAACCAGAAAAACATGTGTCTGATTAGCACTTTATGGTGTCTTTTTTTTTCCAGCTAGTGGAATGTCCATAAGCGGATAATGAGTATCTCATATGTATATCTGAAAAATATTTTTTTCCTCTGGCTTGATACTCGAAGTGCACTCAGCATAGAAAAATTCAAACATTATTACTTAATAGCAATTTGTGATGTAAGTCACAGGGTACTGGTTTTCTAGGTATTTTCCAAAACTTCACGGATAAGGAAGAAATTCTGAAATGGCTGCTTCCAGACAAAAATCAGGCTTCCTTTTTATAAACAGATACCTTACTGGATGCCCTGGTGTCCTTGTAGTTCCCCAGTGGAACTCAAGAGACTCTGTACAGTGGTAAAATCCATACTAAGGCACAAAACCTAATGCTTCTAGCTTGAAAACTTGGTTTTGCAAATTCCTGTCCATATAACTGAAATTTGTGTTTTGTGCCCATGAAGCACCTGTGGATGTATGTTCCCTAAAAGGGGTGAGAATATTCCTAAATGAATAAATTTTATGAAGTATTATCCAGGAATCTTATGTGTAGGTAGTGTAATTATTACAATGGTGTTTGGAGTTCATCATGAGTTCTGCTGTGTTGAGCAAGAGCCAGTATCTGAATTCATGGTTTCCTTACAGAGCTCAGGCATGAGATTGCTTTGACTGTTCTATTTGACTGGGGAACTGGTAGGTGTCTAGGCTCATTATGGGGTGTAAGAAAAGGCTCTATAAACCCAATTATTTTCTGTTGAGAATAGCATAGTGGTGGTATCCAGAGTATCTCATGGTCATGAGATGTCATTTCTGGGACAGCATGGAAGTTTCAGAAAGGTTCTTATGGAGCTATACAAATCATGCAAGGCTTAAACACACAGAAATGTGGTGGCATCTGGTAACACATAGTAACTATGCTGATTTATCCCACAGCAAAGGCAGGCAAGCTCTCTTTGTCATTATGTCAGTCAGTTATGGCTGATTCTTGATATGGCAGCATTTTATATGGTTGAAGAAGTTTATTTTTTTTTGGCTCAGAGAGATTATTGGATGCAATGATTTGTGTGGCTAATTCATGAGTCACTGTTTAAGAGCCAAGGATGATGGTTCATTTTGGCAAAAGTTATTGATAACATAAAATAGATGCCTAGCGCTACATTTTAAGGTCATGGAAAAATCAGCCTCCTTCCACAAGAAAATATAAAGTCATGAGCCCTTTTCTAGGTTAGCTGTTATGCCAGAAACACATAATTCATGAGGCTTTCCTCTGTGAACAAGTTATCATATAGAGTAAGAGAGAGTTTTAAGAGCTCACTTGCACAATACATGCCAGAGGATACCTGACCTATTGCTGGTGTCTGGGAATAGCCTTCTCTCTTCTTTTTTAATTTCTTTCTTTTTTTTTTTTTTTTTCTTTTCCTCCCTCTGCGTTGCACATGGGCTGTTCCTGGTTTCAGGCTCTCATTATGTCTACTCAGATGAATATGGACAAATACAAGTGCCTCTTCTTGGACCCAAGGTCATGCAAGGCAGCTTTCAGCTGGCTGTGTTAGAGTTTCATTAGCGCAATGCTGTTCCTGAGATGATTCATTCTGTCTCCCTCTGGGATTTATTCGCTCAGGGTATGCTGTGGCCCCTGGGATGAAGCAAAGATCAGTCTGGAGTTCTCAGACTCTGGGCAGTCTATGCTGGTCTATGTAGGTATAATCTTTGGGCTCCTGTGTACAGGACTGGATTCTCTGGTCATGATGGTAGCCCACTGAGTAGCTGCACAGATCTGCATGCCAACCTAGGTTGGAGGGACATCTGGCATGACCTACTGAACCTCTGCTTTGTGAATGCCAGACCAACTGCAGTATTCGCTCAAGTTTCTCAGAACCTGCCCAGTGCTACATTGAAACCTTCTGAACCCAGAGCATCTATGTGAAGCTGTGTTGGCAAGAGCGCAAACAGTGGGCTTCAAGAAGTGATCGTTCCCCTTGACCCAGCACTGTCAGAGGTCAGGTAGAGTTGTGAGTCCAGCTTTGTATTTCTCAGTACAAGAAAGACATTGACCACCTGGAACGAGTCCAATGGAGGGATGACCAGAGTGGCTGATGGCTGGAGCAAGTGATGCAGATGGAGAAGCTGAGGCAACTGGTTTAGCCTGAAGAAGGGACAGCTGAAGGGAGGTCTCATTGCTGTCTGCAACTACCTATTGGGAGGCTGCAGAGAAGATGAATCCAGACTCTCATGGGAAAGCTCAGTGGAAGAACAAAAGGCAACAGACACAACTTGGAAAACAGGCAATTCCAGTTAGCTATTAAGAATTTTTTTTCACTGTAAGAGCAGCAAAAGGTGGTGCAGCTTAGCTGACCAGGTGCTGGAGCCTTCATCCTTGGAAATGCACAGAACTAAATGAGACAAATCCTGAGTAATCTGATCACTTGGTCTTGCTGGAGTTGGACTCGATGACCTATCCTGGTTCTTTCCAACATACATTATCTTGTAATTCTATAGCACAATAGATCAGCACTGTCTCAAAAACAACCCTGCACTTCATGGGCAGAGGTGTGTGACTACACCTCGCCTTGGAGAGCACTGAAAAACTGTGAGGGGGCGAACATTATAGTAGGTCTACCCAAACTATTTTTGATGGAAAAATCCTACTTCCCATATTAAAAAAAAGAACTAACAAACAAACAGAACCCTAAAAATATTCCGAAGGAAGATAAGGCAGAAATGTTTTAGGTTGATCAACATTTCATACAAGTTAGTATAGAACTTGTCATTCTCAGCTGATGCCACCTTTTTCTCCTCTTTTTTAATTACTAAATACACAATGAATTTCCTAAATAAAAATGCCATCTAAAGCAGAAGTGGAAATGCACAAATGTGAAAATATGGAAGTAAATATTTTATTTTACATTCCTACTCCTGTTTTAGGATCATTGTAACAGAAAGCGTGGTAGGACTGAGACATTGTCTAAGACATCCTCTGAGGCTGATTTAGACTGTTTTCAGCAAATGTACTTCTCTCTGGTATGTATTTGCCAGAGATCTACATGCAGTTTCTGTAGTGCTTCTCTTCCTGCCACAGTAAACTTCAGTGAAGTCAACAGCTATTCTAGCTGAAAGTAGAAATGAATGAAACTCTCTATTTTCAGACCTCTGAAATAACCACTGAGCCATCCTTTGGAAAATACTGGTGTCAGGAGGGTCTTGTTAAGTGGTATTGGGTTTCCAAAGGGACAGAGAAACAGACTACCATATTCTTGAGCATTTCATGCTGACTTTCTGTGAAGTGACAAGAATGGCTTCCCTGGAGTGCAGGCTAACTTTGGGGGTGAGATTAAATAGCTGACTCTACCTCTCCTAAATAATGTGCCAAAGATATTTCTGCCTGCCCTGTTTCAGTGCCCTCTCATTGGAACTTCTGCTGGCACCAAGGTCTGGTTAACGTGACAGCAAGCTCTATCACCAGGGTCCCCTGCCACTTGAAAGTACATATTTAAAGGCAATCTTGAATCCGGAAGGGAAGAAGGAAGAGAGTGTAATGCTGTACTGTTTCAGCTGCTAATTGTGCCCAGATTAGTTAATTAGATAATTAACATAAGAATGCTCTCTTTTCATATTAGAGCATCATACATTGACAATAGAGCTGTTCATAAGTAGAGTGCTATGCTGTGGGAAACACTAATTAATTTTGCAAATTTGGACCTTTAATTGCTAAAGTGCTGTGCTTTCTCAATGTTTGTTTTAGAGTAATGTTAACTGATTACTGCCTGCTCAGAGAAGTATTTATTCTCCCTGCCAGTTGGACACATTCCTCTTGCTGTGCAACCAGAATCCTAGTTTACTTGCAACATTAACTGCATTGCACTTCAGAGAAGCCTGCAAGATATGAGACTGCCTATAAGCCCGGCTGACACGGGGTCCCCCACCTCCCAAAGGCAACGTATCCCACAGTTTCCAGTTAGGACGTGTCCTAGTCAGATATCTCTGCTGCCTGCATACTCGATTATTACAACAACATTCATCCTGGCTTGAAAGCAGGACCTGAAAAAGCTGCAGCTGGCAGATGCAACCGCCTGCTTCCTTTGCAGCAATTCTCAGAAAACATCAGTCCATGCACCAGGCACTTTCCTGGCTCCCTAATGATCTCTGGGTCAATTTTCAGAGGCTGGGTTCTCAGAAGCACTTATGTGAGTCAGGGAAACATCAGCAACGTCTGCACAGCGTTGATGGTCCCTTCCTTGGACTCTAGCTCCTACTACCTCAGGAGGATCAGATCTACATGCAATCCTCCAGTGCAGGCACCATCCACACACCTTTTTGAAGCTGTGCCACTGCTCAAGGAGGAATTCAGCAGTTTTTGAAACAGAAAGCAAGCAAGCCTCTATGGGACTCTCTTGCCCAGTAAGATTAGCATTCACTTAGGTGAAGGAAGACATGAGTTTGTTCCCTGCTCCTAGGGTTCTTTATGCAACACATGAAAATTTTTGAGATAGGAAATCGGAGTATAGATCTTCAGCATCCTTGGTAGGTACTTTCATCACTTAGCTAGGTCACTGCATGTGGCCACTTTTCTTCCGGTATGTACGTGGAAGTGGCATAGCATTCTCACCCTGTTCTATTCTACATAGAAACACAAAAAATACCTAAATTAGGAAAACGCCTGTGATGCCATGTCTGGCAGGAGCACCTTGAAGGTGAGATTTAAGACATGTTTTTACCTCCTTCTACTAGCTGGAAGCTGCAGTAGAGTTGTAGATGCCATGCCAAAGTATCCACCGTATTACACAGACGGCTTAGCTGTCTGCCGCTGGGACAATGAGTCTTATCTGAATAGGAGATGTCTGTGCTTCTTTCTAAGCATAGACCATAATTCTTTCAAATATTTTGTTCAGTGAGAGGTCACTCAACTGATAAGTCTTACCTGTGACTAAACAGTAGCTGAAAGGTTTCAAGTTAGCCACTCAATCAGCAAACCTGAGTCAGGAAAACTCAGATACAGAAGCTGAATACAGGAATGGACTTTAAATAGGCACATTCAACCTTTTCCACTTGTTCAAGTAATTTTTCCAGTACTTTAACCAGCTTCAACAGTGGAAACAGAACAAAAATGAACAGAAATAGAGGCTGAGTGAGGATATTTTTCATATAGGCTTGGTCATTCTGAGAAATGGACACAAATCTTTCCACTGTGATCTTGCTGTCCCAAAAAGCACCTTGTACATTAACAGCATTCCTGGAAAAAAAGAGAAACAAGAAGAAAATACATCAGTAACTGTGGGATAAAGATGAAGGGTATAGAAAAGAGACCTTAGTAAGGGAGGAGCATTATGACAGTAGAAACTACATGATACATTTACTTGTTACATATATTTTGCTTTCTGCCTAAACTGCTGCTGTTTTCATTGCAGGCTTTAAGACGCTGCAATCATTCATCGAGGCAATAGTTCAAAGCTGCCAATTTGAAGACAAGACTTTGCTTAGTAGCAGAAGAAAATGAAGAATTCAAGGTTAAGACTGAAGATTAGAAGGACCTTGAAAATCCTACAGAAAATGAGCCTTTTAATTTATGTAAGAAAAGAAATGAAGGTACAGATTTTGCTCTCTGCCTTCTGAGTTAGTCCTATTGATTCCAGGTAGGCTACATGTTATTAAGTACCACAACAGATTTTATATAATTATGGTATTCATCCCTGGGCTAGCATACTTTTTAGGGTTTATGTCTTGAATTTTATTCCCTAGATTATTTCCAGTGGTATAAATTTTTGCAAGCATGAAAAAGCTGTATGAAATGTTTCAAAGAAGCATCTTCAGTGCTTTTTTTGAGGATAATTATTTGGTCTTAAATACCTGGTCCATCCACTGAGATTCTCTAATTCCTTCTAAGCCTTTATATTTCTGAACTAACCAGGTTCACGTTTGGTTGAGCGAAGGGCAGGATATGGGATTCATGTCCTTGTTTTATTATATTCTGAAGATATGTCTACATCTGATTAAAAGGTTTCTGAATGGCTGCTTTCATCTGCCTTTTCTTTTAGTCACAGTATTTTCCCTGAAGCAAAGCCCTTCGCTTATTCCGGCTCAGTGTTTACTATGCTGCCCAGCAATGTTTTCCAGTGTTTTCTAGGCTTACTGTGCTCATTTGTTTCTTTGAAAACATCCTCCATAATCTTTGGAGGCTGATGCTGGCTGTGGTACAGTTGTCTTTATCAAGAGAGGTCAGAAAGCAATGATGTACAGAAGACAGCCCTTCAGTATTTATTTTCTCCCTTTTGCTGTGTCTCTCTCTGTTTCTCGTGTGTACACACAAACACACATGCATGCATGTTCTATTGAAATAGGTAGTTTAGCTGATATATATGCACAAAGATCAGTCTTCTCTCTCCTGAGGTTATTCATTTCCTCATGTGCATGGGCTGTTGTGTGTAGCAAATGATACTAAAAGGTGCCCCTTTTGTGTTAATGCTCATAGGAGACATTTTTTGTGTTTTCCATCACGGGTACCTGTGTGAGAAGAGCAGAGACAAAACTGCTGCTTAACCAAGGCTGTATCTCACAGTGAAAACCTCTGTTCATATTGAACTACTTGGTTTGGATGCAAACTTTTTCCCCTGAAGGATTCCATTATTGGCAAAAGCACTAGTGTGGATCCAGTTTAAACGAACACAGAAAGGCATCTTTGCTGGTGTAGTTTAACTTTTGGGGAGGAACAGGCAGAAGCACAGCTCTGTCAACAGGAGCCACAGCACTACGAGGAGAGTTTCCCATCTAGTTACAGTGGAAAACACTGCTCGTGTCACTGAAACCTGAGTGGGAGTCCTGCAGCTACTGTGGGAGTGTGGGGAAAGATGTAGCTGTGGAATTAATAAGGTGTTAAGATGGAAAGTGTGTTCTAGCAAAGGATTGTCAAAAAGTATTGATGACTGAAGGTGAAAATATAAGGCAGCTCTGAGTTAAGATTTTGGCAGAACATTTCTGTGTGAGAGGCAGGCTATTTATGGCAGCTTACGAGGAATTAGTGACCTTTGGAGTGGTGCTGAAGTGGCAGAAGCGGCAGAGTGACATTTGTTGTTTTCTGTAGTACTGATTCAGACACGCAGTGTTGACTTTATCAAGACATTCTCTTTCAGTCTGCATTACTCAATCACAAAGGTGCCCAGGCAACAAGAAATATATATATAGAAGCAAGTGATAAATTAATGCTGAGAGAAGAATTATTTCATAGCAAAATATTGAACAAGGATCACATGCTACTTATTAAAGCTTGGAAACCTTGTTGACTAGACTGGGTTTTGGTTCAGTTGCTGAAGCAATGGAGAGATGCCCACTTTGGTACAACTCTGCTGATGGAAGAAGTTGCCATTCTCGTGTACTCATCACTGTCTGCAGTGGTGATTACTGACCCCAGCAATTTCCCAGTTAAAGTCACTTAAACTAACTTAATTGCTTTTTACTGAAATAAATTAGAGTGCTCTGACAGATTGTTTTGCCAGACCTCTGGTAGAGGCTGTAGCCTCCAGGAGCGTGGTGGTTTAGGTGGCACATCTAGATCTATAAGAAGACTTCTGTCTGTCCCCTAGAAAAAGAGAGGAAGCTTGCTGTTTTTTCTAGACCATATCAGATAGTTAATTTGCTTGAGAATAACTTGCACTGGAATTCTAGATTTTTTAAAACATTTGTTGTTATCTCTAGATTATAAAAAACATAATGTATTATGTTCACTATGTTTTGTTTTCTAAATACTTTGTCCACTTTCAGCTGGAGCAAGAAATAATTAATAGAGTCAACAATTTTTTTTAATACTTGTCCTCTGGAAAATGCTGTGATATTGAAATCAAAACATCCTTCAAGACAATATTGATTGAATGAGATCAGGCTATGAAAAATGGCTTAAATAGAGTTGATATAATACATTATGAAATTTTTTGAATAGAATAATGCAATTTATCATTTTAATGTTACTTTTTGAAGTTTACTTTCATATTTGTGCCGAAATAAAACATTTTGATTAAGGAGGAAAGGGTTGACCCACAATGCCTTTTTTTGGATTAAGAATTTTGAAGTAACAAAATACCTTTGTGCTGATTTGCTCTCAGACCAATACTACAAATTGCAGAGTTTTAGGAATCCAAGTTACCACACATCTGCAGTAATGTCTCAGGGTAGGCAGATGGTGCAGGTGATCTCTCGAGGCCCTCTTGAGTTTCAAGACCCAAAAATACATCTATTACTTTTTTCAGGATGGTTAGTTTGATAAAAATATTTATGAGGATACTACTGTTGTGCAAGCATTTTTGTACTGTGATGACATTAAAAGGGTTTCTTGTTGTCACGTCTCTATTAGCTGCATCAGTAGCTTGAATTAGCTCTATCAATTAAATTAACTGATAAACCTTCTTAGCATGTGCAAAGCCTAAGTGCCTGAAGAAGAATGTAAAGTTTGGTTCTGGTTCCATTTATTTGGGTGAAAATCTGAATTAACTCAGTTTTGCTCATGTCTTAGCCACATTTCCTTGTAACATGATGAAGTAAAAGACAATGAAGCTCAGAAGCAGTAAAGTTGCTTTTACAGAGAGGCCAACAGAAAAGCCCATATTATTTCAAGCCCTCAGAAGGCACAAAGTCCTGCTCTGAACATGTTGAACCCATGTTTATTGTGAACTTCTTAGAAAAGTGAAAGGGAAGTGGCACTGGGGATCCTGCTGTGCGAGGGGACAACACAAATGACTACAATACTGAGAAGACAAATGAGCATACAAGAGGGCACATCAGTAATTGCGACCTCTCATTATTAGGCACTGTCCTATTCAGTACCATAATTTTGGTAGTAATTGCTACTAATTATTTTAATTTCTCCCTCTTGAGCTTTCTTAGAGCTCATACCATGAGGGAGGTCAGTTTTTCTTGGCTGCCTCCAAATATGATAAATGTAAATTTTATTTTTATACTTGAGTCATGACTTTGCGGAAATGCCTTCTTCATCTCTTTGTGCCAGTACAGAAAGGAAGCAGGAGAAAATGCTAGAGGCTCTACTGCTTTGCTTTGATCCTTCTCTCAGAGTTATTAAAAATGAAGCCTTTAAGTAAACAACTGTAAAAATTAAACCACTACATGGGGCATATAGGAAGCGCAGGGTCTGCTGTAGCAGCTGCATGACATTGTGGCATTACCTTCATCCACAGGTTAGGGTAGGAGAAGCAGAAATTGCATCCACACAGCGCTGTGCCTGACCAAATCAGTCCCATCCTGTCCTCAGGTGCCGTAGGGCAGGTGCTGTGCAAAGCCACAATTGCCATGTCACTTCTCGTGTCCTGCCTGGCACTGAGCTCCAGCTCCGCTCAGCCGGGCGTGGAAGCCGGGAGAAGGGCACACACTTCTACCAGGGGATGGTTGGCAGCACCCTGCTGAGGATGAAGATGGATCCTTAATTCCCAGGTGTCCTCCTGTCAAGCTGAAGGGTTTTCAGAAATACATTTCCATAAAAAAGAGAAGGGGAAAAAAAAAAAAAGAGAAAAAAATAAAAAAGCAAAGCGAATTAGGTTAAATTACAGAAAACATCTGAATCTTCCTGGCAGTTTATAAAGGAAGTTTAGAACAAGTGATTTTTGTTTTGGTTGGATTTTGGTGTGTTGTTTTTTGTTCGTTTACATTTGATTTTTATTTTTGCTTTTTTTCCCACTCCTCAGTTAAATTGGATGTTTCTATGACATTATTTTTTCCTACAAAATAATTAGCTCTTGTGTGGTGTAAAACCTTTCCATCTTAAGAAAGAAAGTTACATTAGATGTCCATGTTTTGGAACGTACAGCTGCCTGCACTAGTGAGGCAGCCACAGAAAAGGAAAAATGCAAAGTTGAAGTGGGAGGAGGGTTTTGATTTGGATCCTTCCTGGTGGGAACAAGTCATAAAACAAATGTTAGGTTTCCAGATTTGGAAAAATTATAGAGTATTTTTTGCAGACTTGCTTTAGAAGGAACTGAGTATGAACATGGTATCTGAAAAACAGGCACTGCCTCTGA
The DNA here is from genome assembly GCF_037038585.1 of Patagioenas fasciata. Lineage (NCBI taxonomy): Eukaryota > Metazoa > Chordata > Aves > Columbiformes > Columbidae > Patagioenas > Patagioenas fasciata. The sequence continues at coordinate 16,354,100 of NC_092523.1, read as the reverse complement.
GTTTTAGAAGAGGAAACCGTAGTCTATGACTTTGAAAAAGTCACATGAAGGCCAAAGGCAGGTTTTGGCTTGCCAAAGAAAAACAACTCCAATCTAAATGGCATGGAGTCCTTTGAGTTTTTGTTTTATGTTCTGCTCTTTTCATTTTCACTCTTTGAAACAGAAATGAAGAAAATCCCTAAATCTGTGGACTGGCATAAAAACAGCTCTTGTAGAGAAAGGACTCATGTTAATATATATGGGTCCTGCTGATTTCAGTAGGACTTCTCGGTTCAAATGAGGACAAATTAATATCATCAGTTTTTATCTTCGGTGCAACTGGGAACTCTTGGCCATCTGATTATGGGCTGGCAACAGTTTTATGGAAATTTATCAGCCCACTTTGAAGTTTTCTAAACTTTCACTAGCACAGTGATCATGTTGATAAGAGGTCTCATGGTACTATGTTCACACATCAAAATTATGTGTGTTGTCAGAGCAGTGAGATTGCAGTTTAAAACCTGAGATAATGCAGCTTCAACCTGAGCTCCTCCCCTCACTGCATTAGAGTTTGCGTGAGACACTGTGTGTTTCACAGGTATCTGGCAGCTGCTATCAAGATCAGAGCTCTAGTGAATATCCTTTAATGGATGGATATCCATAGGCAAGCCCAGTTTGAAAATACAAAGGGTAGACACTGCCATTTATACTAATTTTCAAAAATCCTTTGTTCCACAAAAGGTTTCTCTTGCCTCAGAGACTTTATACTTCCAAATTTCCTGAAAGCTTACTTTTATAATTGTGTAGTTGAAACAGAGAACACCCATAACATCAGGCCTTTACACTTACTGGTCATTGTCCCCCAAATCAGAATTTTATTTTATAGAGGACGACACAAAAATGTCTGCAGTATAAAAGGATTCACAGCTGTTCAATAATATGGGGATGTTATTAGAAATTTATTTACTACTTAGAAAATAGATATTATTTGACAAAATGAACTTTACTGCTATTAGCAAAGGATCTTTTTAGAGGTAAAACACAGGTTTCCTAAACTAACACAGGTACTGGTGTCTTATTTCATTAATATCCCAGGAGTATCCCACTAATTTACTGTGATACAGCTATTCTTATTGTCCCGATTATAAACTATACTTTTCTTTGCCTAATTAAGCAAGACTTTGTGAGAAGGAACAGACGTGTCATTCCACTGAAGTTCTGCCCAGCTCACATTTGTAACTCCTAACCCAAGTAAACCTGAGTTAAGGCAAATTCAGACCTTGCTTTTTAGGGTAAATTTGACCAGCATGGAAATAAACATCTCACTCAACATTAGGTCAGATTGATATGTTCTATATTGGGTTTAAAAATTTTGGTGGTGGCAAGGATTTATTTTCCTTGCTGTTGGATGTGCTCCCAAGGCACTAAGTGGGGTCACCTGGAGCCTGGGACAGCCCTGGCCGAGACAGGCGCAGGCTGCTGGCAGCACCGGCTCGCATCGCTGCCTGCGGAGCTGGGCAATCTGTACCAAATAGTGATGTGGTCATAAACATGAAACAATATTCAACATGCAGCTGGGAGCGAGAAAAATGGCTTTGTTGTTATTGCCCTATTTAAATGTACAGACTCAGACTTTGGGTTATGCTTTGGCTGCAACGTGTTGTAGCTGAGGAAGGCACTCAGCAAAAGCTGGTGTTAAGCTATCTTTAGGCCCCATCAGTTCTGCCTGGCCGATCTCTGTTCCAGCACTAGACAGAGCAGTGTCAAGAAATCCTGCCTTCCTGCCTGCCCTGGCCCCAGAGAGCAGTTCTGGGAACCGAAATCTGCTGTGCCGCAGGCAGAGGGCCAGGCGGGAGGGGAGCCCAGGCACCGCGGGGGGGTACGGCTGTGCCTGCATTAGCAAGTAATGCAGCAGGATGGGAGCAGGGACAAGCAGGGCTGAGGGTGCACGGGCTGCATGGGGAGCTGTTGAGGAAGCCTGGGGCTCTGTGTCCAAGGGGATGGTGTGCTGGTTGGTGGGGAAGCCCACTGCTCGGCTCTGCTGCACGGGGCAGCATCCAGCTGCTCTATGGACCAGCCTGCCCCGCTGAGCGCTGTCAAGAGACCCTCTCTATCAAACCTGTTCCCTCGTCTCAACTGCAGCCAGGTGGAGGTTTCCCTGAGAATGCTCAGGGACCAGGCCCACCGCTATTCATGTTTTGGTTTTGGTTCTGCTGTTAGAGGCATGGAAAGCTGCTGGGGGGAGGAAGTTTGGTCCTCATTTCCCACTTGCCAGTTGTCAGATTTGTCTTCATAAAGTAAGAGTAAACTCACTGTGATATAGACTATTCTTGTTCATCAAAAAATGCTATTGGAAATGGTATCTGCTTGTTTAATTGAAAAAAAATATATATCTTGAGACATTCATAAACTTCACAAATGAGACAGCTTTCTGTATGGCTTTACTTCCAAGAAGTCATGCCATATTACATATTATGTCTTAGGAAAATCCTGTGAGCCTTATTTCTACCATTTTTTACTTAGATAAAGCAAATAACATCTGATTCTCTTTAGATTATCCCAGTTGACAGTATATCAATGAGGATGTCACTTATCAGGTTATAAATGCTGTGATTTTTATGACTGCTGTAGTCCTGCTTTCGCAGACCAGCAGCTGTCTGTATTTCAACCTACATGACTTCATTAGCTCTGCATCTTCCTACCAGCACACTGCGTGCAAAGTTTTGTAAGTGCCTTTGCGACAGCAGCCATTAGCAGCTTTATTGCCTATATGAAACAACACTCTGGGATGTATTTCTTTACTGTGCTGCAGCGATATCTGCATGTGATGACTACTTGGAGACAAAGAGCCATGTCAAATAGGAAGAAGCAGCTTCAGAAAGTAGCAGGAAAATGCTGCTTTGCTCTGAGCAAAGAGTGAGTTTAAAACATCTAACTGCTCCATGCTGAATACAAGATAGGACCACTTTTGGAGAGGATAAGCAATTTAGTCCACACACTCGATATACAAGCCTTAAGGCAGGCAGACAGCTTATATAATAGATCCAACTCTAAGGAACCAAAAACCCCAAAGCAATCTCATGCAGGTTTTCTATAAGCCTTTCCATTTTTCTGAAATACATAAGTCTCTCCTATCTATCTGGCATACAGAGAGATCAAGCCCACATTTCAGAATGCAACAGAAACCCCAAAGTTTTGCAGATATGAAGAAAAATATAGGGGCAGAGATAGACGTATAAACATAAAATCTATAAATATAGATAAAAATAAGCCTTGGAAGCCCAGCCAGCATTTCTATCAGGTTGTCCCTTCTGGCATTTGAGCTACCTATTGCCTGTGTTTTACAGAGCACCAGCTCTCCATTTCACTGTGTCAATCCCTGCTTTGGTTTCTCACCAGAATAGCAACCTTTACAAATTGCACAGCTGGTTTTCCCCACTTTGCGTGAAATATTTTGCAGCTGAAGAGAGGAACTAGGTTGTAAGTCACTGGAATGTAAGGCAAATGTTTCAGCCATGCTGCTGGTATAGGTGGAAGTCTGAGACTGAGGGAGAGAAAGGAGGGGAAGGAGCTTGTGTCAGGCACTGGCTGCATTAGAAAGGTGTTAGTGACAGGTGGGGACAGCATGCACAGCAAAGAAAAAGAATATAAAATAGCTAGTCACTGGTTTTACCAGAAAAGCCGGGCCTTGGTAATTTCTGCCACTGAAGAGAATTAGACAGAAACAGTCTCCCCAAGCATCCTATGATGCCATCTGGCTTATTACAGAGGAAATCCCCATTGGCAGTCTGGGTTTTTTCACTTCGTTTCTCCACAACAACCTGAACAAGTGCCAAGGTTATTTCTCTCTCTCATGCTCCCTCTCTGGCGTTGAAACATCCTTCTGTAGAAGGGGGAAATATGCACTACATTGGCTTAGATGAAGGCAGCAATTTAAGGAGCAGGAGCCTTTGCAAGCCTGAGAGGGAAGCATGGCTGATAAAGGAGATTAAACAAGCTGAGACTCTTTTGATGAACAAACTGAACCATCTTGCTGCTGAAAAAGTAGAGATATAGTCGATATCTCTGATATACTCTCTGATGCTTGCCAGGAGAGGTATCTGTTTCCATTATTAGCCTAAAGGGTGGTGTAGGCAATGAAAGTGAGTCACTGAATAGGAGGAGTTCAGGTAAGATGAAGGTAGCGAGAGCAGGGATCGCCTCTTTATTATAACTCTTCAAATCACCCACTGTGGGCAATTACTTTGTTGCTTCCTTGTCTGTTCTGCAAGGTTTCCTTTCTTGTGATTAGCAATATGCATGCACAACAGTGGTCTCCTTTGACAGGTGAGCAGTTGCAAGTAGTGTGGTTAATTTTAATTATTTTTCAGTGAAACATTCATATTAGATGCAGAATGGAGCTGATTTAAATTACAGCTTGCCTGAAAACTGTGATTGACCTGCAAAAAGGTCCTGACTTGTTTAAAAAGATGATTATACTGGAGGAAAATGTTGAATATTTTCCCAGATACCAAATACTAATTCTTATCCTAAATATCTATTTTTGTGTGTATGTGTAGTTACACATGTGTATACACAGAACTAGATTTTGTACATAATACATTTTTAAATGTTAATTTTCATTTTTTTCTAGGTGAATAACTGCTTATCATCTCAGTAGTCTTTTCACTGCAGAAGTCTCTGTGATGAAGAGCAGCAAACTTATATTTTTGTCAAGCTAATAATTTTCATGTCACTTTTAAATGTTAATATTTTGTAAATTATATAGTATACATGTGCGATGTGTATATGTCCTCCTTGGAAGTCTGTCCCTTATTGTTGATCTCACATTGTGGTGAGGTAGGACGCTTGCTCAGTTCTGGCCCTGATACACATCCCTTCAATCTGTGTTATTAACACATCATATTTAATCTGTGGGATAGAAATGGGACGGTCACATCTCCTCCTCTCCTATTGTTTGTCCAGTCATAAAATGAGAAACTTGTCTTTCAACCATGCTAGTTTTTGAAGATTATAGATCAATTGCATTATTGATGTATTTTCTCCCTTCTTTCCTATCATATAAAAAGCACTGAAGTGTTTACTTTAAAAATATAAAACTTGTTCAAAGTGGCTATGTAGTGCACAAAATGACCTATTGATACTGAGCTATCTGGGGCAAGGGGTGTTTATAACAAACACAGGGAAAAAAGCAGTGTGCTCAGCAGGTTTGTAAGACCTGTATCAGATGTCAGCAAAGCAACAGTTCTTATGTTAACTCCAGTGCTTCTTGGCTTTGAAGTGTACTGTAAGTGTATGAAGTATATTGCCTGAAGTCTAAGGTTTTTTTTTTCACTTTCCAATTCACAGTGGAAGTTTCTATTATTTCTGTTATCATATAACATCCATATTTAAATTCAGAAAATAGTAGCAACAGTTCAATGAAGAAAAACCTTTATTCCACTACAGAAAAGGAAATAAAAAGGAGGGCGAGCAAATTAAAAAGGGAGTTCTGTATTGTGTGTAAATAAGAAAAGGTGAGTTATGTTGTCTCCTGACAGATTTTGGTTTTGATTGTGTTCCACCTATTTTATTTATTAGATTGCTTTCTACTAGTATAAAAGTTTCTTGCAGTGGATTTCAGCTCTTCACTGAGAAACTTCATTGGCCTGCAAGGGGACTTGGCTTTGTGCACATTGCAAATACCTGAGGCAGCTTCTCTGAAGTCAGCTGAGGTACTGATGTGCAAGTGGCACAACACCACAGAACTGAGTGAAACCTGAATCTGTTTAAAGCCAGTGAGACCGAGGTCAGGGTTCAGAGGTGTCCTCGAGGCGTTGCCCTTTATGGCCTTTGTGCAATGCAGCCTCATGGTGAAGGGACTGAGATTGCCCCTACTGCACCGAGCACTGTACTTTGCAAATCTCAGCAAATTATGATTTGGTGATCTCAGCAAGTAATGGCTTTGTGTATAATGGTAAATTTTTCCCATCCATTCAGTGAACCCTGCTGCCAGGTGAGGTGGTGCTGACTGGCCTGAGTCTAACCTGCTCAGGGCCAGATCCTGCAGTGTGCTTGTCCTGGAGTGCAGCCGGAGAGCACGGGGGCAAAGCATCATCAGAGAGTGACGGGGAATTGGGAATAAGACTTCCTGCAGCCTGGGCCATCCAGCTTTATGAGAGTGGCCTCTGGAAGGGACAGTTCCCCTAGACCTCACCCTGGATTTGTCCAGAGGGAAACCTCCCAGGCAGAGGTTGTGAGTGAACACATGCTGATGAAACAGGGACAATCAGGCACCAAGACCTGGGAGCCAACCACGGAGCTGTATTAGTTGATGGTAGAGGTGTACCCAGTAATAATAAAGACTCAAGACCTTTACTAGAGGTTTGTTACTGTTTGATCTCTGCTAGATGAGATATGAATCGTTATTTGAGTAACTCTTTCCATGAAGTTTGAAATATAATAATAATAAAAAAAAAACAACAGTCAGCATCTAACCTGATAAACTGTAGGTCCAAAGCTAGGCCAGCAGTTAGCTTATTCAAATCTAATGAACTGCCTAGCTGTTTGAACAGTGCTGATAAGTTTTTGATAAAAGGCCATGTGTTATTGCTTTTACTCAGTTACATTGCCCTTGCAAAAGACAAATTGCTCAAAACAGAGGACAAATGTAGCTCCTTAGAAGTCTCTTCACAACAAATGTACACAAACTTAATGAAATAAATGAAAAAGAAACATATAATAAACAAAATAGTGACATTTATGTGCAGGAGGCATATAAAAATTGCCTTTGCAATAAAAAAGACATCTTGATTGTGAAATTGGTTGCTGTTGGAATAGCACAATTTTAGTAATCTCTCTATCCCAAGCACAATATTTTACTTCTATTTGCCTTCAAATCCATCACTCAGTTTACTTGACTATAGGAGTTTTCACCAACAAATGTTGTATTATACCAACTATATCAGTAATTTATATGTGATAAGAAATGAAAATATTAATGGATTTCTGCAAACCATGTGTATGTTGCTGGAAGTGCGGCAAAGAATGATGAATAACCCTGAGTATCTGAAGGTATTTGTGTTTTCTGTTATTTTTAAAAATACACATTTTCGAAGCATGTGAGATCTAAATTTTAGGCTTCGTTACAGTAGTCTTAAGTAGAGCAGTTTAGGAAATAAGAAAATATTCAATGTCAGCATCAACACAAACTCCTGTTGTTCCCCATTCTAATCTCCTGCAAACTAGGAGGTCTCCAGGATACTGTATATAGCCTTTACTGGAATTAATGAGTTTGTGATGTAGTTTTGCCTCTTCACTCAGATACTAGGTTTGAAAAAAAAAAAAAGTGTGTGGAGAAATTATGGCCTACCTGGTTACTGGAGCTCTCTTTTCCTCAGAACAGAGATGTATACCTTGGTTACATATGTAAGTCTGGCCCATGCATGGTCCAATCCTCTTGCAAGCTGTGCAAACTGCAGAATTGTCTCTGCCTATGCACAAATGCTAAATGAAATGGTTTAGCTTGTTCTGCAGGGCAGAGCAGGATGCATTGAGTCACTTTGCAATCACAAATGGACCGTTTTTTCAGGAAAAAGAAAATAGTATACACTTCTTAACATACAGACCCGATGCTGCCAGTGGGGTGGATGATACCAGGTGCATCTGGGCCCTTCTGCAGCACTAAACGTAGACCAGGCCTCCTGCAAATCCAGATGGCTGGAAAAAAACAGCCCATGGTGCTTCATTGTAACTGCTGCTGAATGGGGAGTTCCAGGAGGGTTCTCATCCTTCTGAGTGCAATCACATCAAGAATAGTTCAGATCTTTCTCAGCACTCTGTGTCCAAATATTTTGTATGTACTGTAGCTTAGCAATGCCTCCCAGGAAATATTACTCTGTCAGTAGGCAAACAATTGCTTAGCTTGAAAGAAATGTAATTATTTAAGGCATGCACAAATGTTTTTGGCTGCATGGTGCTGTAACGTTATTAACTGTGGGGAAAAAGAGAGCTAGCTCTATTTTAGAAACTTTATTACCATTGTCCTAAAATGCAAAATAGCTGTAAGTCCTATCCTGACCAGAATTCCACATTTGCTCTTGATAGTAGATTGGGTTTCAGAGCAGGATTAAGTAAATAAGTCATATTAAAATGACAAAATGGGTAAATAGAATATAATGTGAAATGAAATGTAAATTGGATTTAGGCAAACACTTTTATACAGACCTCCCGTCAAACCCTATCAGACTGCTTCAAATTCCTACTGTGATTTCAGCTCGCAGTTCTATTACATGTTGCCACTCAAGGGCATTTGATGTTTTCTCTCTCTGGAAATTCATTTGCATTTAAATGATTTGAAATAATCATAAAAGCCAAGTGCTATGAAGTTTGAAATTAGTTACTGTCTATAAATTGCGATGCCATTAAAAGATGATTTTGAAGAGCTTTGCTGTCTCAAATGTATGCAGATTAAAATCTAACAAAGTACACCTTGTTACAAAACTGTAAAGAATGGTGTGACATGGACTTAAATTGATTTATTCTCCTACTAGTGCCTATAAACTTTACATACTTGGGTTTCTTCTAAAAGTGGAAAATAATCTTTCATTTGCCATCTGAATCTGAGCCAAATTCTGTTCTCAATGGGTTTTCACTGGGTGTACCTGACACAAGCATTTGGCCCTCAGAGTTTAATCTATACACTCTATTAAACTTCTGGAAATACTGTATGAATAGCTGGGTCTCATATTTTTCTTTATGGTGGGAATAAAGGAGTGGGATCAGGAACAATGGAGGACATTTATGGTTGGCAGTGTGCATATGTGCATTTATATGTATACATATTCAATTTGTCCCCATCTCCCTTGAATTCCTTGTGTTATCCTGGTGGATGTTTCGGCAGGGTCTTCTCTCTGAGGACACTGGTGCTCCTAGTAGGTCACCCTGGGGCTCACCTTGCTGTCTTCTGGCCAATGGAAAGCTAAAAGCTGGTGAGGAGCACAAGTACATTTTGAAATACTCAAGTCCCCTTTGGAAACAAACTCTTTTCTCCATCCGCCTCTAGACAAGCTTAGGCAATACAGAGCTATCACCTCATAAGCTTATCTTCCACCTGGCCTCCCCCAGCACTGTTTCACTATTTAACCTACTCCTGCTCTCTGCCTGTGAGACCTTACTGCAGCATACTGCCTAATATAAATTCCTTCTCTCTCTTTGTTTATACCATTGGGATATTATACGTTTACATCTTTGGATACCAGCAATACATTCCAAATATGTTTTCCTAGCCCCAAATAATTGTAAATGGGCTTAAACACATGTATATGTTCAACTGTGTCCTGTTATATAACTGGATCATAAGATGTTTGTATGAAAGAAAGCAAAGTTGTCTTGGCTTATAAGTCTCAGAACCCAGGGATGGAATTACCTCTTTATAAACATATTTATGTGTGCATTTTTATTAGTTAGAAGAATGAAAGAAATGTGAAGCACATGTTTTAAAAAGCAAGAATATGTAGCATTCTTATATTTTCGGTGGTTCAAAAATTCCTAATATAGTTTCTTTGAAAACAGTATTAGCTCTACAATTCTTACAGTTTATGTTACAACAATGAAGATTGCTATACTTGTTTGTGTGTGAATCATAAAATAAAATAGCCATTTTAACTACCTTTATAATAAAGGACTTATTTTCTGTAGCTGTCTCAGTAGCTAATACAAACTACCAGTTAATCCTTCCTTAATTACAGAATGCAAATTTGATGTATTTATAGTAGTGTGAAGGCAATACCTAGTCCCACAAATAAGGTTCTTGGTTACTGCAGTGTCAGATTACTGATGGAGAGTGGGGGACGAGAGACAGGAGTGAAAAGCCTGTGTCCTTTCAATCCAACAAAAGGCAAGGGTCCTGCTTTAAAATGCAGGTGAGTAACAGAAATCAACAGTTCTAGACATGGAAAAGACAACTCACTATTTCTTAAGAACTGATAAATTTAATACTTAGAGAACTTGTTATTCTAACATGCCACAGGCCTCTTATATAAGGGTTTTGGTGGAGTCCTGGTTGACTTATCAGAAAGAAAATCCTGATAGGTTCACTGTACAGTTCAGGCTGGGCAGCCCGCCCCCCCCCAAAAAAAAGTGAGTCTGCTCAGTTCTGAGCATTCTCTGGAAGAACAGACTCAGGACAATGAATTTTGCTCAGGAACTGAGAGGTGGGCTCCTTGTCCTGGATGGGCTTTCAGTGCAGAAGTAACTTTAGCTTCTGTGTCAGTTTTGCTGTAAATCCCATTGCCTGAAGTATTGATCTAAAAGCAAGCATGCTTTCAGTTCCAGATGGTTTCAACTGAGCAGAACCACAGCATTTCTTTCTTTTATGGAAATGACCTGGCCACTTTGCAAATAATCACCCACTTCAGTCAGTTTTTATAGTCCGCTTCAGGAGCTCAGAAGGACGGGCAAATTTTGCCAAAATGCCTCAAGGAAGAGCCCTGGAGCAGCTCAGTTTACTTCAGCACAGAGATATAGGGAATATTTGCTAGAAGTCCTATCTGTGCATGAAAGTGTGAGAAACTGCTGAGATACAGAAGTGATTTGGTTAGGGGCGAAGGATGCACCTATCCACCATGGAACCAAACTGATCCAAGTGGTTAGTCCAGGTGCCTGCCTTTTCCCTATGGGAGAAGTGAATGCTCCTGAGAACAGCAGGTAGTCAATATTTCAGTGGGAAATCTGTTTTAGGCTGCTCTATAGAAAGCTTGTAAAAAGCTTATGCCTTCCATCAGGGTGGGGGTTGTTAAAGAAAAGCAAAGCTTGTGAAAAGACTGATTTTTCTTGATGCCTCTTTTACATATATCCTTTTAAGAAAGAAATACAATAAATAATCCAAGGTCATTTGTTCTGTCCTGTTTTAAATCTATATTTGCAGCCAACTGAAGAAAGTTTTGCAAATCATCTGGCTTCGAGAACTCCTACCACTCAAAACGAGATCTGGCAAAATAGATAAAATATTACTGGTAAATGCAGATGAAATTGTGGCAGGAGATTTAGCTGAAAAATGTAACATTTTATGAACTCAGGGCAAAACAATATCTCCCAGAACATATTGCAATCTGATCTCTGCAGATGTTATTAAAATAATGCAGAGTTTGATAAAAATGCATAAATTATACTTTATTGTTATGGATTATAAAATGTGTTCTGAAAGGGATGGTAAGCACAGCAAGCATTTTACTTTATGTAGTTTGACAGAGCATCCTCACCACTAAATGAGGAGGCATAGCTTTACAATATTTGTGAAAGGCAGAGGAGGAAAGACCTTAGACTGAAAACTTCCCAAGGATGTTGCTGTCTTCTTGTGTGTTTCCATAGTGCTTAGCGTAGAGAGCCTTGAGTGCTCAGTGGTCCCCCTGGCACAGACACTAACATGAATAACAGGAGAAACTTTCTTCTTTCTTCTCAAATGATAACTTTTTCCTTATTCTTTCAAAGCCTCATGTTCTTGCATGGAGCTTAAGTGCCCTTTTGTTTTCATCTGCCCTTTCTTCCTAACCACTCCCTGTAGACATCATTTTTAGCTGTACTCTGACTTATGCTAAGGAACATAAAGTTTTGGCTCCCCAAACCTGTGTAAGTTCAATATTGCAGTTCAGACCTGTCAATGCACGAAATGGGTTTGAGGGCCAGAACTGCAGTACTGAATTTAAAACATAGTGGGAGGTAAGCCCATCTCCTGCTACTGCAATGACATTTTTGGTTTTAGATTTTTTTCCTTCAGGCGAGCATTTCTAAATGTTCTGGAGTGGAAACTAACAGATGGGGTTTCTTTAAAAAGATGCAAACCACATCTTGGGTTTCAATCTGATTTATATATTTTTTTTTTCTATCAGAAAGGAGCTAGACTATGCTACTTACTTAGGTAATTAATGATTCAATGTGCAGCCACTGTACACTGGATTTTAAGCTGCTGGAAATCTCATTTGTAACCATAAAGAATGCAAAGGGACACAAAAAGCTTGGTTTGTTTTTGTGGCTTTCCTGAGTTAAAATTAAACACATTATCAAGAGCTGACAATGCAATATTGTTGCGTTAAAGCCATGTTTATACTTTTTCATGCAGGATATTTCCTATGAATAATAAAATATAGAATTTGTAGCATTTTTTGAAGGCAGAGGTTAAAGTTATGCTGGTGCTGTAATGTCTGTTTGGAGGCATGCATGCTGTGCCTATTCCCTGCATGCTGTCTCTACGGCCTGCATAGGTTTTGCCACCCTGATCATAGCAGTTAATCGGGATATTAGACATTCATTAGACAATTTAGTCCTCTTTAGCTATCCAGTAGGAGACTGAATTTTGTGAACATACTGATTGTGTCCCAGATTTATATTTCTTCAAGCCAGCTCTCTTTGGAGCACGTGGATTGCTCACAGCACCTTTGCTCCTCTTGTTCACCTTTGAAGACATTGTGTTACGGAGCTCCTGCTTCCCATTTAGGCAGCTATCAAAAAGAGGTAAAAGCTCAAAGAAAATAAGTTATTTAATTAAAGCATTGATTTAGATTTGTTTAATCAAAGCATGAGAATAAATGTAAATAAAGGTGAAACACAGAACACTTGTTTTGTCCACAGGTACTTACCTAAGGCAGGAGAGAAGTGCACCTGGGCAAAATCATCCCCCTCCTTGCAGAGACAAGAGCCTTGTGCCTCTTTTTGCACTGCCCCTGAGGAATGAAACTGCCTCCAAGAACAAGGCACTAGGCAGAAAAGCAGTAACAGCTTAAATCTAAAAAGCATTTAACAATGTGCTTAACTTTAAACATTTTTTTTTTTCCAGTCCCACAGGTCTCAACAGGATTTAACACGGCACTAAACATCCTTTCTGAACAAGGATACTTTCCTGGAGTTGGCCTTAACAGAGGATCTCACTAATTCCTTTTGCTAATGCTCTTCAAGTCCTATCTCTTCTGCAACACTTCTGAGGAGCTGACTGTGCTTTAGGCAGGTAAAGAACAAAGGTAAAGGTAAAGGATAAAGCAATCGATGGCATCATATCTTTGCATAGCATCCTGGTCACCCGCAGCTGGTGCTTTCTCTCGTTCATCCTCACTTGGTGGATCTTGCCCAGTAAATGCTGTAGAAGGTTCTACTGGGGGTCCCAGCACCTGCACCAGAGACTGACTGCACACAAAGCGCTGCAGAAGAAAGTAAAGTAAGGGCAGGGAGCAGGGAATCAAAAAGAGATTCAGAATTGCTAGCTGCTTTCCTGCATAATTTTGGCCAATTATTTGTCCACCTTTGATTACGCTGTTACTGTTGATTTAAAGTGTAACGCTATCAATATTTTTGTATGGTCTTTGCTTAGGAGGCAAGTAAGCAGAAGAATGAGCACTGATTAAGGGAAATGAAAGCAAGACTGTTTACTGATAATAATGTAGTAACACTGAGACATGTAAATGTTATTCAGGGATTGCTTTCTGATCATGTTTATGATCTTCAATATATTTGTGCATTTCTTATTTACTGCCCAAGTGAAGTTTGGATTGCTATAATACATTAGAGAGGTATCATGACAATTTTGGTCACAACAAGGTTCCAAATACCGTCATTCAACAGACCTACACTGCTATTTAGTGATACTTCTGAATGTGATTTTACTGGCTTCTGATCTCATTGGAAAACATAGAAAAATCAAGATTAAAGATGAACACCTCTTTTTTTTTTTTTTTGCACTGGAAATTTTCATAGCTTTTTCCTCAGACTGGCTTTTCTTTCCCTCACTTCATCTTGAAAGGTCATTTTAGGAACCAAAAAGCCCTGTTGCCAATTTTTAAAATAAATATGATCTCCAATAAAATGCCATCTATTTTTAACATTGTACTTTTTAATGTCTTCTTTAAAGACACAAAGTAGATGACTTTTTCCATGAATAATGTATGACTTCAGAGACTTTGTATGCTATGACATAAATTATCAACTACTTTTCTACTATTTGCTGATAAAGTGTGGGTGTTTTCCATATACTCTGTAGTCAGCTCGTGTTTGGATTTGGCTTCTTTTTGCTGCTGTATTCGAATGATGATATTTTATCATAGTATATACCACTTGATAGCATAAAATGTCAGGAGGAAATGATCATAACACTGCTGCAGGTGATAAGTATTCCCTGCCTGTGCTCCACAAAGTACAACACGGTGCACTGTGAATGGTAAAACCAGACACCATGACAAAAGTACTGGGATTAGGAACAGGGAGTGTGACCAGTTTAGCACAGGAAACATCTAGAAGATGTCTTTTAGAAAAATGTCTGTTGTTTTTTAAAGATATGGGCTTTATTCATAACAGTGAGTCCCCTAAGCTGTGTTCAGAGTCTGGAGGAATACGACAGCTGGACACCCCGATTGCTGGCTGAGGGACCAGGAAAGCAGATACTGATATTGATTACTTTTTGACATGGTGTCCATGGTCAAAGTAGATGTGTTTCAATATCCTTATTGGGCAGGGTCAACAGTAGTTGAGATGTATTTAAACTAGTAATTCAGACAGAAGTAGAAAAATATCAGACCATTTGAAACAGGGAATGAAAATTAAATGAAGTACTTAGATGAGGCTTTACAGTGGCAGTTAAATATTCAGGTGGCTCAACATGCTTCAAGAAATAGTGATGTTTAGGATGAAGAGGAGAAGAAAATTAGTGGAAGTGAAGAAAACTAGATGACTTTCTTTTTTCAGGCAAGGAGTGTATTAAAGCAAATAAAGAACTGGAGGGGAAGAGTCTGCTGGGACCTGCAGCTTAGCAGAGATGTGGTAGAGCAAACAGTGGGAGTTAGAATAAGAGAGATGGAAACTAAAAGGAGAAAATAGCCTCACAGCATATGGAAGCAAAATATCTGGAAGAGATCCTGGGGGACACTAGTGTGGATTTATGTCCTGCAATTATAATCAGTGAAAATTAAGGGATAAAATGAGATTTTGAATATTAAGAACACAGAACAATTTCCAAGCTTTTAAGTAAGTTGTATGTTTTGCATGTCTGCTAATGTCTCTCTGAACTTCCTCATACCATTGCCAGCCTTCCCAGAAAATGCATCTTCTGTGACACATCCTGGGATCATCTGCGCTCATCAGTGGGAGACACTGCAGGAAGAAAAGTCTGGAGAAATTACAAGACCCGTTTGAAACAAATATAATACAATATTAATAAATTGCATGAGCAGAAATAGCACTCACATATAAACAGGATGTGGCAACTGGAATGGGCATATTAAATATTGCTCAGCAAATGCTCTGATTTGTGGTGGTGCAAGAGTATCTATGATATTTTCAGTAATGCTCTACTGCTGTCACCTTCCTGGAAGTAGGTTCTGGTTTGCACTGAAACTTCATGAAGGAATTGGACAGACAGAAATGAATCACTGTTATCCTTGGAAACCCAAAAATTTGTGAATCCTCCAGTGGACTCCAGCTTCTACGACCTGCAAAAGTGAGCACAGACAGACTGAGAAACAGGCTCCATGTTTGCCTAATAAAGCAACATTTGCTGCGTATACGTGCCCTTTGAGGAGAAAGATAACGGAAATGTGAGGAATGCATGTTCCTGAGCCCACACTGTTTATGGATGTTTATAAGATCAAATACTTATTAACGGAGATAGGCTGTAATATGTATATATTTATCTGTGGGCACTTAGGATGGCTGTGTTTTAGGGATGTGCTGAAACTTTTTCTTACCTAGGAAATTCCACAGTAAAAATTGTCAAGAAATCTTAAAACACCCTGTTATTGGATATTTTGTAAAACCAATGTAAGTAACTTTGAAGAATGGATGATCTTGGACAGCTTATAAGCAGGAAAGGTGGCTGAATATTTCAAATATTTAACTACAAATAATTAATTACAGTCTAACAGTAATAATGTCAAATCAGACTAGCAGCACCATAATTGAGGATTCATAAAGCATTTGTGGGAATCACCATGTAATTATAATTGTCTCCAGTGGTGGTACAGGAAAATAATATGCAATATTTCAAGATATTTAATTAAGTAGTGTCAGTGAGTTACCTTGAAGATAACTTCTATCACCCCCATATGACAGGCTTGTTGATGACTAGCTGATGGATGAGTTCCCTCAATATGAAAGACAGATGAACTGAAGAACATCAACGTGATATGCAGAATTCAGGATGACGGAGTATGTATGATTATGTGTTATTTACTCTTTAAAGGTCACCTACAAATGTGATGCTTTAGGTTCTGTTTTATTTTCTTCTTTATAATGTAAGAAAAAAGCCTACAAAGTTCTTCAGTAGTAACTGTACCTTTTGTCTTGCTGTAGAAACTCTTGTCCACTTTGGTTTTCCCCAAAGACCTCTGGTTCATGAAGGAAGTAACAAGTTTATGGTATCAGATATCAAGGAAAAAAACAGATGTTTGTGTGAGGGCAATTTCTTATGCAGTCTCCTTTGGATGTGGGAGCTGTTATGAATTCATGTGTGGTTCACTAGTAATGTCAACAGCAAAAACCATCATACCTGTCTAGGGAATTGTAGAAAAAACTTAATGTAATATGAGACCAGAAGAAAGACAGAAAAGGGAAGAAGTTAAAGAAATATGACTCTCCTAATAGATTTTTCTGTCAAAGGTGTTAAGGAAGTACTACGGTCTATTTATGTTATTTATCATAAACTAGGGGCCTTGGGCTCCTTACTCAAGAAACTGCTCTCTTACACTCCTCTCTTGGCCACATTACCTTGCGTTTTGGCTCACTACACTTTTTCTCACTGTCACCATGCAGCTGGCTTGATCGCAGCATTCAGTTTGGAAATCCTTGCTTTTTACTCAAGTCTGATTCTTGCTTACCAGTCCATTTGTCTTCTACTATACCAGTGCACTTCTCTGTGGACCCTAAGGTGATAATTACATTAGCTGTACTTCATCACAAGCTTGTTAGGGCTTGACAGTTGATTTTGGCTGACTATAAACAGCCTTGTCCCCACTTGTCATTGTCCCTTTGTGCAGTGGTTAAACACGACTTTCTACATGAGCAAGTAGTGTGCTCGATTAGGAGTGGATCTGCTGAGTGAAACAACCTGCTCTGACCTCTGCACTGTGTGTGGTTTTGGGGCCTTCATGCTAGCTGTAGCCTCATCCTGTAGCCTGGATGCTCATTTGTGGCTGGAGCACATCTTTGGATTTAGCTTCAGCTGCAAGAGATCTGGTTTGTGTGCTCTGACACAGCTCTGTTGTGCAAATCAAAGCACAGAAAGGGGGAGATGCTGAGAGATTTTAAAATGCAGTTCTGACCATCGCTGCTGGTGAAGATAGCTTTGCTGCTTACTGATGCACCCAGCATACTACTGGCTGGTCTGAAATGTGACCTAGGATCCCCAGGGTTTCCCTGAATAGGTGAAACTATTTTTTTGTGATTATTCTACAAATAAATATTTTCTTCCTGTCCTCATTTAGCAGACAACTATGTCCCTTCTTTCTCAGAGTGTGCATCCTGATAGGGGTTAATCTGGGTGTATTCCCGTGGAAGTATCTCTTAGTGCAATATCCAGCTGACTTCAGTAGATCATCTCAAAACTGGAACAGGTGAGTGCTTTTGTCCCTTCCACCACTTCAAGATGGTTGGGGCCCTTTTTAGTTCACCAGGCATAAATTTGGGCATGTACAAGAGAATAACTGCATGCACCTACATGTTCTCTTCCTCTCCTTTTTGTATATGCTGAAGAACTTGATCTGGGTTGCTGAAGTCTATGATCATTTTCTGTCATGCATCTCTCACCTTGGACTGTGCATATGATTAATAATAATAATAATTTTTAAAAGATTTAATTAAATTCTGTTACTGAGTGTAAATTTAAAATAGAAGCCTGGAGTTCATTGAAAGACCACGCATATGAGATAAGAATAGATGTGGCTGAGCCAGTTGATGAGTAATATTGTGTTTGAAGAAATGATCCACTTAATTGACAAGGAAAATTATTTGAAATAGGATTCAAGGCAAGAGCAGAGTTTACTTTTTGCAGTTGTTGCAATCACCAAATGCTGGAAGTAGAGCAGGAAGTGTAAGAGCTGAGAAAACTGTGATGGATTTGCATCCAGCTGCTGTGGGCTCGTGCTGGGAGCAGAGGTGTATCCATTCTGATTCTTTCATTGCAAAACCCCTGGTGTGGGGCCATTGTTACATAACATTTGGGTCAGTGGGTCCTTATTTCATATCAGAGATCCCACAAACTTGCTCAGTACATAATGCTACTACTACTACTGTAAGAGGGAACGGAACAACATTGCGGGGTTTTTTTTCTAACCCAGGTCTGTGCTTATGGAGACTCATAAATAATTTTAATACCAAAAAGTACTGCTCAAAACTTGTTGACTGCACAGGAGACATGTTTGCAGACAGAGTGAAAGTATAAACAATGTATTATCATTGTTTCAAATCAAAAGAAAGTCAGCACTAGGTAAAAAGATAATAAGTATCACACATCACTAAAGAATCTTGAGAAGTGAGAAACTAACAGCCAGATCTTCAACTACAAAGAACTGGCACAACATCACTGATGTTGCTGGAAGTAGAGCAATTTATACAAGACAATGTCCTGGCCTTCTGATTTTTATTCTGCATTTTACACATAATTTTCGTCATTTTTCTCTATTGATGTTAATGGAAAATGCACATTTCAAGCAGTCAGGAGTAGCCAAAGAAATACATTCATTGTTATAACCGATAAATTAGTGTCTTTGTCCAAACAACCTGTGTTTACCTTTACTGTTAGAGAAGGAAAAGCTTCTTAAAAATTTATAAGCTGACTATGCAATTTAACTTAAATGTGTAGTAGCACAGTGTTGATTCAGAGTTAAATTTAGGAGCACTTTGCAAAACTAGTGGAAAGTAGAGGGTTTGTTCAACATCAAAGACTTGCAAATGGTTGAGCTAAATATAATGGTGAGTATTCAGTCACAGGTCAGGCACTGACAGAGTGCTAGGAGTGCTTTTCATCCATTGATTGGTCTAATTTTGGAGATCATTTTGTGTTCTATTCAGAACTAGACAAGGCTGTGAGAAAAACATGGACTTACAGGATACAGGAAGACTGACAAATAGAGCAAGCCTGATGCTCTGCTTCTCTCTGTGCCTGATGCAGCCACAGCTGGAAAGAGCAGGAGAAGATCCTTGGCCAGATCCTCTCTGGGCTGCCTGCGAGTTACCTCGTACATCCACACTCGGCATCCCTGACCCCTTGGGGTCTGACATCACAAGGATTTTACTGTTTATCAATCATTTTTCCAGAGACCTCCCCCAGTTCTTTGCAAACTAGGACCTGGACTTTCAAACCTAAATGTATACAGTGTGAATAGCTGTAATTTATTTGTGTAAATGCCTGGTGTGCTCACATAAATCAGTTGCTCACATCCATGGGTGACTAGGTAGCTGCCTAACTGGCCGTGTTCCCATACAAATACCTGATTTAGAGACAAGCATTAGGCATCTGTGACATGTGGATGTAGCTGTATGCCCTTGAACTGATTAATAGGAAATGTTTTTTTTCGCCCTGTATTTGTTTCACATTGTCTCCCTCTAACCTGTCCCAGGACATAAAACACTCCAAAATGTCCATCCAGTCTTTTAGATCATAAATTCCCCTAGGTAGGAGGCTTGTTTTGCATGTTTTATCTTATGAGCCCAGTATAATCTCAGGTGTTAGGGAAGTGCTTGTACACATACCTGCAGTTCTCAGTACGACCAGTGTCCAGGGGCCATGAACTTGGCATGTCAACCCAGCACCTGCCTTCAGAGCTACCATACAGTCAGCCTGCAGACAGCCTGCTGGTGCCTGGAGGTGTCCTAAGTTGTTTGGTCCTCAGAGGGTTTGCAGAGGTTGTGATTGCCCATGTTCAGCTTGTGCTTCCATGTCCCCTATCTGAACCATCTACATGACTGGTCTTCTGATTGACCTCTGGACCACAGATAGCTTGCAGTACCAGTGCAGCTACCATGCCCAAAGTGCCCTCAGGGAGAATGAGAAGAATCTCTTCTGTTTTATCAGTTTGAATTTTCCAAACAAAATTTTGCTTCATTTATGCTACTTTTTGCTTACCATGGGGAGAAAAGGTTGAAGATTACTGGGTAGTGACGGTTACTGTGGCTGTAGAAAAGACCATGTCATTCGTGAACTGAACATCTACTCCAAGGATGTTCACAGGCTAATGCCTGAGATTAGTTTACGTTAAGTTTGGTGAAAAAAAGAAACCCCACAAACAAAATGGAAACAATACCTGAAGACTCTTCATCACCCCTTTTGAAGAGTCTTTTTGGCAGAGCACACTTCTGCCATTTAATCAGATCTAGAGAAATTTTTAAAGAGAACATGACCAGCTAATATCTGTACATTTAGAGCATCAAGTAGCTTTAAAGTCATTAAAGAATGAGAGGAGCTCAGCTGCAAATGTTATTTGAAAAGGAATGATCACTCCAGCCTGGGTACAGGATGCCTCTGATACTTAATGAGAATGGCTGCAGAGTCCTTTTGGAATTTGCTATTAAGCCAGTGACTTACTGACATCTGGATCTGCACAAATTGCTATGAATAATTTAAACCATAGAGAGCAGAAAGTGTGACTGAATTAAAAGACCAAAAATGCTTGAAAATGCTTTCATGATCCTTTTTCTTGCTTAAAACTTGAAGATCAAACGAGAAAAAAATGCAGTTTAGCATTACTACACCCTGTACAAGAAACCAGCAGAGCTGCAGAGTTGAGCTCATTGGATATATCCACTTTAAATGGCATCTCTTTGTAATCATTTGGGAAAAAGCTGTAGACATTAATAAGGAAATATTAAACATTAGTTTTGTAAGTCTTTACTTGCCTTCATAGGATCATTCTGTAAGCAAATGATGTTACTAGATGTTACCAATTAACTGTTTCTCACTTACTGCTTTTCTCTTTCCTTTTCAATCCAGTCCTCGGAGGTACAGGTATGCAGCTTGAAAGTGACCAGAGCAATGTCAGAATACATGTTTTCTGAAGTTTCCTAATATCACTGCTGAAACTCTCATGCTACATTAAGACAGTTCAAGGTTTCTGCAATAAGCTTTGTTGTGATGAGAAACCTTGTCAAACTTGGCGTTTAGGTTGCAGCTTAAAAGGTGATGTGGGTCAAAGAAAAAATGTTTTCTCTCTCCTCTCTGAAGCATCGCATCCTCATGGCAGCAAACGGCTGGATGCTGGGATCAATGAAATTATCTTTTTCACTGTGATAACAGCAGCACTCCCCGCTGTTTTCCATGTTCATGATCATGAGTGAATTTCATATATTTGAATAGAAAAAGGTCCAGGAAGGTGTATTTTCTGTACAGTAATCAAGACAACTATAAATCTTGGTAAAATACGTGTGTGCAAGGTTATTAACACAGTAAGTAAGTGCAATGATTGCTGGGCTAGATACAGTTGTCATTGTTCTTAGCCGTGACAAGACATTCCCTTGATGGTGTTGTGGATGAGTAAGAGGGGTTTGTGCTGCCCATCACTTCATGAGTCAAGAGCTTACTCTCATATGGGTGTAGAGAGCTTTCCTTTTGCCTTATGGCAGAGGATAAGCAGCTGGGAACACTCAACACAGGCAAATGCTTTTCTGCTACCTGGCTATTTACAGATAGCCAGCTTTTTAGAACTAATTTATAGGTGTTTTACAGGTCAACTTTTTATGGCTTGTTTTGATGTATGATGAGAGACACGGTATAGGCTGAATATTTACTCCCATATTTTCTTGAGACAGTCAGCTTAAGTGTGCAACAGTGTGTATTTAATCCCCGAAAAAACGCTGTTCAGTCATAAATATCTCCATATTTCTCAGCTCAGAGTCTGAAATATTAAGTCAGCAGAGTCTAGATTCCACATGTGGATGTAGGAAGTAGCGAGGATGCATTTCTTGGGCAGGCCATGCTTAGATAGAAGTCATATAGGCAAATGGTCATGACTCAGCTAGCACTGAATTAAACAGCTTCCAAAGAGCACTCACCCTTCAGAAATGGAGAACTGACACAAACCATGACAGAAAATGTCTGTAGACAGCACCTGTTTCACTTCACTACTGTTAGCCAAGGACCAAGAAAGGCAATGAATGATGGTACTTGTACAGCAGTAAAATTTCCTATTTGTTGACTTCATGTTCTGCAACAACACTTTAAAGTCTTTTTTTTTTTTTTTTCCTCCCCTAGAATTTATTGTTTTTAAAACTCTCTGTGTAACTATGATTTCTTCTACAGGACCATGAGGAAGACCTGTAAGCTGTTTCTTGACAGGAGATGGAGAGGGGAGAGAAAATGAACTGTTAACAAGAATGCTGCCTGCTGTCTGAATTGCCTTAATTCATCAGGGGACATAAAACTTAGACAAAAATTTATAGTGTCTTAACCCTGGGAATGGCTCAGTTGTTTAACAGCATGTTTGTGTTCACACAGCGTAGATCTGGACTGAACTAGAGCGTCGGGCTGGGAGGCTGCCATGGATGGACAGGGGCTCATCAGGAAGGACCATTCCAGGGATGGCAGAGGGGGAAAGCTGAAAGCAAGGACACCTTATCCTTCTTGGAGGAGGAGCAGAGTAGAGCATACTTAAAAGAAACTAACCATACACAAATCCTTGTGACCTGAAGGGATCTGAAAGAACGAGGATTCTGTGTTCTGAGCAGCTCTTGAATCATTCTGTGACACCTGTGTTCAGGTTTTTTCTATTGGAAAACTTGGTCTACCGAAGGCTGATATACCTTTCTCAATATAACCACTTCTCCAACCTTGAAAACTCACTTCATAGACACGAGGCAATAGTAAAACTCTTCAGCGCACAGTTTAAAACGAACAAACAGTCATCTGGGCAAGGAAAAAACCCACTAATTGTAAACAACTGATTACCTCAAGTGATCTAAAGACAAAATAAATAGTATATGAAATGTGTATAGATAAACTACTATCAAGAGTAAACTACAAACACAAAAAGAAGGGCTGTAAACAAGAGACTATATCCTCAATAATAATTTGACTCTACAGCTCTACAGTTCAATGTTTCTTAGGGCCATATTGGCATATTTATAAAATAAACATGATATTTACAAATGGAGATCATAAAAAAAAAAAACCACTGAGGATTGCCTTGAAACTGTATTTTTTCATGCATGTTATGTTTTATGTCAGAATCTGTTCATTAACTGTGGTGTTGTATTTTTGTGAAAAGCCTAATCAATTTATCCAAGCTGCTGTTCCATTTCAAAAGATCTCTGAATAAGATTCTTCACCTATTCAACTGAAAGCCAGCTATCCCACAGAGCCATTCTTTAATCACTTCAATGCATGCCTCCACAGAGAGCTGAAAGTGTTCTTGACTTTATTAAAACACATTTCTCCTTCCAAACTGAACACTAATCCAGATTCAGAGTCAGAAGATCATCTTGCTTAGTTCTGGAAGGCTTTTTAATTTTTTGTTTCTGATGTTAATAAGCCTTGAAAGTTTGAGTATTGTTGCTGGTATATACTTTGATCAGTGGATTTGAAATATAAGGTCTTTGGCCATGGTCCTTATTTTCATTACATTTGGGCAGCGCTGAGTACAGTGAAGACTAAATTCATTTGGAGACCTCCATATGCCAACAGTAAGACATAGTAATTATTGAAAGAATATTAATAAGCACACAAGTTTTAGTGAGACAGAAGATTTGCTTTAATTTCAGTCCCTTTCTTGCCTTGTGATTTTTGACCTGAAGTCCACCATAAGAACTGAACAGGATTCCCTAAGAATTAATGTATTAGACTGCAAAATATGTCTCTAAGCTGAGCTGGGTGACACAAATGTCTTCTTTCCAGCCACAGATATGTCTGTGGGTCTAGTAGCTTTTGCTTTTAAAGTACCAGTAAGACAGATTTTTCCGTACAACTGGACATGTCTGAGCAGCACAATAAAGGAGACAGAAAAATGAGGGTGCTGCAGCTGGCCCTAATCCTCTCCTTCTCCCCTGACTGCTGTTAGATGGTTTTGAATCTATCCAACACAGCTTTATCCCTGGATCTGCTCTAGCAGTCTGTTTAGAGCTTGAAGGGAAAAATGTTCATGCCCCTTTTCCCCTTGAGCCTGTAGAGTGGTTCAAAATATGAAGCAACCTGCTTAGGACATGACCAAAGTAGCACTGGTGATTGCTTTGTTAAATGCAGGGCAAACAAATGCAAAGCGAAGGTGCTCTGAGGAGGCATAGGCGGCCTGCTTCCAGCTTTGAAGGCTACAGAGATCCCCATGTAGCTGCAGGAGCTGCAGGGGCTGCAGGATTAGGAAGCTAAGAAGCAGTTATACAGACTAAAGATGTCCTCATCATTTCACTGGCTTGGCTCTTAATTTGTTTCCAAAAACTAAAAATGTATATTGTAGATTGAGAAACTATAGTTAGTTATTTGGATCCTGATTTTGTTTTCTTGCAGACTACAAAGCATATTATTTTAAATCAGCAAGAATTCTGTTTTACATTAAAATTTCATTATAATGCATTTTTCTGTCCTTCTGGCACACTGCTTCAGATCACCAGCATCCAAAAACTCACCTCACCCAGCTGAAAGATTGATCTGAATCACATTTTCAGGAAAAGATATAATGAATGATCGGTTGTGGCTTGAAAACTTGGATAGCAGGTTTCAAAACGAGCAGCATTTATGGCTGATTTATAAGCACTTAAAACCTGGAATGGAAATACCAATATAGCCTTGACTACCAAAGAGCCTTTATAAAATCTCCCTTTAAATTATAATGTCTTGAATTTAATGCATTTTAATGTTCTTAATTTTGGATTAGGAAGGAAAAGGAATTAATGACATTTTCACTATGTGGCTTTGCTATGGAAAGTCACAGCATCTCATAATGACTTAGATGGCAATAATAAATAAACAAAATGGGCCTTAGGTTATTTTTTTCTCATTTGTATGCGCAAAGATGTTACCAAAGTTGCCTGTTTTCTGTCTGTAATGGTAATGCAGTCCTTGTTTAACCTATAGTTGTTATTAAAGTCAGTTACCATCATCTTCCTAATATTTTTTATCATATGGTTGCACTCCTGATTCCACAGCATCTCTTGTGCTGCTGTTGAGAAGTAGTTGAAAATCCAGACAGAAGCAGGAATTTACCCATCTAATGAAGCAATGTGTCAAAAAAACCCAACAGTTTTGGACATTTTGTATTGCAACTTGAGTTTTCCATAGCATAAAAGAACCCACTGATGGGAGCACAGTAATCAGGGGTGTCTGGGTGGGAGTTTGCCTTGGTGGAGGATAAAGAAGTTCTTGTATTTTGGGGGGTAAGTTAACTGGCATTTCATGTTGCTTAGTGGTTTATTAGGTTGCACTTCATTTGTAGGTTCAGTGGTTTGGCCACAGTTCTTAATGAGAAGGTCTAGTTGTCATTTATGGTTTAAAGGTAGTTTTGTATTTGTGTGTGGTGAGAGGTCAAAGGCCTTGTAGCTAAGGGAGTTAGGTTTCCTGTCTTTAATTGCTGCTAATGAATATTCAACTGTTGAAGGGGACAGGAATGGCTTAGCTAAAAGTATTAAAAATCCAAGTAACTAGTGACTGAGAGATCCCAAAGAGCAGTGAGCTGCAGAACTTATTTGGGGATCCATGTGCTTGATATTTTAGATATTGATTGTGAGAATAAACAGCAGGCTAATACTGTCCTTGAGGGATTTTCTGAGGAAAGTACTTTTGTAATGATATAATATCTGAAAGTTCTTGAGTGAGAAAATTTAAGGCCATGGATAATGTTGGAATTCAAAAGAGTCTGGAAAAAAGGATAGGAAACTGCAAGGGAAGGTCAAAATTTGTGGATATGTAGTGCACTAGCCAACAAAATGTCCTTTGAAAGAGGTGTTTCATAGAACTACAACCCCTTAAGGCAAAAGCAGAAGTTTAGACAATGAAGAATTTTTTTGTTGAGGGACAGACAAAAAGTGTTCTGAACTGAAGGGGGATGAGCAAGCAGAAATAGAAGACAACATGTCAAGAAAGAAGACATAAGAGAAGCAAGTTTCACAAGAAGAGAGGAAAGGAAAACGGAAATAGCTAGGGTTAAAGACTCTGGGAGAGAATAATAGGCTGTGAATAAAAAGAAAAAAGTATAGACAGAGAAGTGAGTGAAGAAAGTGAAGTGCATCAGTTTAAGGGAGTGATGGGACACTTGCTTGATGTTCAACAAAATGAAGCACATGTTTTCTCTGAGGGTGGCAGCTCCCTGAGGACTGGAACTATAGACCACAGCTCAGAGGGGTGTGCAAGGAAGTGGGCAAGAATTCATGGCTCACCTTCATATTAGGACAAATGACATTGACAGGTGAGCTTGGGAGCCAGGATGTGATGGCTCAGGTGACTTTTATGCCTGAGAGAGGGTGAAGATATGAGAGGATAGTGATGTTCAACAGATAGCCCAAGGCTGATGCTATAAAATCTTGGGATATTTGACCATTGCAATATTAGACTGGAGTGGACCTTTGGATCAATGAATCCAGTCTCTGCTACTGTATAGAAAAACATTTTGTGATTTGTGGAAGCACACAAAACAAACTCCTTGGAAATCTGACGAAATTATACTCCAGGATCAAGACTCATTCAGCTGGAGGCACAGTTAAACACCAGAGTCTGGGAAACAAGATGGAGGGACTTATGCTGCTGCGCTGTATGGGATACGAACAGTTCTGAGGCTACAGAAACTGCTGGGATAGCAGTCATGACTGAAGTACCAGTATCAATGTACATCGTTGTTCAGACAAGACAGATACTGAAATTATGTAACCTAGTCATCTTAATTACTTCTGTCCGTGACAGACTGCAAAGTGTCAGAAGCAGTTTTGGTCAAAATCATTTAGACATGAACAAAGAACTCGGTGCAAAGGTAACTCTGTAGTCAGGATTCACAATTTCAAGAGGGAACCAAACATACTGAAGGAATAAGTGAATGTGGTCAGGCCAGATTGAGGAATTTGAGAACTAACTGCAAAGGACTCCAGGAACATCTTTCTGTCAGAAGTATGAAAATTGTCAGGAAACTCTTTCCAAGCCAGACTTGGTCCTTACAATTCAAAAAGATATTAGAAATAAATGGAGAACCTATTTTGGGGATAAAAAAATCAGGAGCAAATAAAGCTGATTTTGCAAGATAGGCCCTGTTGGTATTAAAAAAAACAGTGCTGGAAGTCCAGCTCAATTAGGACTGCAAAAGGTTATTAAAATGAGTAGAGGAAAAAGGTTTGCTTAGCTATAGGAAACTTGGGTCAAGGAAATTTTGTCTACAACTGGGTTTCTTACTCTGATCAAAGAATAGAAGTATTTTGCACAGGTAGAGACATGGTTATTTGACCTGACAGAATGAAAACTGTGAAGGGATGTATGAATGTTGTCTGCAAATATATCTGGGTTGGAAGGCACTGCAGAGGAATAAAAGTTCAGTCTGGAAATGGGAGGAAAGTTTTTGACCATGAGAGCTGTGAGGTCCTGGAAAGGCCTTCCAGTGGGAATAAGGTGGAGCTGGCACAATTTATGGATGAGATTATCAGACGAAGTTATCTATGACAGCAGGAATTTTCACTCGGTGATCTGGGAGTTTCCTTCCATTGCAATGATACTTCTAATTTGAGCGCTAGCATAGCAAGTCTTTCTGCCACGGAAGGGAAACACAATTGTGAAGAAAAATGTTGCAAGAAAATGTTAGTTTGCATAATGACATATATGGGAAGTATGGCAGTGGTTTTGATGATCTGGGTGTATAATTATTATATCTGGCTTATTATTAGACAAGATTTGTGGGGTCTATGTAGTTTTAAAACTCCATTTTTTAGTTGCAATTCATCTGTGGCTTATGGCATAATATTTCTTTGGCTAGAAATGAAAACAGAAATATCTCAAGAAAACAATTATTTTTTTTTCCATGAGATGAAAATATTTAGGTTAAGAACAGACAAAGCAAAATGATTCAAACATAATCTCTTCTACTTGCCTATCAAACTTTCACCTCAAAATGAAATTGAATTGAATCCTCTTTCTCTTTTTCCTTGGCTGAAAGCTTTTCATAAGTCTCTTGGAAGAGCATTGGTCTGCAGTTCCCTTTCTTAGTCCTTCTGCTCCTTCTGCATGTCACCTTTTCCAGGGAAAATAGTGCAATGACTGGAAGAAATATCTTCTCTGAAAACAGATGCTGGAATGCCCACGTTTCAGCTGTGGGATAGATCAGTAAAGGTTTGTAGGATCGTAACATAGAACAGACATGTTTTGAAAATATATTGTTAGAGCCACCCAGCTTTATGGGATATGGTTCAACAGGATTTTTACTAGAGCTGTGATGTGAAGCAACAGCTCTATTAATGTTTGAAGATAATATTTTAGAAGTCATTTGTGAATAAACAGGTGGGCAAACTTCAAACAAAGCATCCCCTGAAAGAAAGAGGACAAAATGGATCTTGCCAAGATTCCCCAAAAAACTTAGATGACAATCAGTTGTTCTCAACAGGCTACATCAGCGTTTTGCAGCTATTTAGAGATGTAGCACTGCATACCCAAAGGGTAGGAAAATGTGGTTTGTAATAGAACAGCTGTTCCTAATAATGTAAGTGATGAACTGAAATGAACAATGGATATGAAGTTTTTGAAGTTTCGCTAGTCCCCTCTGGCTATTCTACCTAGTACAGGTCTGCTTTTATTTCACACCAGAGTCTATCATGATTCAATGAGAACCATACAAGTTAAACCAATGTTAAATTCAAATCAGACCATGTGGGTTTGTGGTAACAAATGGGATAAGATTTAAATCTTTTGTTCATATGTTATAGTTTTCCTTGCAATCAAGATTGTGGGTTTATTTGCAGAATAGACAATCTGGGAAAACTGTCTTGCAAATTAGAAGAGCCCCACATCTTTTGTGTCATGATTTAGCATATTATTAGGCTTAAACTCAGAGATGCCAATGCTGAAACAGTTGGTTTAGAAAAAATGTGAGAGTGCATGGAAATGAGATTTTTTTCTTGAAGAATGTCTGGCCTTCCTGGACTCCTTTGCCCATCAAGACTGTCTCCCAAGGGACTCTGTCAACCAGGCCCCTAAAGAGACCAAAGTCTGCCCTCCAGAAGTCCAAGTTCTGCTGAAACCCTCATCAATTTCTCTGAGAACTGAAAACTTCATCATTTCATGATTGTGATGCCCAAGGTGGCCTCCAACCATCACATCACCCAAAAGTCCTTCTCTGTTCACAAACAGGTCCAGCAGAATGCCTTCCCTGGTTGGCTCACTGACCAGCTGCCAGGAAGTTGTCTTCCACACACTTCAGGGGCCTCCTAGACTGTTTCCTCTCTGCTGTATTGTTTTTCCAGCTGTTATCCAGTAAGTTGAAGTCCCACACAAGAACAAGGGCTTGTGACTGTGAGACTTCTACCAGCTGCTTATAGAATATTTCATCTGCCTCTTCATTTTTGTTGGGTGGTCTATAACAGACTCCCACCAGCATATCTGCCTTGTTGGCCTTCCCCCTTATTCCTACCCATAAACACTTGACCTTGTCAGTACCATTAAGCTCAAGACAATTCAAACACTCCCTGACATCTATGGCTACCCTGCCATCTTTCCTTCCTTGCCTATCCCTTATGAAGTCTTGATAGCCATCCATTGTAGCATTTCAGTTGTGAAAGTCATCCCACCATGTTTCCGTGATAGCAACTGTATCATAATTTTCCTCCTGCACAACGGCTTCCAGCTCCTCCTGGAACTGAATTTCAGTTTTTCAGCTCTATTCACGTTTTAAAGAGTAATCAACAATTTTATTCTTCCAGTGCTTTAAATGATTGCCATTTGCTTCTTTCTGATTTTCCTTCTCTAAGGATTCATCATTTGCCTCATTTGCAGCAACATCTTTTATTTGATATCTACTTGTAGATTTATTGTGCTGTGTCTAACCTTCCTACTAAAATTGTACCAGAAAGAGGGAATGAGCTGCCTCCCTGGAAAATTGTGCCCTGAATCTCACCCATGCTTCTCTACTGTGGTATCTCCTTTAATGTACAAAATAATTCAGAAAGAAAAAATATAATAGATGAGATGAAACCCCTCCTCTCCCCCCCTTTAGAGAGCTCTTCTTTGCCCACTCCCGTGCAATTTTTCGTACGGTGCTGTTACTTTTACATGTGCAACATGTTCCCTCTGGAGTGAAATGTCTGTGTTGTTCCATAGTAATGGTCCAAAACAATGTACCCTACAAAAGTGGTCATGTGGTTTTTGACTTATTTCTGTATATTACTCCAGTAAGTGAACTATAAGGAACCACTTTTCACAATGAGGCAGAACCTTAAACTTCTTCAAAAATATAGTTAGCTAGCTGGATTAGAAAGCAAGCTGTATTTGATTTCTTATTAATTCTACGTCTTTTCTGCAGCAAAGTGAAGGTTTAATTATTGCAGGACATTTTGTATTTTATCTTCTGTTTTCCAGACAACTCATCCTTCTTCTTGGAATGGGTATGTCTTCAATGGCTCATTATTGAGAATTCAAATCCAGAAATGTTCTTATCTTGGGTGACAACCATTGAACTGCTGGTATCTGCAAAGAACAGTTATAAAGGACTGAGTCAAAGGAAGAGGACTGCAAGTCCTTTTGAACACATGTAGGAGAGCTATGCAAAAGATGGAAAAAAGGAGAGTTTGGTTTGATTAAATGCAGGTGTTATGAACATGGAGCAGAAGAAAAGACTTTATTAAGCTCAGGGGTTATTTAAAAATTTATGAGACTATAAAAAATACCAGCTCTTTTCCAATTAAAAGACAACCACCACCAACAGAAAAGGATTCTAGGAGCTGTGAAAGAGCAAGAGGCAGCAGCACTAAACAAATCTTGTTTTGCTTTATTTGTTTGCTTAAAGGGGCCTGGGAGCCCACTCGGCCTTGCTACAGACATAGCCTCAATCACACTCCAGCTAAAATTCAGGGTCCCTCTTGCTCGTGGCACTGTTGCTCTTGCTGTAGAGTGACTTTGTAATGTCTAAGCAGCCTTCTAGTCCCAGTCCTTGTTTCTGCGATGTTCTGAAGCTGAAAAGCGACTTATTAATTAATACTCATTGTGAGAGTTGTCTGGCTTGAAAATTTCTTAGAGAGTGATCATATAATTTCAATTCTGGGTGGCCTCAAACTGTTTTTCCTGATATTCTTAAGGAAAAAGATGCATTGAGTTAGCAGCATGGTCTACTGGTGGGTGCATACCTATGGGTGATTTCTGGTTTTGGGGAGGTGGCTGTCTGTATTTCCACCTGTGCCAAGTGCTTGTTTTTCCTGTGATTTGTGCCTCTGGCACGAGAAGACATTCCACCACCCACTCACCTCATGGCAGCCTTGGTGGCTGCCATTGACCTTTCCACAGTATTGTGTTCTGCAGGTATGATCTAGAAAGAGTTTCTACATTTCCATACTAATTCTTCTAGGTGGCCATGCTGTTCTCTGCTTAGCCTGCTCAGTGCTTACCTACCAGAGGACACGGCATTCCTAGCTCCACCGGCAGCAGAGGCTAACCTTTGATTTCAAGCTGTGAAAGTTTGTTCCTCTTAGCCTCCAGTCACCGAATGCTTCCAGTTTGTGTGTTGGTATCAGCAAAGGTTTTCCAGTATCACAAAAGGGACTGAGACATCGTCTAAAAATACCAATCCTATGACATAATTTAATTATTGTTTAATCAAAGAGAGACTTAGGGTGATAAAAATACTGGTGACATTGCGGATGAAAACAGTTGTGCCTTTAAAAACAATCGTTTATTGCTCCTTTCTCAGAATGAGAACATGGCAATGTAAGACCTCAGCAGCTTTAGCACTGCTTTTCTTCTACACTTAGCATTGGAACTTATGAACTCTGCCAGTGTTTTCCAGGCACATCTACAATGTGTACTGAAGTCTGGTATGAAGAAACTTGTAGAAAGCCTGCCTTGAGTCGATTTTTCAGGGCCAGAAGTCTGAAATAACTGTGGGATTTAGGGCCCACTGGGATAAGCTCTTACTTCAGTAGAATGGTATATGCTGAGAGTTTAATGATGCTCTAGTCCTTCTTACAGCTATTCACAGAAGAAATTTATGGATGATTTTTAGTGTCTGGATGAAGGAATAATTGTGATATTTTACTTAGTGACATTAGATGAAAGATCACTCCTGTCAAGTTCTGTACTCTTGAAATGCATGGAAATGAATTGCCTTGAAATTGAATATGAAGCAGAAACTGGCCAAAAGGAAGCATTAAACAACAAAAAACCCCACCTCCAAAAAACAGAAAGGAAAAAAAAATCTTTGCATGACTCTTCCGCATGTAACATGGAACTAGTTACTCATTCTCAGCAGTTACCCAATCAGTGTGTCTCACCTTGTAGAGTGTGATTGCAATATATACATTTCCTAGGGAATTAGCAGTGTTAAATATTGATATTGCAGTGTTAAACCCATAGTAGCAGCAGTAACATTGAAGAAAATTCTTGCAGACTTCCAGCAAAGATTGAAGAGCTTCCACACAATTTGCCCAAATCATGCTGCAAATCCATGTCTCCGAGAGTAAATGGCACTTTTTAGTACTTGGAAATTACATCTGGAAATAGTATTTTCTCTACAGCCTAGAAAATCTAGTCTCTCAGCAACGCTGGCTCTCCAGCCTCTAGAATTGCTGCTTGAATGGATATATTGTGCAAAATCAGATTGATTTGGCATACAACAGGGTGCTCTCATCTCGTCACACAGAAAGCCAAATGCTTCATTAAATATTTTGCCAGTTCTACTTTTTAAAGACAGCACTTAACTGCACAGTTACTACAGCCATTACAATCCATTGAAGTACTGCAATAAATTGCCTGTCACCTGAATGGGAAAGTTTACATAATAGAACAAAATACAAGGTTTTATACTACTAGCCATTGAAAAAATATATATACATTTACACAGTTTGGATGTTGGATAAAAATTGCTGGTGTCACGGTATTACAGCCAGGACTGCAGTTAGAAAGTAGTATTAATAGTTATTGTCTTTCTCGAAAGAGTACTTTTAATTTCTGATTTTAAAGTAAATACTGCTACTTCTGAATCTGAGTACTTCAGTGAAAATGAAAGGGCCCAGTTCCTTTTTCTACAGCTAACTGTCCTAGGAAGTAAATGGTAATCTAGAGTATGTATTTAGATACAAGGCCAAAGTTTGACCTCTGCTGATGCAGTTTTTCACCTGTTCCTCTCACCTCAGAAGTCCTTATGTGGATCTGCTTCTGCAGAAATATAGGGCAGAAAAGGGCCCAAGGAAAAGATAATGAAATCAAACCTGTTAGTTACGGACACCAATGTGTTCTTATTGCAGAGAGGTGTGTATGTCTGGTGGCCAGGTATGAAATGCATTGCATTCTAATGTATGGAATGGAAGTAATGAGGCTGAAGCAGTGCTACTTTCATTGAGAGAGGTGATGTCCACATCAGGCAGGCAATTTACCAATTAGAGCTTCATAGGTCAAAGATAATGCGTTCAGAAAAGCCAAGTCTTCTCATAGAGCACAAGTACCACATCTTCATGACAAAGCACTCACCAGTGGAGGTGACGTGGTGAAAGAGCTCTCTTTTCCAGATGGTTTAGAGGTGGAGCACTGGCACAGCAGCTTTCAGCTGGCAAAGGCTGCAGCTGGGGAGGCAGAGTCTGCAGGCAAAAAAATGCTCAGCTGACTCCCAGCCAAGCAGGCAGTTTCAAAAGCCAGCATCATTGCCGGTGATGTAGAAACAGGCGGGACTCTACTCTATGTGAAGACAGTGGGAAGGTGGTTTCAACAGATGTGCACTGCCTCTGAGCAGGATTACTACAGCCTCTGAAATTACAAGTCTGGTGATAAATAAAACTTAACTTAATTTCATCAAGTATAAAGGAATTTCAGAAAATATGCATGTACATGTTTACAAAGACAAATAAATGCATTCCAAACTTCTTTCATTGATACTATTTCTTTAGACTCAAATGTCTTAGTGGTTTCTAGCAGTTTGCTTTGTTACCTGAGGTGACCGATGGGACTTCTTAGTGTTTGCCCAAGGTAGTCTGGGTACATCCTTGCAGGCTTGCAAAGGCTATGCACGATACCCTTTAATTTTCATGGACAAGCCTAGCTGAATCACTGGAGAAGCCATCAGTGAGCTAGTCATAAACATGGACTTTTAAGGTATTATGCTCTCTCTATATATTATGCACTTGTGTGGCCCTCTAATTATCATCCAATCATCAGAGCATCAAAGTGCCTCCCTTTGTTTACAGTCCTGAAAAGCCAGAGTCAGATTTTATGAGCCTAACAACATATCAGGAACCATAATTTCTTCTTCATATTACAATATATTTTTTTAATCACATGAAAAGAAACTTTCTACCTAATCATTGCAATAAAGCTTTTGTGAGACTTTTAGAAAATTATTTTGTACTTGCACTGCTGAAAATTGATGCCAGGTCCTATTTATATGTTTAAAAATAAGTCCTTAAATCTTTCAAAGTACAGACAGCTTGTGGGACTTCCCTGTAGGTGCCCTTGTTTATATTGCCAAAGTATAGCTAGTGGTTGCAAAAACCCAGCAGCCAACTTACTAATGAGCTTGTTTTGACAGGACTGCATAGCTCATTGCTTATTAATGCACCGTGTTGCTGGCTGGATCATGCAACACTTTCGGGAACTGTACAAGTGATTCAAGAGACTATATCAAAAACAAGCTGCAAACATAATTTGGAATGAGGTTCACTGGTTTAACAATCCAGTTTACATATTTGGGCAAGGACTGTCATTTTTCCATGCACTGCTATTCTCTTCAGCTCGAAACTTTTAGAGTCTTCAGTACGTTGGGACAAATTTATCCTGGGGATAACTCTAATGAAGTGAGTGAAGTCACACCAGGGATTCATTCGGCTCATTACTAACATCTTGTCTTCTACCAGCATGCTCTGCATTTCTCAGTTGACACACTCTGTGCTGTAATGAAGACAGAAATGGTCAGTTCAGTTTTCAGGCTCCTCTGTCTTTTCCATAGCAAGTTGGTTTTTGGAATTGTAAAATCAGAGCAGTGTAAGTGCTATGGGCTGAAAAGAGTGTGAAAACCTGGCAATATGACAGTGATGATAGAGAGAATTGCAGTGACACCTTTAGTTATAGACACCTTCTTTGAACAAACTGTTTCTTCTTATGGTGTCAGATAATTCAAATTTTACATTTTGTGAAGATACCTGGGGATTCATGACACTTCCTTGGTCCTATTGACTTGTCATATGACTTCCTGTGGGATTTCCCACATGCATTATTTCTGGGGAGAATACTTTCCATTTAAAATGTATAAAGACTGATTAATATATGACATCAGCAATCTTTGACAACCTTGTAGAGTTGATATACTTGGCCTGAGTATTAATCTGGCATGGTAGTCTCTACACTGGCTACTTGGGGATGACCTCCGGCATGTTTTGCAAACCATTTTTATTAATTTAGATTTTTAGTTTGCACAATGAAACTTCCAGATTAAATACAGTAGCTGTGCTTTATTCTTCTGTTAATGCAGATACATAGAGGAACTATAAAGGGAGAGTAGAGACTATGAAACTCTTTATTAAAACGTTTTCTAGTTTTTTATGAAAATATTTATTACATTGTGATTACATTTTATACATATGTATACCTGTGTGTAGAAACACGCAGAATTCATATATATGAATATATGCACACAAAGACATATGGACATCTTCCTCCCTGAGCATGTATGGCACTTATATCTCATTGATTATATGGCATTGTCCTTAAAAATCATGGGGCATAACATTACACAAAACTTTGTCAGTACATATCTGTCAAGATAATCTAAGTCTGGAGCTTCATGGCACCATGTCAGATCAAGTCTTTAGGGATCAAGGCTTGAAAACCAAAAATCTGTATGCCTATTCAGAGAACTGTGATTGTAAGGAATTTAAAACGTATCACTGAGTTTGTTTTACTTTTATAGGTTAAATGTGTTATGACAGGTATTTCCTCTCATATTTGAGCTCCTGTAGTGCTATTGGGATGTAACGAATGACCAAAAAGGGACTATCTGGTTTTTATTTTTCATGATTATCTGAGAATCATCATCTCACATCTGCTTTGGTGGGCGCAGAGGTGTTCTTGCTGATGGATGGGGTCACCTCCAGGGCTGACAGGAGACCATTGCAGTGAATGAGTAGGGAAGGCAGCATTTTTTGGTTTTGACCTCTTCAGCCCAAGAACTCCAGAACATCTTGTTTGTGTGGGTCTGACACGTTCTTCTTAGGAGTTCGAAGAAATGTATTTATCTACAAGTCTATGTCTCTCTCTCTTTATGAATATATGTATGGACTTACCTGACCTTTTCTGTGAGTGACTTTTCAAAACAGTTATGGCAATATGGTCAGAAATCAGTGATCAGACTAAAATCTTCACAGATGTCGTTGGAATTACTTGAATATACGTGAAAGACAAACTTGGTTTTAAGTTACTATTAAGTAATAGTATCAGTAGAATAATGCAATTAGAAGACCTTCCAAACTTAGCAGGTTGCCACTGTCTAATTGCAGGGTGACAATAAACCATGGCAGATGCTCTCTGCTGCTGCCCCCCGGGCTTCTGTCCCCCCTCCACACTAACACGCCCACAAGGCATTTGCTACCATCCATGAGTCAGTATAAAGTACTGGCCACTTCTCTCGTTCAGCAATGTCCAAAGCCAGCTGGATGGCTTTCACTTCTGCAAATTGACTTGATTCACCTTGTCCTTCAGTAGCTTCTGTAACTTGCCGTGTGGGACTCCACACAGAAGCTTTCCACCTTCGATGTTTTCCTACAAGTTGGCAGGATCCATCTGTGAACAGCACATATTGCTTTTCAGTCTCTGAAAGTTTATTATACAGTGGTTCTTCTTCAGCATGCATTACTTCCTACTCATTTTACCTTTCTGGCCAGTCAATAATCACTTCTAAGATCCCTGGGTGATTGGGACTCCCTATTCGAGCTCATTGTGTGATCAATGCAATCCACTTACTCCACATAGCATCGGTTGCATGATGCATAGAGGGAACCTTCCCTTTGAACATCCAGCTCAGCACCGGCAGTCGAGGTGCTAGGAGGAGCTGTGCTTCAGTACTGATCACTTGGACCCCTTCATATGCTGCTAGTATCTCTTTTTCAGTTGGAGTATAGTTGGCCTCAGATCCTTTGTATCCTCGGCTCCAAAAACCTAAGGGTCAACCTCGAGTTTCTCCTGATGCTTTCTGCCAGAGGCTCCAGGTAGGGCCATTATCTCCAGTTGCAGTGTAGAGCACATTTTTAACATCTGGTCCAGTCCGAACTGGCCCAAGGGCCACCACATGAGTTATTTCATGCTTAATTTGTTCAAAGGCTTGTCATTGTTCAGGGCCCCACTCAAATTGGTTCTTTTTCCAAGTCACTCGGTAGAGAGGGCTTCCAGTCTGGCTGCAGTCAGGAATATGCATTCTCCGAAAACCTAAAATGCCCAAGGAAGTCTGTGTCTCCTTTTTATTAGGAGGTGGAGACATAGCTGCAATTTTATTGATCACATCCATTGAGATCTGACGACGCCCATCTTGCCATTTTATTCCTAAAAACTGGATCTCTCATGCAGGTCCCTTGACCTTGCTTTGTTTTATGGCAAAACCAGCATCCAAAATAATCTGAATTATTCTCTCACCTTTCTCAAAGACTTTTCGCTGTGTCACTCCATACAATGATGTCATCAATATATTGCAAGTATTCTGGAACTTTACCTTGTTCCAGCATGGTTTGGATCAGTCCATGGCAGATGATAGGACTGTGTTTCCACCCTGGGGCAAGCAATTCCATGTGTACTGGATGCCCCTCCCGGTGAAAGCAAACTGCAGCCTGCACTCTGCTCCTAAAGGAATAAAGAAAAATGCATAAGCAATGTCTGTTGTTGCATACCACTTAGTTGCCTCTGACTCCAGCTCAACTTGCAGTTCTAGCACATCAGGCACAGCAGCACTCAGTGGCGGTGTAACTTCATTCAGGCCATGATAGTCTACTGTTAGTCTCCACTCATCACTAGACTCATGCACTGGCCAAACTGGGCTGTTAAAAGGTGAGCGAGTCTTACTGATCATGCCCTGGCTTTCCAATTGACGGATCAACTTCTGGATAGGAGTTGAAGAGTCTCGATTGGTGCGATATTACCGGCGATGCACTGTTGTGGTAGCTATTGGCACCTGATGACTTGTCAGCCATCAGCAGTCCTACAACAGAAGGGTCATCTGAGAGACCAGGCATATCAGACAGTTGTTCAATATTCTCAGTGTCCACAGCTGCTATGCCAAATGTCCACCTCTACCCTCTTGGGTCCTTAAAATACCCACTTCTGAGCTAGTCCATGCCAAGGATGCACAGAACATCTGGGCCAGTCACAATGGGATGCTTTTGCCAGTTTTTTCCAATTAGGCTCATTTCAGCCTCTACTACAGTCGGTTCCTGGGAACCCCAGTCACTCCAAAAATATTGATGGATTGTGTTGCTTTATTGTTTGAGGGAATTGTCCTCTTCCCCCCACCCCACCAGCCCTCCCTCACCACTAAGGAAAGGCAAAAGGAGGGCAAAAGAGGCAAAGAGAGAGAAGACTTGCAAGTTGGAAAAAAGTTAAAAATCTTTTACTAATTCTACTATTAGAATAGAGGAAATTATACAAAATATACAAAACCAATCTTGAATTTCCCAGCAAATCAGAACTGGCTGCTCCAGCAGCTGCAGGGCAGGCACCTAGAAGTCCTGGGTTGGACTTTGCAGCAAACTGGAACTGGATTTAGGAATGCAGGATCTGTCACTAGGCTTCAAATTGCAGGGACAATTGGCAGGGTTGTCTCCAGATGCCAGCCATAGTCAAAGAGGACGAGATCCTCATGATCTCCCACTTTTATATGATATATGATGTGGATTGGATAGAATACTTAGTTGGTCAATTTTAGTCAACTGCTCAGTTCACTCCTCCTTCCCCTCTTACTTATGGGACGTACATTCTTATCAGTGACCTTGCATTCCATTGCTATGTCTGTTTACAAAAATATATATCCAACTTCAGAAAAGTGCAGTTACTTAGAAGAACTTAGCTGAAAGGAAAATTCACTAAAAGTGAAACTGGTCTTGTTTTTAACAAAACCAGGACAGAGGCGCAGTAGGATTTAATAACTTGTTATATGATTTCAACTCGGATAGATGTTCATTGGGTTAGAATAAGCCTTTTTCTTCTCCATACTAGAAGAACCGGTACTGACTGGCTTTGCTCAGGATATTTTATATGATTTAAAATGGAAGATTTTTTTTTTTTTTCTGTGAAAATGAATCCTAGTGACAACTTGTATTTTAATTTAAAAATATTTCAAATATTTTCAGATTTGGTCTCTGTATGTGTGGATTAAATACAATATTCTTTAACAATAGGAGTGTGCCTAAGTATCACCTTTTTGTTTATACTGCTAGGTATTCTGTTATGTTATGTCCCTGTAAACATTCAGCACTTATTGCTGGAATCAGAAACAGGAGAAAGTGGTACGTTGTCTTTGGCTTTATGATAACACATAAATGTTTTGATTTCAGTCCATGTTGCTTTCACCGTCATGGAATTTGGCTTTAAAATTAACTTTGAAAAAACCTAAAATCTCAAATTGAATAAAGCTGACTTCAAAGAAAGTAAGATGTGCATTATGTTACATGCATTTTATGATATATGATATATCCATATGGTATCCTAAATACTAAGACCGCTTTAACCTTACTTGAGCTTAACAGAAAACTCCTATGACTCTTAATGAAATGTCTAATAATATTAATTTCTTTGCTTTTGTTGAAAAGCTAAAAGTTGGCCACAATTCCTACAGTTCCATTTGTCTTCCCTACAAATGTTTGATTCTGGGCCAATGAGGTAATTATATGATTTTTCACTCTCCTCTCAAATTAAGGATCCACATAAAACACAGCTATTTTTAAGTGCACTGTGACATACAGGATTCTTCAACGTAAACTAAACATATCATGTTAAATCTTACCAAAAGAGGGTGCTGATGGTGCTATTATCCTTTCTGATCACCTGTGCTGGGATTAACTCGTCTAATTTTTGCCACCTTTAATGCAAGCATCTTGCTTCAGCTGATCATTAAAGCTTCAGCTATTCTAAGACAAGTGAGATAAGCCTGGTCACTGTAGTGATACTGAAGAACTGGAAAGGATTTAAAGAGCACTGAAGAAGGACATTATGGGGAAAGGTAGAAGGAATCAACATGCTAAGGAGGGTGGGAATCTGCTGGTACCCAAAGGGATAAAAGCAGAAAAGGGACAGTTCCTGTTCAGCAAGGGAAAAGAACACTTATGATGCACCTAATGAAAAACTTTCAGACTCTAAACAATAAATTCAGGGTGAGAATAGTCTCTGAAAGGAAGCTGTAGCTGACTTGTTGCTTAGGAGATTTAGAAGTATAAGTCTTCTGGAAAAAAAAAAACAAACCAGACAGCCCAGATGAGAGGGTGAATTCCTCTACTAGCCTGTGAATTTCCATGTAAAGACTAAAAAATAAAAATGATCACTAATAGAAAAGCATTTATAAGACTTTCCCATTCTGTAGAGGATGCATTTAGAGTCCTTCATCAGAAATCCTCTCCTCAGGAGGTCTATCGTGATGATGTGCTCCAAAGTGGGGTTTCCTTTCAGTTCCTTTTGATTATTCATTTTCTTCATAATGTGGCTTTTTCAAACAATTTTTATAAGCTTTATTACCTGTCTGTAAAAAACTGAAGCACCTGTTGAAATGGAAGTGGCTTTTTCGGAGATCTACATTCATTTGGATTAATAGTTTTGCTAAGAAAAAAAGAATTAAATCTAACACTGTTAGATTTTGAAATTAGAGATTGAAGATGGTCTTGAAGATGTCATATTTTCTTTAAACACGTTTTGATTTAGGCCATACGATGCCAATCTTTGCTAAAAACAGAGGAGGTGTATTTATCTTGCAACACCACATAGCATACAGATGTTTGGAGATAAAACAACAGCAGCAGCAAGAACAAAAGCATTTAGTAACAAGACTCCATGAAAGGCTCTTTCAGTCTATGGTTATTCATCAAATGTTTCTGCAGCTTTGGGATACTTTGGAGCAGATGCAGGTTACAGAAAAAAGTAACTCGTTGACACAAAGGCCATGAAATCTCAGCTGCTTGGATGGGAGAGAGGTGTCTATTTAGTTAGCTGAGTAAGCATAGAATTCTGTGATTAGACCAAACTTGTACAGAAATGGCCACCTGCAGCAAGTTGACAAATGCCACAGTAATTTGTGGAATCAGCAAATAGGAACAGATCAGTAGCTTGGCATGGAAAGAACTATGATTATCTGTATAACCCCAAATTCCTATTCCTCTTGTCTTTAGAAATTTTTACAAATCAAATAAGAACAAGGTTAAGACTTCTGATTTTTTAACACAAAAAAAGCAGAATTAGATACAGCTGTTACTGATAGTTTGATGAATTCTCATTTATTTTTTAGGTGTAAATGAGTTACCCTTAACAAAAAGCTTAAAGAATTTCATGAAAGTGTGATTTTCCAGATGTATAATGTTGCTAGTTTGCTTTTCAATGGCTGTTATGGATTTCAAAGTAAATTTAACCTTAATTATGTTGAAAGTCTCTGTAGATTTTTTAAGTAGCTGCAAATCTTCAATGCTGAATATGGAGTAACAAATTTCCTATTAGAGAAACATATTGTTAATCTGTTAAACAAGTCACACCTGATTGCCAGTTACACTTCATTGGTATGCTGTTAAGACAAGCCCCTTCACATTTAGTTAGGCATTGTTTCAAACAACTTGCCAACAAAGATTTTTCCTTGGATCTTGGAAGGCAATATTTTACACATACTCAAAAACAATAACGTTTGAATGACAGTTATTTTCAACTTGGGATTTTGACAAAGACTCTTAATTGTTATTCCCAGGCAAAAATCTTCATTATGAGGGAGTCTGGTTATAAATATTTATCAATTACCTGAGGAAAGAATCCTTTAGAGGAAACAGTATTTTCTAAATAATTCAACCTATAAAAATTAGTCTGGGAATTCCTAAGTAAGTTTACATTTAAAACACATATGAAATTCCTCCAACTGCTGAAACTTTAATTGCTTCAAATCCAGGTTTAACCACTGCTTCGCCACTCTCGTTGTACCCATGCACCTGCCACACTCAGTCGAGACTTTTTTTCCCAAAAGCAAGGAAATCTGGC
This sequence comes from Patagioenas fasciata, assembly GCF_037038585.1. Lineage (NCBI taxonomy): Eukaryota > Metazoa > Chordata > Aves > Columbiformes > Columbidae > Patagioenas > Patagioenas fasciata. The sequence goes on along the minus strand of NC_092523.1, from coordinate 16,311,829 downwards.
TATTTGGCAGGTATTTTGGATACAAAGATGGGTTATCCGTAGTTTGCTTCCTCTACCGTTATAACTCTTTAACACACAAATTAGATTTCCTTGAGCCTGTCCAGTGTCAGTCGTTTGACAGCAAAAATGTGTCACCTGGAGCTGCCATGGGAAACGTGTCACATATCAGAGCCCATGTGTGAGCTTGGGAAGAGAAGTGTGCAGGTGAGTTAATTCTAGTTGGACCCCTGCATCTTCATCTTGAAACCAAAATCAAAGACTTAGTCACCAAAAGGGCTGTAAGCTAACCAGCTACTCCTGAGTTCACGATATTTTTCTGTGTTAGGCTAACCTACCTCACCAGACCATGGCCAAAAGCAATGGGTGTTGATGGGATATAATTTCTGCTCCAAAAAAAAAAAAAAGAAGCCAGGCCATACTCAGAATGAAATGAGTTCATTTGGGGATACCAGATTCTTTGCATGTAAATCAGCGGATTTCTAAAGAAGATACCAATATTTCACTATTTTACACTGGTACTTTGTTTGCACTGCATTGTTTTAGACTTTGAAACACAATACAGAACTTTAACACTTCTGATTCAACTCAAATATATGAAAATGTTAAAATGCTCGTTTAACGACAATGGCAAAAAATGACAAATAAATATATTTATAGAATTACTAAAACACTTCATACAGAGTTGCAGTCCAATGGAGTCTGTAGCATGCTATTATTCTTTATGCATTAGGGAAAATGTCACGTGAATTCCTCTCTGCTGCTGTCCAATTATAGTGAAACTGTTATATTAGGATAAGAGCAGGAAAATGGGACTACTAGCCATTGGATTTGCTGCTGTCTCCATGTTACACAACTGTCTCTGCTGGTTAAACCACAGGTACTACATGCCCTTGCTTAAAGCCTTGACTCAGATTAGATTAGTATTTATACTTATTTTCATGAGACAGTACAAGTTTCTATCAACTATATTCGCAAGGGAAAAAATGATAAGACTAATATAACTGCAAGCTGGTGCATGCCTGAGTCTGCCAGCAGCCTGAAACAATAGGCCCAAGAGGTGCACACAATGCTGGAGTGCTAAACTCAAGACTCAGTGTTTCATGAAGCTCAGCTGGCACTAGCCCAGCAGAAGCAGAAAAAGAAGAACACAGGAGACTTACACTCACCTATGTTGCTTAATTTAAGCACAGAAAGCTTCTCACATATTGCCTGCAGGAAGGAAGAGGTGCCAAGCTCTTCTGCCAGGGCTGTGAGAAGATAAAGTGTGCTCTTCACCTCTTGAAATGGAAAGGGAGACCTGCAGAGTAGTAGGACTTTTGGATTGCCTTGGCTGGTCAGTAGGAAAAATGTTTGGTGGAAACAAACTGCCACATAGACTTAAATACAGCTGTTTCTCGATCTGCCCAAATGTTGAAATGTGGGTATATTCTCCACTGATCCTTACATTTTTACCCTAGTAGACTAAAATCTTGGTGATGGATGTCAGTCACTGTGCAAGTATATCTGTTTTACTGTGTGTCTTACTTCCAAGGCTTTCTTTCAGGGATTAAACTTCCTTAAGTAAATACATAACTGTACATTCAGTCTGATGGATATTTTGAGACTGTGACATTTATCAATGCTGAAAATCCTTTTTCTGTGCAATGGATAAGTTAATGCACTGCAGTTCAGTCAACACAGCTGGTTGATACTTTACTCTCAGTCATAACTTCCATTTTGCAGTTATCATCTTGGTTGAGCAGGAAGATCCTTAGTAACTGTCTATTCAGGTTATGATGTTATATCTTAAAGTGGGAAGAAAAGGCAATTTCATTTTATCTTTCTGTACAGAACAAAGAGGCTGATTTGACTGACTCATTATACAAGGGAGAAGGCTGCCAGCTCTTGGAGTCCATCCTGTAGTCAACCTTTGCAACTGGGGTTCAAAAAATATTGTCTGTCTATGCCAGAAGAATACTGAAGGCACTAAAAATTCCAATGAATTTGGTTCTGGGCTCTGCTTATGTTGCAAAAGATGCTTGTCCATCATAACAAAAAAATCTAGTCCGCTTTTCACGAAGTTACTTTGAAAGCAGCATGTTAGCAGCAGATTTAGCTAGATATATATAGCACAAGCTGTATTAAAGAACTGAAAAATACGGTTTCCAATTTAGAGTGTGGCTAATTCCTTTTGTAATGCATCAGAGGAGAAGTGAGGATCGGATTTAAGGACTGAACTATTTTGCGAAGCTTTGCTTCAAAAACATCATGGATTATTAAGATCCAGATGTTGTGTTCAGACTCTCTCTAGAATGAATCAGTTCTTGGCTTAGTCGAGAAAGATACGACAGGTGAATCACACACGGCCTGACACTATTTGATGTTTCTGTGCCATCTACTGCACTGGCAGCTGGATGGCAAAGGCAGCAAACATGCTGTCCTCTCAGCCCCTCTGCTGTGTCATCCTCCAGCTCCTGCCTTGCTGCTCTTTTCCTCAATCTTACATTTAAATCATTCATCTTGAAAGCATCTGGATGTTCTTTCTCTAAGGAAATACAACCACTGGAAACAAAATAGTGGGGAAGCAGCTAGGCAACAATTAATTTTTGTATTTTTTTTTTACTATTTAAAATGCTTTGCTTTCAGCAGCACAATATTTGGAGGAACAAAAGGGATACTAAGCAGAGACGAATTGGAAGGGGAGAAAATTGAATGGGTTGAAAGATAAATGACAATATGCCCAAGGGTTATGAGAGCCATCTAGCGATAAATACACTAGGAGTGAAAAAGGTCACTCTGAATAAGTGAGTGCAAAAAGTAATCAAGCATTAGAAAGAGGGACATGCCATGTGTAAAGAATGAGGTACTGGAGTTAAGAGTATAAATACTGATAAGGAAAGGAAAGCGGGAGAATGAAAGCAGATTGCCCAAGAGCTTTGGAAAGTTGCATAATGAAATTGGCTTCAAGAGCATCAGGACAAAGAGGTTGGTGAGGGAGAGCTCAGAGCTGCTAAACTGCAAGGGCTGCCTGTAGGGAAGCAGATCCTCACGTTCAGCCAAAGAGCAGCCAGGCAAGCCAGAGACGGGGTGCAGGAGTGAGTGGTTGGGCACACCACAGCCTTTCGTGGAAAGCTGTAGTGTCCAGGGGCAGCACCCACAGCTTTGGGGTGCTCTAACAGAGACAAGAAATGGCTGCAAATGGGGCTGGGGCCAGGGACACAGCACAGATGCGTCCCCGGCAGCCCCTTGCCTGTCGTGCTGTGCCGCTGGCAGGGAAGGCAGAAGCTGTGTGTCTGCAGGGATCGCTCTGGGCTGGTCATGCCTATTCTGCAGTCAAATTCTGCACGAAGACTCTGTCTGGTATTCAGGGAAGATCTGCCCTGACATACAGCAATGATAGTTTGCTGGGAATGTTTTTTACCACTATGAGACTGAATCATAAGCAGAGCATAGTAATTTCAACACCCACCTGGTTCAGTTTAACATGAGAAGACCTATTTCTATAAATTTTACAAGTCTTCCATATGGCACATACAGAAGATTAATTATGGACCCCTACTGCATGTTTACATCTTGATTCTGAGTGCCTAAATATGTAGTTAATGATGGAAAAAGTATCAGAAAAAAAATGCCCATATTTTCTGCCAGCTTGTCTGAGTAGTTCCTACCAGCCGGTCTTCTGGGCTGTGAGTGAGCTGTGGGCTTCAGGCTTTTTGTCTCTGCGCATCATGGACAGCCCACTGGATAAGTACACTGAGAAATAGCAGCTATAATGCCAATGTTTGGCCAAATAAGATGAATGCATCATAAACCTGATCCCACCTGAGGGACAAGGTGCCATCCAGGGAGATCTGGACAAGCTTGAGAAGTGGGGTCATGTGAACCCCATGAATATGAGGTGTTGCCTGAGTGGGTCTCTGCTGATGATGCCCTTGCTAATGCTGCCCAGCATCCCACTGGCCGCAGCAGCAGCAGCATGCTGTTCACTCATACTGAGCTTGTTGTCCACCAGGACCCCCAGGTCCCTTTCCACAGCACTGCTTCCCAGCTGGGTAGATCCCAGCCTGTGCTGCACTCCTGGATTATGTTTTCCCAGGCGCAAGACCTTACGCTTGTCCTTGTTGAACTTCAGAAAGCTCTTCTTAGCCTACTCTTCCAGCCTATCCAGGTCTTCCTGCAGGGTGGCTCTCCCTTCCGAAATGTCCACTTCCACATTCAGTTTGATGTCATTGACAAACTTCACCATGGTACACTTGATCCCATCATGCAGATCACTTATGAAGATGTTAAGCAGTCTTGGGCCCAGTATCAGTCCTCATGGGACCCCACTCATGACAGGTTTCCAGTTTGAAAAGAAGACATCACCATGATCTGTCAGGTAGTTCCCCACCCAACACTTCTGTAGCCTATAATGCATCAGTTTCTCAGGTTGTGGGAAAACTTATTGAAAGCCTTGGAGAAATCCAGGTAGGCAATGTCCATTGTTTGCCCCATATCAACCAAACAAGTTACTTCATTGTAGAAGGCAATCAGATTTGTGAAATACAATTTGCCGTTGGTGAATTCGTGCTGTCTTTTCCCAATCATGTGCTTCATTTGACTTGTGATAGCCCCCAAGAGGATGTTCTTTTCTTATTTCAAAGGGAAACTAAGCAAAAAGAGGGAACAATCCAATACAGAATTTCTTTAAAGATGATTGATCTCTACTTGGAAGGAGATCATCTGTATTTTTCCCTTAAGAAAAAAAAGCAAACCTTCTTATACTCTAGAGTGAGCTCAAGGCCTGTTTTAAAAAAGATTAACATACACTGTACTGGGAATAGCCAACATGAAACACAGTAAAGAAAACGATAGCAATGTGTAACGAGGGTTACTGGAGGATATTTATGGTTGATTACAATGAAGATCGAAACAAAAGTTAAGAAAATCTCCAGTCTGTAATGCCTAAAATTAAATTAAAATGGATTGTATTCCTACTTGGTCTGGTGTATCTGGGGGATTTAGCTGGCTCGCAACATTAGTGCTTCTGCTTGGATGCTGAGGATATCTTTTCATAGCCCTAACAGCAATGTGGAGTTACCAAAGAGACGTGTGTTTCTCCACTATGCAAGAAAAACTGTGTAAGAAGGTTTCTATGTCCACAGTGAATCAGTTACCTCTTAGTGCTACCGTGCTTTGAAGGATAAGACATCCCAGACTGTGCAGTCCTGCAAATCATAAACTGCTTGACCCTAGGCTCAAGGGTTTGGTATTGGGCACAAGAGACAAATGGGCCTTTTCTTTCTGGCAGAGAACCCAGCATCCAGTTTGCCTGGTGAATGGTTCCCCGGTTGTTTCACATATAAGGCTGTGTGTTTGTATGCAGACGGCAGCATTTTCCATCCCTGTGAAGAAAACCTGAAGGGGAGTTTGCAAGGAGTATGTTCCAGAATTTTATTTATGTTCGTCCTAAGGGCACAAGAGGGGATAGACCTGCCTCCACCTTGTTTAGGTTGAACAATCTCCACCTGACATAGTAGATGGACAAAGTTTTAATTTACTTCCTAAGCAATAAGAATAGAAATATTATGTTGGCTGAGCCCCATGTCTCACATATGATGGTGTGTCACACAGCGTTATGTGTCGCGCACTGAGACATTTATGTCCCCAGGAGCCAACCAAGGAAATATATTTGTTTGCTGTCTCTGTCCATTTTTAGGAGTTTTGTTCTCATCCTTTCAGCTTTAAACAGCTTGCCTGTAGTCTGGATAATCAATGTTGCAGCATTGATAATCAACACTGAATGATTTTTCATGAAGCAAAACACAAAGAGTGGCCTTGCAAAGTAGGCAACATGAATGCATTTGGTTTGTATTTCATTCTCATCATGTGGATACTGACCCCGTATTTTCCCCCCATGGCTTTCAGTACAAATGATGCAGCAGAGACATGTTCTGTCTTGCTACATGTTAGGGTATATTCACAGTTGTTGACGTTTCATAAATCACATCTCAACAACTGAGGTTTTGTAGGGGGCTCTGAATCTCATATTGGCTTTTAAAGACAAAGATAGAGAAAGAAACTGAAAGGAATATGTTACAGTTTTGTAGACTTTCATAGGGACCATTTCTTAGTCTATGCAGAATTTCTCCCTACTGACTGTCTTCAGGTCTAGTATTAACATAATGACAAAAGTATGCAAATATCAAAGATATTTTATCGTATTATTTAATTTTGGTTTTGGTGTTAATATGCACCTACATTCCTTCTTCTTTGTCTTTACAATCCAGTTACCTAAACACTTTATATTCCCTATGGATCTTGTTTAGTCAGGCTATACATATTTAATACAGACAATACCTCTGTGGGAGGCAATCCTCCTATTGGTACCCTCACCAGAACAAGTTTACATCTTCCTTAAATACAAGGTGCCGGCATACCCTTGGAAACTGAATGACTTTTAAGAAAAACATCATGGGACCATCATGAACTCCTCAACTTCCTATTTCTAAAAATGTTACTTTGATCTTCTAAAGAAGCCATTATGCACCAGTATGTGTTGTGCAGAGACTTACCTTAAAGGTGTGGGGCGCCACATGGCAAAAGCATATAGGGATCCCCAAAGCAGTAGAAGAACTGGTATCCCTGAACAAAAGACTTGTCAAAAAAAATTATCTGGGCTGCATGGTGGAGCTTGGAGGTATCACTGAACTGAAACAACAATCTTGCCTTTGGTTCTGCAACCACCTCTGTTTGTAGATAGTTTCTCTGGCCAGTGGAGTTACACACAGGCTCAGCTAAGCTCCTCTCTTAAAAAAACATTTGAGGAAAAAGTTGATGAGAGCATTCCAACCAAGCCTTTTTGGTCTTAAGCCTTTTTTAAAACATCTTAGTTGTGTCTAACTCCCACCTTCTAATGTTACTTTTCATGAGGGTCATGCTTTTCAGATTTTCCACTCCTTGTCCATGTCCACAGAATGAGTGATTCTTCTCATGGATGCCATGTTTTCAAGAAAATTTCTTTTTTTGTTGCTCTTTACTCATGGTCTGAATTGCACAATACTCTTATCCTTCATTAGTACTTACTGTTATTTGAAAAATGAACTAATGTAGATTTTTCTTCTTAAGGTCATTCATGTTGATATTCAGACTGGACCTAACGCAGAGCTTTCTCCTCTGGAGAAAAATCACCTCCTCTGCCATTAGCTGGGTCTTACTTCCTGATGACATTCTGCCCTTTTATGAAAAGTAAATTCAGTCACTGAAAACATAAGTCCTGGTCCTGCAAAGAGATATGTGTGGGCAGCCTGTGCCTCTTTGCTGAGCAATATTGATTGGGGATAAGGGTCTGTCTCCGTAGATAGCTTTGAAGGTTCAAGGACTCTGTTGTGGCAACATGAGCAGTTTGCTGAGAGCCTGTATATAAAAGGAAACTGGGAGATGAAGTGGAAAATCTTGCGTCTGGCCTCCCCCCTGACAGCATGGGAGGAAGGAATGTCAAGTTGGGCATTTTTCACCTTTAACTGTGAATAGCTTCAGTGGAGTTAATGATACATAACTAGTGTTTCCATAGACAGCTAATCTGTTCTGCTGATCCTCCCAAGGCTCCCTGCCCCCTTTCCCCCTCTTTATTAAAAAATGAACCCAGTCAAGGCAGAATTTTAATCTTTTGTGACCCGCAGTTTTAATAGTTAGCTGGACAGGAGTAATCAGAAAGTTTCTGTATCTGACAGCATTGTTCTGAAACATTTATTGTGCTTCCTACTTGTGGTTTAGCTGATAAGCACAGTTCAAGGAACAAAAAAAGCTTTGTTGATTGTCAATGTGTGTCATAAAACCAGATTGTGTTCTGATGGTATTTTAACAGAGGTATTCTTAAAAAAGGTGCAAAGAGTTGACCATGCTGCTTTGGGTAGACATTTTCTAAATGAACTAAATACACTGGAAACCACAAAAGACATCAAAATCTTTAAGATAAAAGAGATTAGACAAAATTTTTTCTTTCCAATCTATCCAGTTGTCTTTGGGATGGATCATGTGCTGCAGTTATGGCTCTAAATTGACTTGACTTAGTAATTTATATAATTAAGGTATCACTAAGTAGCTTTCAAAAAACCAGCTTTGTATAGTTATATATATACACAATTATATATATAGCCAAAGAAAAGCACCTAATGACTACAGGACTTTTTGCCTGTCAAATTTCAAAGACTGGCAGCTGAAAAATGAGGAGCTGGAAATTTTTAGAAGATTTCAAAATGTTTTATAATCCAATACAGTGATAGGAAACCAACATTTAAGAGCTGTAGCAGCTCTGCATATGACTGGTATTTGTACAGTGGCAGAATACAGAGGACACTGTTGGAAGTTTTTCCTATATGTTGTTATTTGCTTTGTGCCAAGAGTCCCTCAGTGAAGCATAACACATCAGATGGGTTCTGACATTCATTGGAGTGAACGACTGAAATGCCAGTGAGGGAGGAAGTTTGAGATCAGATGAGCAATTTTAATGCAAAGATTTTCCAGAGAGAGCAGCCTTCCTCAAACTCAAGTTCTAAATTTAGTTTCTCCCCTCTTCTTCTTCCTTTTTTTTCTAAACAATGATGGAGAAGAGTTGGAGGGAAAAAAAAAAAAGAAATATTTATTGACTTTGTAATGGGATTAAGGAGAATTGGAAGAGAGTATCATTTAACCCAAGGGATAAATGTTATACATGCAATCACTGCTATCCAAACCATTGTTCATCTGGAAAACCAATTTAAGTTAAGCCTTTTTTAATTGCTTCTCTGTGTACATTTACTCAAATCAAGGAAGGTGCAGAATTTTTTTTCTCTCTGCCAGATCATTGTTGTGAATGTCTACCTTTTTTTTTTTTTTTTCCTTATGGTTACTTCTTATGAATATGTTCTTGAACAGAAATGTCTGCCTCTGAAGTCAGAATATCTCTGTCCACTGAAGGAGAGAGGGACTCATACTCCAGCAACAGGGCTTGGGGTGCAGATGGAGATGTCTAGATGAACTTCAGGAATTCTCAATACCACATCACAAAAACACATTCATGGCATATGTCTGGAGAAAAACCCACACCCTGCCTCAGAACAATGTACATGCACCTTGCCAGCAGTTCCTGTTCTGTATGTGATAATTTTCTAGAGAGGAAATAATTGAAAAAAAAGATCTACTGTCCTGAGAAAAAATTAAAGATGAGTCTCTGGAGTAGCAAATTCGGGAAATTTTTTTTCCTGTACCACAAATTCTTTCAGAAAGCAAATCCATCCTCTTATCACTACTCTTCATTCGCCTCTCCTTATACCTTTGCCTCTGCCCCAGTGTCAGAGGCTGCACACAGCAGCAAGTAGGCAGGATCACAAGCTAAGTCAGGCTGAAAGAGACCTCAGGTCTCTAGTCCAGCCTCCTCTCAAAATAGCCATGAGGCTCGACTGGGTTGCTCCGGGCATCATCCAGCTGGGTCATGAAAAACTCAATGGTCCGCAATGCTTTGATAAGGGGGGATGCCGGCAGCTGGGTGTTGTGCAAGGTTCACTACAGGAAGAGCAAAGCTTATTGTGTCTGCATATGGGTACAGCAAAGGGGGCAGTGAGTGGCAGCCGAGAAAACGCAGGAGGTGTCAGTAACAGATTGAAACACAGACTTGGGAATCTGTAAACCTCAAGGCAGAAACCCAAGCCACAGTGCTGTTTTATATCAGAACGAAACATTACATTCTCATTTTTCTTTGGCTTGGGAAAAATGAGAAATTCCTTGGAAAATTCTACTTGTTTTTCCAGGAGTTCTATCATTTTCTGATCTGCAGGATGGTGAATAGATACTGCAAACGGGCTGCATTGCAATCGTTGCTATAATTTGGGCTAGTTAACTGTTCCCTGTTTGTTTAGAGAGGAAGAAGCTTTGAGATGAACTGGGCAATGTAAGTATAGAAGATTATTTTAACATTTGGGACACTGCTGACTGTATTTCAATATTGACCTTGAGTGCCACCTCCTCGGTAATGTATATATCAAGCTTTGAGTGCCAACATCACTTTATTGATGAAGTAACCTTTTGCTTGTGGTAGTACTGGGAAACCACTACATGTATTTCAATGGATTTTTTCTATGTGAGAAAAGAAACAGTAAAAAGCTCAATATTACCAGTTTATTTCAGGTGCAAAACAGCCCATAGCCCTCTGTATAAACCATTTTCCCTTTATCAGCATATCAGAAGGTAAATGCTCAGTGCTAAATCTTGGCACGGCGTGTATATGGAACTTCACGGCATACCTGTCAGATGCTCTGATTCATTTTTAGGACTCTGAAATATCACAGCTATAAAAGATTTAAAAGTTCAGCACAGATTCAGCTGCTCAATTCAAAGAACCATATTCATTAACTGTTTACCTGCCCTCTGCATACCCTCCAGGCTCAAAATGGGAGCTGGCATCTGAACAGTGAGCAATGCACCAACATTACACTAATGAGCTGCTTGGCATATTCACCTCCATGCCATTCTGCAGAAGTTCGTCCATTTTCATGAGGCTCTGTGGTTAGAGAAGGCAGTGACATTAGCCAGGCAGGCAACCCAGGTAGATGAAAGCCCCAGAGTTCACTGAACATCACAACAGGACCCTTCCCTTCTCTCACATCCACAAGCAAATATGTATCTACCAAAGCAAAATGCTGCATATTGCAGGTGCCACGGGATTCCTTACCGATACCTTTAATCCTCCTTTCATTTCGTGCCACTTTCCATCGGCTGGAAGAGTGTGGACACAGACAGATGGTTCTTGCCTTGGAAGATCTTGTTACATGTGCTGACAGCATAGCTGCCGAACAAGTCTTCCCTGATTTCATGGTACAGATTTCAAGGCTGTTCCATGCAGGGCTGTCCAGTATATATTTGATCCCCCCACTCACCAACAGAGCTGCTCTGAAGTTTTCATAAGAAGTGAAGCCAAACAGTGCCTAATAGTGCTTCAAAAAGATGCAGATCTGAGACTGCCGCAGCCTTTTCCTCTTCAAGAACTAGGTTCTATTTAGTGGAATTTTTGGCAGACAGTCACAGGATGGTGAGTACCTACACATTTCTGTGCTGCATTTGCTTTGCTGGGAGATACTGTGGAATGTAAACTTCTCTAATGAAAGCTCCTTCAAACCCTTTTCAGTCTTGTCAAGTTTCCTTATTAATAGCAGAGAAGTAATCTTGCTTCTTTCAATGGCAGCAACTCTCCAGGCAACTACTGAATTTATAAGAATACAGATGGTGCCTGCCATTCCTTTTTTTCTGCACCACACTGCATTCCTCATCTGACATGTGGAACTTGTTTGGTACCATAATGCAGCAGCTGGAGACACTTTTCTTAGAGGTAAAAGCAGTTTTGCTTGCGTTTTTCTTGGCAGCATTGAATTTTGCCCACCTGCAGGCAAGATTAATTTTTTATTTTTTTTTTCCCTTCTGAGATAGCAGAGCTCATGATGGTGATCTGATCTGAAATATTTTGGCACTGTGCCTTTTCCTCTCTTCCACTATAGACTCATAGAGCTAAGCATCCCTCTACTTCTAAGCATCAAAAATTCTAGGCAAGCATCTAGATAAGTCTGTATGTGGCATTTAAAGTATTTAAATGGAAATGTTACCCTTTGGGCTTTATCTCTGGCAGATTACAATGATAGTGTTGAATTCTACCAAATTAAACAAAAACAAGCCTCTATATTAGAAAAACTAAATGGAGCTGAATGCTCCAGAGCCATGTGCTTTGAAGCTCAGTGATCTTTCCTGACAGTCTGATGTGCTGCTGACTGCATGGGACCAGCCAGAAAGTGGACAGAACCAGGAGGATTTCATGACTGAAGTTCAAAGCACAGACATGCACTAGTCAGAGGGAGGGTGGTTATTTCTTAACCTCTCATAGCAAAGTCCATATATTTGGTTGATCACATGCCACTAGTTCACTGGTCTCTGGGATGTTTCTCTACTATGTTTGTCAGCAGCTTTTATTGGAACAATTTGGGTTTCAGAACTTCTGGTTTTGTAGTTTTGACTTGTGTTTTTCTTGATAGCTCTCAAAGTAGTTTGCTGGTCCAGTGTACTGCACAGTTGAAGCAAATTAGTAGACTGAGATCCAGACATAGAATAAAATGGCATAGAAATACTGTTCACTTACTCCCAGTGTTGAACAGGCATGTTTTCACCTGAGCATGTGTGATGGGCTGTTTCCAAGGCAGAAGAAACTTCCAGTCTCAGTGTGGATGTACAACTTCAACATTACTCCATCGCCTCTGTTTAGAAATAACGTGCTACTGACTCTAATGGCAACATCTCAGGGGAAGACCCGGACCACCTGCACAATGTTTTAATTCCAGCCTGCAATAATTGTGCTCTTGGTAACCCTTTAGCACCACTCACTCGTGTGATGAATTTGCTAGACAGGTAGGACCACGGCACCATTGCTGATGCTTTGGATGATGCTTCTAGCAACTGCCCTGCTACTGACCCTGTTGGAGTGTTAACTATCTCAATTTGTTAGGCTTCAGCTCTGTCATACATAGTAAAGATTTGTGGTTACTCACTTCCAGTTCTCTCTGGTAAACATATAAGGTTAGTCAGAGGTAAAAAAGCTCAAAGAATCTTCAAAGTAGGGCAATAACTCCATCTATTTGATATATCTAAGAATTCTTCAGACTTTTAACCAAGAGTACATAAGAGAAAGTATGCTGCCAGATAAAGGTAGGTATCTGGATGCAAGCAATTCAGCCTTAGTTTCTAAGCAAAGATGTCGACAAGCTGATGACCACCCCGTGTGCAGGCAGAAGCTCCCATTTGCTACACGCATTTTGCATTAGCACATCGCAAAAATTTGGTTCCGACTGTAAATATCAGCTGACTTCTCTTTTCAAATGTGCAGTAAAAGAGGGCGGGAGAAAGAGTATTCCCCAGCCGCAGCTCAGTCACATGTTTTCTTCACTTGTTCAGTGCAGTGGCTTCTTGAGGCTTGGTTAGGTAAAAAACAAAGGCATTTTTTTTGTGTGGGTCACTCGGATCTTGCAGTGAATTACAAGATCAGCTGTTCTGACAGGCCAAAATGAATATTTTTAGTTCCACAGTTAGTAAACCAAATCAGCAGGACATGACTTTTTTGCGTGTTCTCTGTGAAAACCAACCGTTCCCTAGCACGGGAGGTGAAAGGGTACATTTTTGTTCTGGCACACGGAATGACTGAATTACAGCCACTTCACTGTTCTAGCAGAGCTCATTGTCATAGGAAAACCTGGTGGGTAATCAGAAATATCTGTAAAGGCAGCTAGAACTGCTGCTTATTTCGTCTTTATCTAAAGGTGTTTTTTTGGGGAGTATCTGAGTGATTTGACAATGAGATATTGAAAATTATTGTTGCAGTGAAATAGACATATGGAGTATCAATGTGAACTAAGCCATATAGCAAAAATAAGAGAACTGGATACTCCCACTTCCTCTAGAATTCTGTGGGCAAATGGCAGAATGGCAAATATCATGTAAGATCACCAACCCCTCTAGTAAAGGTGCCTGATTTCTTGTGAGGAGAGATTGGGTTAGTGTGTTGCAACTTGGAAAAGGAGGGAATGAAGGGAAGATGATAAAACTCTGCAAAACCATGCAAGGGCCAGAAAAAAAGCAAATATGGAAAAATTATTTACTATTTCTCGCAGTTTCACTATCTGTCTTCTAAAGGTTGCATGACGTGAGCCAATCTGTGAAAGCTTTTACCTTTTCACCACAGGATGTTGTGGATGTTAAAAGTGACTGCAAAAGGCAATTAATGGAATTAATAAAAAAATAGATCCTCAAGGGCTGTTAAACACAGAGGTAGATACAACATCTGACTTAGGATAAGATTTCTGAGAGCTTAGAGGATATGTTAGGGAGAATATCCAGGTGTGCTTGTCCTTTTTCTGTAGTCTTTCCTGATACATTAATTTCATGTTTTGATCTGAGTACACTTCTGGTCTTTCAGTTTCAGTAGTGTTAAAAGCAACCTCTGCTGTTAAAGGAAGTGGGGTAAAGGTTTTATCTGATGCTTGTCAATTAATGTGCTGAAGTCTTCATGCTTCCCTTACATCCACAAAGTAGCAAATTCAGAGGAGTAGGTGTTAATTAACTGAAGTTCCAGTGGTAAGAAGTAAAGCAGGAGGAATTACCCGAATATGGGGTCTTGATTCTTCTCAGAAAAAGTGTCCTTCTCATCTGCGTGAAAAAATTCTCTGAAAGTTCTCCAGTAGCGCAAAGCCTCTCATTTAATAATTACTAGCTTAAATTTTTGGCACTCATGCATGCTTTTTTAACCTCTGATGTTCCCTAAAACTCTTCTGTGATTTCACAAGGCACACGTATGTGGGTGAAAAATACCATTCTATCACCTCTGTCCATGCACTTTTAAGTTCACTTTTTCAAGATATTTCCATTCTCATTAGATGTCTTTCAGTTTGAGCTCTACGTAATAATGTAATATTGCTGGCTGAATGAAACTAAGTCCTGATTTTATAGCTGAGAATTTGATATTGGGGCGTTTCCCATTGTTGCACTACCGTAAGTTTTCAGATTGCTAGATTCACCCGGATAACACATCTACTATTTTATATACTTAGATAAACGCAAAAATCTATTTTTAGTCTTAGCATTAATGTTTACAAGATAATTATCTTGACCATGAATACAGGCTTTGTCAATGTTGCAGTTACGGGAGATGGATGTAAAACAGAGCTTGGGGATGGTTTCCCCTTGGTCCTGCTTCTGGAGTTTGGCAGAAGCAGAGCTGGGACGGCTTTAAGATCTTTTTAATCGCTGGTTCCTTAGTCTAGATCTTGGGGCTTTTCTGGATGGTGATTCCAGTCCCCGGCAGCTTCAGCCCACTCCGCTGGCCCACGCAGGAGCCACAGGAGAGGTTATTACAGCTCTGTGGCCTGTATCTGCAAATCATTGCTACCTGAATATGGCACTCTTAAGAGGAGGTTATTACAGGAACTTCCAGAAAGAACTATTGAAAAGCTCAGATGGTTTCCCTGTTTAACAACCTGTCAGTCTCCCCTTGATGTGGGGTCATAAGCCAGGCAGGTGCGCAGGTTTGGAGTGGTGAGGCAGGTTACCGCGGGTGGACTGAGGTGTGCCTTGCACCAATATCATTGATGCTATTAATCCATTTGTCTGCCAGCTGTTCCCTGGCTGTGCTGCAGTGTAAATCCTTCTGGACAATTTTCAAGCAAGACAATTTTTAATTCACAGAGCTCTGTGTTTCCTCCACCCCTCCCTTTTTTTTGGGGGGGTGGGATGGGTGGCGGGGAGAGGAGGTGTACAAAAAGGTCTGGAAAGTATTCATAAATGCATCTGTGCTGCTGATATGTTGCACATGTACACTAGTCTGGTGCCTGTAGAGACGTTGATGAAGAAACTAGAGTGTTACTGTGTAGGACAGTTGCTAAATCGCTTTCCCCATTAACTAGTGACATTTGAGTTAAACTAATGAGACGCATGTCTGCTGCAATGCAGTGTACATTTATTCTTGGAGACTGCTTTTTTCAGCTTATGTACTGTTCACCAACACTCGTAGCCACCATTACAACTGATTAATGATGCTTTTCATTAAAGGGAAACTATAATGGACAGCCTTATTTGATCTACTTTGAAACTTTTCTATTTCTGATCATCATCTTCTGTCCCTCCCTTCTCCTCCTCCTCATCTTTTCTCAGAAATGATAAGCAAGGCAAGAGATAATGCATTCACAGCCTTTGATCAACTGCTATACATATGGCACATGATGAAAATCAGACAAAAAGCAAAGTGATATTCTCAATAAAACAGGTACTTCTACATTAATAATTTGCCATCATCTAAATTGCCATGAAAATCTCAGCTAGACTGATATAAGCCTAATGCCTTTTGCACAATAAGCAGGTTTTAAAGTACAAAGCTACATCTCTTCCCTGATACTATCTGTATTTTAATGGAACTTGCTCTATAAGAGATGGCCTCAGGATTTCTACAGCAAGGGTATTCAGCTGCTTGCTTTAGGCTTATCTGACCTTGCTTGTTCTATACTTAGCTTTCTGCAAGGAGTTTTCAGTAATATTAGAAGTACAAAACACTCAGTTCTGATTTTTTCAAGCAAACAAATAAATGTGTGTTATGAATAGACCCATGGACCTACTGGACGGGCAATAGTGGTTGTGCCCTTGGCAGGGTATATAACCTTTTTGAAAGCGAGTTGCACTGTTGGATTTTTGGTACAGATTTCTCACTTTATACAATGAAAAGAAAGGTATGTTTTCTCCTTGGGTCACAGAAGTGTCTGCAGTCCTTGGAGTTTCTCAAAACAATCAAGTGGAACAGCAGAAATTCCTGTAAAAGGAAAGTCAAGGCACTCTCTGGGGTTTCAGCATTGCCCTCTCTCTGGTGTGACAGAATGCAGAGGGCATGACTGATTCCCGCCTCTAACCATTGTGTGTTAACTAGTCACAGAGGAGCTTTGTATTCTTGGAAAGGAGGAGCAGAGATCATAATTTAGAAAGGAAAACACATTTTCAGAAGACTGTGTGGACCAATTATGTCTTGATCCAGCTCATAAATTTCTTAAAATTATCCAGCCTACTGCAAAGACAGCACCCTGCCATTGTGTTGAGAGACATGAGATGAGGGATATCTCTATTCCTCATAGGTATGAAGTTCAAAACATTGTAATTTATCTACTTTATTTGCTACCATTCAGCTCTCTGACTTCTACCATGCTGTATCCTAATATTCTTGAGCAATATCCTACTCATTCTGCATTTGATTTCCTTTCATCCAAACTCAAGGAAAACAAAGATGTATAACAGCATATCAAGGAAGTATCTGGATTTAAAAAAAAAAAAAGAGAAAGGTAAACCAGCCAAGGTTCCAGTAGACGTGAGGTCTTGACTTGACCATCTTCTACCATGGCAGGAGGCAGCCTGCCTGGCCAAATATCTTAAAACATCTCTATGCAACAGTGCCACTAAGCAAGAGATGCGATCTCTAGCAGAGCCATTGTCAAGGCTATATTTAGTTCCTCTACAACACCAAAACAAATAATCTCCATCAAAAACGTGTAAAAAGCAAGAAGTTTCTGCTGATTTATTTCTTTGTACCAACCACTGCTGTGTTTAAAACCTACAGGCAACTGTTCCTATAGAACATTTTCCCAGTCCCTTAAGCATCTCTTATATCTTTGCCCAATAATAAGCAGGTGGGCTGTGCACTAAGCACTCAGAAATTCTCACTAAAAATTTTCTGAAAATTATTCAGGAATATACAGGTATAATGCATTTTCTGATTGGAAAAGGAAAGCTTTTTACCCCTGGAACTGAAGACACAGTATTGTACACGTGAGCAGCTTCTTAAATATGATAGAGCATAGTGTATGAGGAATAGAGTGCAGTGAATGGCTTCTCAAGGACAGGAGCTGTTCAGAGTGTTTCTCGCCCATAAATACTATTCCTATTACCCACCAGAACAAACGGGGTGATTACTAAATGTGGAACATTAGAAATCAAAGCAAGAAGGTGTTATGCTGCTCAGTGGACTATGGTATTAGAAATGTGCTTTAGTTAAATGGCTCTGAAGTCAGAATTTTTATTACCTTTATTCAGAGCAAGAAACAACACGATGCAAGGGTTTTTTTTGGTAATGTATTTTTAAGTTTAGTTTTTTGGGAATGTTCTCAATTCTAAAGCTCTCGAGTGTTTTCTTTATACGATTTTCTCTCTCCTTACAATGCATTTCAGCATTACAGCCACTTATGAGATATGGACTTTACAAAGTGTATTATAAACACAGTAAAGGCAAGAAGAAAAATCTGTGATAATGTAGTGCTTTGGTTCAGTATATGAGCACAAGGTCAATAGACAGTACATTGATGTACATGCAGTCTGCACTGAGGTGAAAGGAGTAAGACACATATTTAAAATCAGTGCTGGAGCCTGGAAATTTTCAGCAACTAGTGTATGCCTTGATACTGATTCACCTTGATTGCCCTTTACATTCTGTGAGGCCTCCCTGCACTGCACGGGATGTATCAGTATTAGCCTTTTCATAACAGTGAGAGGGAGCACAGACATAAAACCAGCAAAACATAGTGGGGACACCTCATTTGAAATCAGTTCAAATCACAGAGGATCCCTGTAGTATTTGAGATGCCATCTTGTTGCCCATACAGCCCTTTTCCTGGCATATCGTGTCTTCAAAAATTCCCTACATTCACTGCAGAAAGCCCATTATAAATTAGATACAATTATGCTCAGCTGGTTTCTCAGAGATTTATCCTTCCAATTTCTAGCTGCTAGTTGTGGTTTTGAACACCACCTTATCTGCTCAGTGCCTGATTATTAAGGGAGTTACAAAGGACTTGCAAAAACAGCAGGTTGTGGCAATGACTTGAATGTAATTTTAATACAACCTTGCTAACTCTGGAGCCAGTGCCTTAATCTAAATATCTACATACATACTCTGATTGTGGCTTATTTCGCTACAGAGACCCTTGTCAAAACCACAGCAGTTTCCGACTGGAGATCAATAGTGGTGTGAGCCCAGGCTGCTCTCCTGATCCTAGCTGGGTGATTAGCTTTGCACTAAAGGTCTGCAGGCAGCCTGTGAGTGGCATGTAGCTGGCCCAGTTGCTCACGTCCCATATATCTCTTTGAATTGCCTGGATTTTGGATGGGAAGATTATTTACTGGCTTTGGAGATTCTTACAAGTATCTCATTTTAGCTATTAGCAGTAAATTTGTTTTTCAGGGAAAACGAAAAAAATGTGCAAACTGGAGATAAATAAATAAAGTTTATTCAGGGTTTCAGATTGAAAGAGAAAACTTTGTGATTAAATATTTTATATTTTTAAAAGTTTTACCCTTCTTTTTTTCCTAGATTATCAAAACAGAACAGGTAGCATTTTATCACTTCTCTCTGTGGGAATAATGTGCATCTTTACCTTCTACTTCTGCTATTAAAAAGTTGCACAAACAAATAAAGAAAACGGTAAATGGTATGAAAATGGAATTATTTCTACTGTTATTTTGGAATTTAATATTAATATTTGGTTCTATTATTTTAAAAAATCAGATGGGAGATTTTAATGAAAAAATCATTTTAATTTTAGATGCTCTTCCTCAAAATCAAGAGAAATGTCTCCTGCATCTAGCTTCAGAATTTAAGTATCTATATGTATGGCATGTGTCCCATGAAGCTATTCATGCTACCGGTTTTAGGATGCAGTGAGTTTGCCTTGAGAGGTGCCTATGTGTCCGTAGAAGGAGAGTAGCCTAGAAAACTAGTTTAGACAAGACAGTTATGTTTTAGAGGGCTGAAGTTAGAAGTTGTGTTTTCCACTTCTTTTTCCTTTTGAAATCCACAATGGACATCCCTATGCATTTGTATGTACCAAAATCACTGTGATGATCTATCCCATAGACACAAGTCTGCACATTCTTGAGACATGAAGAATTTATGTGTGTGTGTTTAAAACACTGAACATAATAGGACCATGATTATGGTTAGTGATAATACAAAACACAGTTACACAATATTCAATAGTTATTGTTTTGTCTTGTTTTGCACACAAGATTTTGTACAGATTATGAAGCTGATTATGAAGCTGTTATGTCCATTGAATTGGGGTATCATGGACAGCTACTAAGATGAACAAATTTCTGTGATCCTTCTATGAATCAAAAATCTCCATTTTGTTTTCTGCTGGGTATTATCTATAGCTGCCCTGGGACCCATGACCCCTTTCAGTATCACATTGTGCAAGAAGGGATGTGTTTGCCTCACACCCATGTGAGCAAAGAATCCCAGCCAGCAAGTCCATTGTGCTTTTTTCTGTGATGTACTGAAAGGCTCTGCTGAAACTCCTCATTATCTCTACTCTCCCTCTTTCACTTTTCTACTTTGGTTCAATTGGTTTGGTTTGGTTTGGTTTGGTTGGGTTGGTTTGGTTTGGTTTGGTTTGGTTTGGTTTGTTTTTTTTTCACGGGGGAAATTCTTTCCATGCTTTCTCTGCAAGTGAACACAGCACCTGCTCTACTGGCTTTTGTCCAAAATAGATGAGCTCAAGGCATAATGTTTAGGTCCAGACTGGACAAAAATATGACACTCCCAAAAAAAAGAAAGAGTGAATATTCGTGGATCTGAACTCAAGAAGCTAAAGGTTGGATTTGAGCTTCCCAAATCAAGCAGGTACAGGTAATTCATAGCTACTTCTACATGTACCCTCAGTTTCAGAGGAGGTCACTAGTAATAAGACTGCAATTGGATAGAAACGTAAGAGATGCAAGGTGAAGGCAATATTTTACAATATCCGAAATACGGTGCTCATACAAGCAGGCAGAATATAATATTTTATCTGAGACTTCTGAGAACACAGGGGAAAGCAAAGAGTTGGAGGCAAAAAACCAATTTCAGCTTTGAAGATACCTACATTTCTCACTCCGGTTTAAGTGGTTCTGTTCTTCTGTATTTATTTTAGCGTATTAATTCTATCATATTAAATAATTCCAAGGTGTTTATGTGATGTTGCTATATATTGTAGATAAGACAGAGCACAAATAGTTTGGCATTTGCGAAGCTGAAAATAATAAACACGTGGTATTTCTTTCATGATGGTTCACATTGAATATTACAATCCTGATAGTGAGCCTGGCTTTGGAAGGCTGGATTACTACAGATTGATCTATAGCTGTGAAGTACATGATTCAGCGAGAGTTGTACCAGACTAACAGCTCCTGAGCCTATCTATGACTTCTCTCCTAATGGCATATCTGCCATCTTGTTTACTTTCTGACCCTTCAGTATCCTTGCTATAGATCATGGTAACACACTGTCCATGATATTTCATGCATCTGCTGGAATTTCTGGATTGGAAATTGTAGTTGACTTCCAGAAGACTTAGTAATTACTGATTTGAGTTTATATGTTTCTTGGAAGAGTGTCATTAATATATCCAGCCAGTTAAAGCAGTTCCTATTGGTGACTTCAGTAAAGAAGAAGCATTCTGTGTAACTGAAAATAACAATTTAAAAATGTTTGACTAGTAGCATGTTAACTCTCCAGCTACACTGGAAAGCATTGGTAGCTCTATAACACAATTCAAGTTTCACAGAATCACAGAATCACAGAATGTCAGGGATTGGAAGGGACCTCGAAAGATCATCCAGTCCACTCCCCTGCCGAAGCAGGAACACCCAGATGAGGCTACACAGGAATGTGTCCAGGTGGGTTTTGAATGTCTCCAGAGTAGGAGACTCCACAACCTCCCTGGGCAGCCTGTTCCAGTGTTCTGTGACCCCTAGGATTGGAGGATAGTAGGACATTTTTGGTTGGAAGGGACTGCAGGAAGTCTCCAGTGCAACCTCCTACCCACAGCTGGGCAGCTGTGAGATCAGAACAGGTTGCTCAGGACTTCATCTAGTTGGGTCCTCAAAGTCTCCAAGAATAGTGACTTTATAGCCTCTTTGGACAGCTCGCTCCACTGCTTGGCTGTCTTCATGGGGAAAAAAATTATAGTTTTTTGCTATTATTTCAATCACATTTATCAGCTACCACTGGAACACAGTATAAAAATGTAGTCAAAACATTTTATTGAAAAATAATATATAGAAGTACTAGGACATTTTGCAGTTTGTACCCACCTAAATCAAAGACATCAAGGAAAAAAAATATAATTGAAAGAATTTTGGTTTGGAATTATTGTACTTGAAAGAGATCAGACTTACCTTTTACATTTTTTATAAATGTCTATATATACGTATGTTTTGTTTTTCCATAACATACTAGTTTTACACATTACATGAGACGACAGTTATACAGACCTGCTACAGAATATAACAAAATAGAAGAATACAAAACCGTAACTGTATCATGAGCAGGTAAAAACATCTGTATTTTGAAGTAAATGCTGTATTTTGCAGTTGGAATCAACATTGTGTCCAATTGCACACAACAGGGAAATTTTTCATGATGAAAACAATCAGCCGTTGGAATAATCTCCCTGGGAAAGTGGTGAATTCCCCAATACTGGACACTTCTAACATTCAGCTGGACAGGTTGCTGGGCCATCTAGTCTAGACTGTGCTTTTTCGAAGAAAGGTTGGACCAAATAATCCTTGAGGTCCTTTCCATCCTGGTATTCTATGATTCTATGATTTTTCCTAAATAACATTTTCAAGCTTTATTGTTATAGCAATGTTTCGAAAGAATTATTTTCTACTCAAAATGACCAAAAAAAAAAAAAAAAAAAAAAAAAAAAATCCAAGTTTCTCTTAAAACAAACACACCCAGTTTGACCAAACCTAACCCTGAATTTTACCTGCTGTTGTGTTTGAAAGTGTTGATATGGGAGATCAGAGTAACCGATAGAAAAGACCTCAGTTTTCTGGAAAAAATACAGTGAATGTTACTGGTTGTGATCTCTGTCCCATCTTGAGATGAGATTTCCCCTTATATCTTTCACTACTTGTGTCTATTTAGGATGTTGAAAATAATTTTCTTGACAATAATACTCCCTTTATTTTTGTATAATCAGTAAATGGTCATATAAGTTCTGGCTGAATGTTTGATATGCAGTTTGCATATGCAACCATATATATTTATGCTCTTCAAAGGAGTAAAATACACAGTAAACTTTTTAGGCTGTGGTACAACACTGATAAAGCCAAAGGTCTCAGATCAAATCCTCAGCAGATGCAAATAAATGACATTTCATTGACTTCAGTGGAGATACTCCAGTACACGCCGGTGAGGGTCAGGAATATAAAAGAAAAGCATTGAAAGCACCATGAAGGAAAACAAAAGCATTGAAATATTCTAATATACTGTGATTGTCTGTGGATCCCCAGAGAGGTGCATTCTGGAAATGCATCAGAAATAGCAATTACACTGTGGATAAAGAAAAACAATGAAACCATCTCATTTCAGATTCATGGGGTCAGAAAACAGAAATTGCCTGGCTTATATTTTCCCCCTTTGAAAACCACATATGTTAACAAGGGAGGCAGAGCACAGTACTAAAAGCAGAAGAATCCACTGCATTGCATGTAAGAGCTTTTAGAAGGGCATATTTTTGGGTGCTTAAGGAAGCAAAAAACACAGATTTAATTCTGCAAATGGGGTTAGTCAGAAGTTTGAAGAGCTGAGGTGAAACCTGAAGTGAAGCTGAATATTTACAACTTCAGTCTGTCTTAATCCTAATGCTGCAGCACGAATACATTTTCATAATCTCTGCGCTTGTGAGTCATCCTGGCATCCTTTGCAGCACAAATTCACACTGGGCTATGTAATTATTTTTAGAAAATGGGAACTTTGTCATCTTTGCCATGCAGAGGGATCGGGTGATGCAACTGGATCCCCATTGCTTTCCTGAACTTGTGACAATGAGGAACAAGCTCATACCAGTGATTATTCATGAGCTTTGTCATAATCAGGATGTGTATATGTAGATACAGAGCTGTTGGGAATGGTTTCAATTAGAGCTCTGTGTGCTTGGGACTAGCGATGCTTGCTTCAGGCTTTACAAGTCAGCGAAAATAACCTTCTAAATACAGCGTCGCAGACCCGAAAAGCCTGAGGGGCTGAAGGAAGGATCTGGCAAAAGGAGGAAAATATTTTGCATGATTGAATGTTTTCTTCCTTGACAAAAAAGTGTGGGCCTGACAAAAAGTACTTGAGATTACTGGACAGCTAAGGGGCTGCGTAATGAGATACGGAGACCTTCACCTTTGGGTCACCTGTGACATCAAGTCATTATCATCTGTCAGCTGTTTAGTGGTCTATGTGAAATGAATGTTGTCCTCTGTTCCCTGCGAGAACATGTACATCACACAACTGCAGCCAGCTGAAAAGGCATGCATTGGCATATTTACAAGGACAGCAGGAGCACTAACGTCTTCTGTAGTGTTGAGGCTGAACTGACTCCCCTCATCCAATATTGTTTCTCTCATGCATGGTTCCAGCTTTTTCTTGAGGATGACCTTGATGATAAGATTATTTCTGCTGTTTTTCCCCTCACAGCTCCACTCATCAATGACTAATATTAAAAATTCAAAGAAGATTGTGATTGGAACCACCTCCCTTGCAGAAGAAGGTCCAATAGAACAGTCCTTCCAGTTCAGACCTTTAGTCTGGCTAATACAGCTCCCTGTTCTGGGTCAATGTTCAGGGAACAACATGATAAAGAAGATAACTGTGGAAATATCCTTCTACTGATATGCATCTTCCCCCAGTCATCAGTGAATTGAAGACTTTCTGAGCAAAATTAAATTGTCCCTGCCTTTGTACTGAACAGCTCCTGATGGACCTATCATCTGTGAATTGGTCTAATCCTTTCTGGAACACATTTGTAATATCGCGCTCTGCAGCATGACAGCAGAGAGTACAGAGTGCTGGGCTTCTTCCTGCCCATACTCTTTGCAGCTCCATCAATTTTCCACACCTGTCCCAGGAGTCATGGCCTCAGTGAGAGAAACAAACATCCCATCTGAATCACAGCCTGATGTTCTGGGCACTTCCCAGGAACATTTTTGGACATGTCTGAACATTTCCTAGGGAAGTGGAAAAAGTAGGTTTTCCAATGATTGTGAGGGCCTTAAAACCACAGACTTCCCACTTCTCGTGTGCATGCTTTAACCCTTGCTTATGACATGGAAGGAGAGAGCTGTTCTTCTGCAGAGCAGGTGGCCATCTTCTGGGCAGTCTAAAGCAAGGAGCAGGAGAGCCAGGGCACCTGGTTTTATTCTGGTAGTCACACAGATGAGGCAGTGGAGGTCTAGCAAGGCTAATCTGTCCAGGCTTAGACCAAGAGAGTGTGTCTACACTGAGAAATTTACCCAGCAACCTCCTTCCCATGCCTTGCCATTGATCTGTCCCTTTGCACAGTGAACTCAGTGAAAACAAAAGCTGTGGCTGATTTCCCAGTATGGAGGACAAGAGGGGAGCAAATGGAACTGAAGCACTATGTGCTTGGTTTTCCTGCTTGAACAACGTTGTTCAGTTTGACTTTTAAAGCAACCCAGTAAGAAATGTTAGCTGTTTGTTGTGATACCATCTCTGACAAACCCTCAAGTTGCATTTATGCAGCCACATCACATTATTTTTGCCTAGTTTGCTATTCATTGTAAGTTGTCCATTGATAAAACTGGACTTTTGTAATCTTCAGTAATTACAGTATAATTATGAACAATATATCAAGAGTCCTAAAAATGTAAAAGGACCTCTGACCACTATCATCTTCTCTCTGTATAGTATCAAAAATAACCCCTCATCCCCAAGAAATATGGGGGTGGAGGACAAAGAACAAGATCCCAGAAACCATTTCAAAGCCTAGCTCTTCTCTGTGATGAATATTACCCCGTACTATTTGCAAGCACTGAAAACTTGACACACAATAACTTGCAGCCTGCCCAGAGAGTAAATTAAAGTAATTGATTGAACAGATTTAGATAAAAAATAAGAAATCGAAAGCACACTCCATAAAATCACAAGTCCATAAACTCCACTACTGTGGAACTCCCCTGTAATGAAAGGTAAAACTCTACAGGACTTCTCACATGTTCCCTCCTTATTTAGCACAGTGCTTAGATTTTACACTGCTCCTGATAAATGAAAGCCATCATATTATTGCCATTGACTACAACTTGGTAAGGACTTTTCAAAGAAGTATCCTTATGGGTTACTGCATAAACATGGATTTGATGTATAGTGTCCCTGATCGCCACAGTGTGTTGCCGAAGATGTTTATAGGTTGCCCTACAAATATTTCTGAGGCAAATATAACAATGCTTTACACACTGGCTCATTATGCTCTGTCTTGATCCAGTGCCACTGGGAAATGTAGACACATATATCCTCTGACATATTTAAGAGGTAACTTCTAGTGAAAGCAGGCACCCAAATGACTTCGAGCACTGATGTCTTCAGCATTAATGAAACTAATAGTAATGCTCACAGTCAGTGATACTATTTTCTTATGCAATAAAGAAAAAAAAGAACTAAAGCAAGGAGGTGGGCAAAACCACAAAGTTTTGACCCAGTTCTATAATTTCTACAACTTAATGTTTTGGTTTTTTTTAGCTTGACGCTGTCTCTGCTAACATTATTAGTATAAGGCACTGTGAATAAAATAATTGTTGCATCATGAAGTCAAAAGTATTCACC
This sequence comes from Patagioenas fasciata, assembly GCF_037038585.1. Lineage (NCBI taxonomy): Eukaryota > Metazoa > Chordata > Aves > Columbiformes > Columbidae > Patagioenas > Patagioenas fasciata. Next base: position 16,285,683 of record NC_092523.1, on the reverse strand, counting down.
CAGAGAAAGCATTACAGAGAATTCCAGTATTTTTCACCTTGAGGTTTTGCTCTGTCGTGTGAACCCCAGAGATTTTCATCTGAATGAATATTTTGAGAATTGCCTCGTTCTAAATTTGTCAATTATGTTTGTAGGGACTGAACATGTTCTGACTTAAATTATATATTTTCTTCAGATAAAGCAAATCCTACTTCTCATAAATATTTCATTAGAAAAATGAAAACATGTGAGCTTGTCTTACAGATAAGATGTCAAGGTTTAAGGAAAAAAAAATGCCAGTAAGCAGCTGAATTCCAGAAGGAAAACCAATGAAGAAATTCACAGTAAACTAACTTACTTTAAGAGAAAAAGAATACATTGTATGCACATTTATATACTTAAAAGCTTTATGTAATTCCCACAATTATATATGCAAATAATCAGTTATTAGAAACTGCCAATGGTAATGTGGTGAGTAGTTGAAAACACACATATACATTTTAGCATAACAGCATGTTGAAATCCATGTGCGGATTGATATTTATTTTTCTATTTGCAACTAATATTTTGTCACTACTGTATAAATATATGTGTGTGTGCATAGATTACACTATCCAATTCTATATTTTGAAGTGCACTTGTTTTACGAGTGTATAGAACAAAAAAAAAAGTTGAACGCTTTAAATTTAAATTCAAATCCACAGATAAAAATTCATATTACAGCAATTGTTTGGAGTTGTTGATCTTTCTCGACACATTACCATTGCTGGTAATGGGATGTACTTTGTGAAATTTCAACTTTCTGAGTCAAAGGGTTAACATTTAATCAATAGTTTTCATTGTTATGGGCTCTACTGGGAAATACTAGGTTGTGATATACGCTCTGCATCATGAAGCAGGAGTTAGAGCCTGGTAGAAAAATAATCTGATTGCAGAGTTTCATTGACAGTACTCTACTCATACATTTTTTATACTTCATTATTTTCCATAAAGACCATTGCCATGGTCTTTTCCATTATAGTGTCTAAAAGATGTCACACACCAGATTGTTATTGTGTTCTCAAATGTTTTTTCACACTCCTTTGAAAATCTGTGCCTGGTTCCCATTGGGAGTTACTGAAGCATGTTAATAAATTTGGATGTAATGAACTGGTGTTCGTTTTTTCCAGTTAAACCATAGGTATGGGGATTGCTTCCTGATATAGCTGGCAAAACTGTGTGTGCATGTAATATTAAAATATAAAGATTGATCATAACAAAAATCCTTGTTCTAAGTGTTCTAAAACCCTGACAAATTTTAAATCCAGGGTCATAAATTAGTGGATTTTAAAACTAGAAAGGACAGGTGTTATCATTTAATGTTGTAAAAGTGAGAGGTGGCAGTGGTTGGATGATCCTTGTTAATAAGAAGAACTAGTCTGTTTTCTGAATTGGATACCAAGGGGTTGCTCCTGAGACAGGTGATGCAGCCTTGGCTCTACAGAAGTGAACAAGGCCTCACAAGCCTACATACGACCAGCCTGAAGATTGGAGAACATCTGGAGTACAGCCTGATCTCATGGACAGAGTTTAGAGTTTTGTCAAGCCATTTCTGCTTCTGCATGCCCTGCTGAGCAAGACATAGCCATGACGGGGAGTTTTGCTGAAATGTACTTAAGAAATTCCAACCCTTTCTGTGAAAAAACAGTTCTTTCTTAAACATCTTAAGTTAAAATTTCATGGTAACATGTATTTTTTTCCTTCTATCTAAAGGATATTAACATCTCCGTGCTGCTTCTCAGGACTGATTTTCATGTTTTGCATGCAAGTCTGAACTTTTCCTGAGAGCACACCTTTTCCTATTGGCTCAATCATGTCCATGTGCCCACAGGAGTCAGCAGGAGACCTTCTCACTGCCTTGGCTTGGCCTCTGTGGAAGGCCAATACCCAAAAGTCTCCACGCATGAAGAGGGTTTGCTGACCACTGTGGACAGTGACTGGGGACTATAGGCAGTCCTGCCTTTCTTGATGATAACAGGAGGTAATAGTTGTCCAGGAGAAGTTTTATTTCAGCACTTTGTTTGGAGACAGCTATTGTACGGGAGTACTGAGCAGACAGAGGCACAAGATGGAATCCTATTTATTTTTCTATTGTTAATATCTCTGCTCAAAAGTTTTACTCTCTCTAAGCTGTACTTCAAACAGAGAATATCCCATCAGCAGCTCCATATGTGTTTCTTTTCATCCTAAAGATCTTTTACCCTGGGGTTTTGTAGGTAAAATGATAACACAGAAAAAAAAAAAAGTGCTATCTTTAATTACAAACATACTTGCTTTTCCTTTCACAATCTTGGAAGAACAGTTAGCTAAAAGAGAAAACAGATCACTCTTTCAGTATGTCACAATTTTTATACTGCAAAGCGCAATGACAACTTGCAACATATCAGTTTACAGGGAGGTATTACATGGCAACTGTTTAGTATACATGCCACTAAAACTAGTCATCTAACTGGAAGAAATCATTATTTTGCTACATAGCTTAAAGGAGACTAATCCCTATAAATCACTCACACACACTACGTGTGTATATGTTTGATTTTTTTTTTTACTGCCTGTTTGGGGGGAATTTATAGAGCAGTTCTCCAATAAATGACTTAATTACTGAAATGTAAAGGCTGCAAATATGTTGCAGTGTAGCAGTCCTGTTTCAAAATGAGGCTACATCTTCCTCACAAGAACAATGTATGCTTGAAAAAATATTGGATTGTTAGGATGCCTGGAAATGAGCTGCTAAGGAATACAGCAAATTTCTTGTTTTCATAGAATCCCCTTTAATTTCACCATCCTCTTATATTATCCACTTTCATTCTTCTCCACTAAACTATGGGCTGCAGGTAGCAGAAAGGGGATTGAAACAGAGTCTGTATCCTGTCACTGTTAAATGTGTATTTTTGGCAGTGTTCTCCTGACCCAGGGAGTGTGAGACTCTTAAAAAATCAAACCAAACCAGACTGCATGTGGGATGACTTGACATAACAACGTATGGTACACAAAACAGCTTGGAAGTAAGGAAAAAAAGTGCCACTTTTGGACAGCTCTGCTGTTCTCACCTCCATACAGCTCTGCTTCAGTTGTGAGCTTATACACATTCCCACCTTCCTCCCCCTATTTTAGTGCTAGCATCCATAAGTATAAATTAAATTTTATTTTAGTTAGCTAGAGGTGCCTAGTTTCCTGTAGACTCGGGTCACATTCGTAGGCTACGGATGATGGCTGCAGATGATTTGTGGCTCTGAAATATCTTACTCTGTGAATGCTTAAGTGCACAGCATAAAATTCATGGAGTAAAAAGGAACCATATTTGCTTTACTGAGTTCATACTGAACCAGTTCCCAGTCAGTTAATGCTTCATATTGCTTGTCATGTGACATACATATTTGACAAGTCTGAGCAATAAATCCAGCAAACGTAGCTTAATGGCATGTCAGAGCTGGGAGCGCGGGCTCAGTTCTGGTGCAAGGTAGTGCAGCATCTCTTCCTGCCAAGGCAAAGCCATGCTGTGTTGTGTCTTAATGCATCAGGTAAAGCCCAACGACAAAGTTCCTTTTGACTTTGATGAAGTGGAACTGGGATATTAAACACCAGTGCCCTGCCTGCCTCTCTGTGGGCATTAAAAAGCTTACTGAACTTTTTCTGATGTTATCACATCAGAATATGATCCTTACATCTCACACCTTATGCCATGTCCAGCAAGACACAAACCAGGGGACAATTTGGCTGTTCCACAAAACACAGGTTTTCATATGAATGCTGTATCCAGCACTAGTGACAATTCATTGGTATTGCTTTCTGAATAGAGCAAGAGAAAACAAAACAAAATAAGCAGATTCATGTGATAAAGATTCAGTACAAGGTGGCAATTTACTTTGACTGCTGACTATATTCAACTTGATTTAAATATCTTAATATTTAATTATCTACATTCATCTTACTGAAATGCACATAAAGGAACATCTTCAAAGAAATTAGCTTTGAACATTATTTACAGACAAGGTGACAGCTGTCTAATTCATTGTCGTGTGCCAAGGGAGAACAGCAAAATGATGTAAAAAGGTTTTGAACTGTATTATTTAATTCATATAATAAATTTCAAGTAAAGTCAGGTGGTAGGATTCTATTTGGTTCACTGCCTTTCTGCTGATTGCCTCATTAGATGTTTGCACATCTATGTCTGTCCCACCTGAAGAATTTTTCTAGTTGTCTTGAAAAAACTTGCAATAGCAAAATATTTGTCTGACAGTCTGTATTCCTCCTCTGTGTGTGTGTGTGTGTGTGTATACGCAGCATGAAACACTCTCAAAAGCAGAATACTGTTTCAAAGGCCTTAAGGCAGAGGAATGTTAATATAGTTGCTTTCAGTGCTGATTGTATACTCTGCACTGAGCAAGTTCTTTTCTGCCCCGAGTTGCTTATTGACCACAGCTTGATGGCAAATGGCAGGAAAACAATACTGCAGGTGGCTAGATAGAAAGACCTCTCAAGGTTCTGTCCAGTCATGATGGGAGGCAAATGTTATTTGTAGTGAAAAAACTGACCACTTTTGGCTTTGATTCTCTGCATAAAAGAGTCAGGAGTGCTGTGCTCTGCAATTTCTATAATCCTTTTAGCACTGAGCTGTGTGATTCTGGTGTTTCATTAAAATACTCTTGAGGATAAGGAAGAATGGATATACTCCTGACCTTACCAAACTTAGCAATTTGGAGAGAAGATTCAAACTTTAACGTCAGTCACCACAAACTGATGTGTCAGTCCAGAGCACAGTAAGTGAAAAGAGGACTGAAAAGCTGAGAGGTAAAAAGGTTAAAAACTATGTTTCAGCAATAGACTTTGCAGAAACTGATTGCTCTGATGTAGATTAAGCTGTACACTGACCTTTCAAAGAATAGGCATTTTTCTCAACTGTCACTGTATCAATGCACAAAACAAGCAATATCATTAGGGAAGGCACCCAGGCTGGCAGACTTTGAAGAGATTATGTCGATGAGTCATGACCCACACATTCAACAAATAAAGTGAAGGTTAAAGCTTCCATGTATAAAATAGAGTGGACTGAAAAAATGCAATTACAATCTTGGACACAAAATCTGGGATTATTTAGAGCTGGTGTACTCAAAAATATTTCCACCCCCACTTCATCCCCCTGAAAATGCCTTAAATCAGCTGATGTGGACCCCTCCAACCTTTTGCATCTACATGTGTTTCATACAGCTTTCTTAGCCTATGAAAATTACTATGATTTCAGACATTTTTCACTTTGCATTCAGCAAACAATACTGGAGAAATACCCTCTGCAAAAGACCTGACTTGTTAGAACTCAGGCAAGGACTTGAATCTGGAACTTTCTTTTAAATAGATATCACATGTTTAAGAAATTTATTGGGAAATATTTTGTTGTACATTATGAGTTTTTTCAACCATCCTGGTGAACCAAAAATTGCTGAAAAAATATTTTATCGGAGTAATTTCTCACCAGCTCTGTGCCCACATGTTGAAATCAAAGCTTGACTTTAGGCAGAAATTCAACAGCTGAACTTGTCAAATACGTAAGTTTACAGCAATGATTTTGCAAACACCACCAAACACATCAACTCAGTTGTATCCAAAGCGGTGGTGTATCATTCATGTGAGAGAACCATGTCCAGTCATTCTTAGCACTAGGTAAATTGAGCCTTTCTGGCATATTTTCATTGTCCTTTACAGAAAAATGTGACTGCGTTTTTGAGTGCCCAACAGAAATTGTGACACCAGGAAAGCATGAATGCAAAAAGGTTTAGGCTGTGCCAAACTGGTGGATTATTTCTTCATTATGAGCTATAGTTATATACAGCTCAGATCAACAAGTTGCTCAGGCTGAAAGTGTTTCCACCCCACAGGAGTAAACTTACATGGCAACCGGCACTGCTTTCAGGCACAATGCCAAGCTGGATTTAATCTAACGACGCTGGCCAATAAATGAGGAGACGGTGGCACGAATTTCAACACTGAAATGCTGAGTGAGCCTGCAGCAGAGCATGAGATCTTAGTTGAGGAGCTCAAGTCTGTGTAAACACATCTTTGCTCCACCAGAACACAAACAGCCTAGATTAAAACTAGACTGGGTATATTTATTTATGTTGCAGACAGAACAGACATTGCTCTAAGTGCGTGGGCTTGGTGAGTGAGTAGTTGCTGGCTGGAGGGATCTAATTCAGGACTGAATGTTTGCATTAATACAGCAGTCAAGCAAAAACACAGACTGGAAAAGCAGCAAATCAGAAGCAATTGAAGCCTTTTCTTCCATGCCTTTTAAGCAACTGGGGAGAAATGGTCAATATCCAGCTCTCTACCAACAGTCTTTGCAAGCAAGACAGGCATAAATAAACAGAAAAAAAATTAAAACCAAGACCAAAAAACCACTACCAACAACAAAACCTTCCCTTATCCAACCCCTTCATCTGTGCGTGAAACTCAAGATCAGGCTAATCCCTAGCTGATCACAGCTCAGCGAACCACTTCACATATGTCAATCAAGGTTATGTAAGCTATGAAGTGCAGGCTGATGGGAGGAATTTTACACACTCAATTCAATCTCTTTGAAAAGTATAATTGATCTGAGTGATGCTAGCATCAGATTTTGTCCTACCAAGTTTGAAAAGAGCAGTGAGAAAGGGCAACAAGGAAAAAGAGGGTATGGCTGTGCAGGCTTCAGCTTCAGCTACTGCAGTGAAGCTAAAAAGGCAAAAGGAGTGATACAGGAAGACATCAGTTGTGTCTTTCTCCTAATGAGACTAGGTGCTCTTCACTGGCCCAAAGATTGCTTTATCAACGTACCAACATTGTAGACGAATAGAAATGTTCTCTTGCTCTAATTCTGTGCCTTCTTAGGTCACACTGTTCCATAGACAAGGGCTTTTTCTGATGAGGCCTATGAGAAAATTATTATTACTAATGACACAGACCTAACATGAGAAATTTTTGTAACACAGATTAATATTTAGAGCTGTGTGGCAGCTTTATAGCCATGGGTTCCCACAAAGCAGAAAAATATAGCTGAATACATATGTAGAAATCTTTCCTGTACTAGTGCCTGACATTTAAAGCTCTGCAAAGTTTCACAGTGAATCTGGAGATCACTGATTACAGAACAGAAGCTCATGACCTTGACTATTACTTTTTTCTTCAGTTAGGAGGGGGTTGTGGCACCACTCTCGTCCTCAGGACCTCAGTTCATGCTGAAACTCCACTCGTTCACGTGGAGTAGCGCTACTCATGATGACATCTCATTTTCTGTCTGCTCACTGGCTTTGATGTAACTTTGTCATCAAATGATGTGCATAATAATGTTTTTATGTCTTCTTTATATATATATACGTATTATTTTATGTATTTTGTACCAAACTTGATACATGATATTTCAATGTGGACTGCTGTTTAGCCACATTCATTTCCATTAAGTGTCTTCTGTTAAGAAACACTGAGCTTGTGGTAGGTCCATAATCTCCATCTTCATTAAGTGTGAAGTTCCATTATTTGTGCACCCACACAAAACGTTGTCTTTCCTCTTTCCTTGTCTTTGGTTTTTAACAATGAAAGCAAGACGTACTATTACATACTGACATTTAAGCCTTTCTAATAGTCCATCTTGCACATAGACATAAGAGCATTTGATTTCTTCTGGACCACCTCATCACTCTGCCTATTTGTTTAATTACCACTGCCTCACAACAACATGCAGGGTGAGAGCCTTTCCTTCACATTTCTCTTGATGTAATGTTAGTCTCACTGTGTTTTTCCATTTTTTGTGCCCCTGTGACTATCTGAATTAAATCTGGGCCTCATGCTATACAGTCCTTGCTGACTTCATTGCAGAAGTCTGAAAATCTGAATCTCTGCCAGGAGCTCTGGCCAAACTGAATTCCACCAGTTCAGAGAGCCTACAGTACTAGCAAAGGCCTTTCACAAATTCAACTGTTATTGAATTTAGACTAATTTCGGTTTCCAAAGAGTTTCATCCACTTAGAGGTTCACTGCTCACCCTTGTCCTTGCAGTCCAGCAGTCTGAAGTTTTGTCCTTCTAGACTCTGTGGTCCAATACATGGAGACTTGCTCATCATATTATACATGAGAGATGCTGGAGGGCTGTCAAAACTATGACACTTAAGGAAAAGACTGGTTACACTCTGCAGAGGTTAATAGTTTTGCAGAACTCATAAAAGCATTCACAATTGTTCTTGACTGAATCATCATAACAGCCAGCAGGTGCTTATATATAATCATACCTTTTGGGAACTGTCTCAGATCATTTACCTGCCTCAAAGGATGTTCCTCACAGCTATTCATCTGAAAGACATAAAATGACTCAAATTGGCCACTTGGCTTTCATTTCTACCAGAAACAGTGTACCATTCAGGATTAGTCTGTTGTTTACACATCTTAAGCAAGAGACACGGAAATGGCACTTTCATATGTCAGAAGTGGTTTCTTTTGTGTTAATGAGTAAAAAGTCTCTCTACTTCTTTTTCACTGTATTTTGAAAAGTCTATTATGTGAATTTGATTTGTTTCATGAGACATGTTGGACTCAAAGGGTATAAATGTTCTTTCTGGTCACTAATGATTTTCAGCTGACTTAGGCACTTTAACATCTAGTAAACAAGTATACAAGTTTATATACTTGTATATACTATATACTATACTATACACTATATATACATGTATATATATACTTGTATACAAGTAAACAAGTAAACAGACTCATGCGAAGAGAAGATGAACCTTTAACACATACAGTGATATTTTAAAAAAAGCTAACTTTGCAGCAAAGTTTTAACATAAAAGAGCTCATCTTTTCCTTTAAACAACAAGTGAAAAAAAATATTTCTCTTTCATTTGTCTAGATAATCACTAAAGAAATGTCACTTTCTTATACTACCTCTGGACTTACATCTAGGTGATTTAAATTCTTCAAATCAATGTTTCAATCTTTTTTTTTTTTTCTTCAGACAATACCAGGCTAACAAATTTTGAATATTTTTAGAGCAACTCATGAAAAAGACTCCTCACAATTCCACAGCTGCTCCTTTTTTTCGCAACATAGTTTTGCTAGTTTTCTGCTGATATATGAAAGATTTACAAGGTGGGAGAAGAAAGACTGGGACTAGATTGGTGCAGTTGCATAATGAAAGTGTAAAGGGAATGTAAGATCAGTGTATGATACTACCACCAGGAGTGCAACAGCTGTACAACTGCTTTGCAGTGTGTTTTGCACAAGCCAATGGTCACAGCACACCCTGGGAGATGAAGTCCCCACAGTCCTCTGAGCAGCCTACCCTACTGCATCTCCTCCTTCAAATATTGAAACAGTAGAACAGTTCACTACTATTAAAAAATGATAGGAACAAAATAGAAAGAATATATGTCATTCTTCTACCAATGGATCATATTTATTGTATTTTTTTGTGTGTGTGTGTGTGGTTTTTTGTTGTGTTGTTTTTTTGGTATTTTTTTCCCACATTTGTTCCTTTGTCCTTCATACTTTAATACCATTACCTTGCAGCAAAGAATCAAACTGCTGAAATAGAAGCTTCCAGGGCTTGTTTCCAAGTCTCTGGGAAAGGCTGAACTGTCATCAGGAAAATATCTCGGTATCTTTATGACTTTTCTTTTGGCTTTGGCATCATAACTTCATTTAGAAGAGCATTTCTAAAGCTATATCTGAAATCTCAGTGAAATATATGGGAGGACCCTTCGATGTCAATGAATTGCATGTGAGACCACTACTGTGTGCTTTGTTGTATTTGAGCTGTACAACGGCTAAACCATTGATGTAACAACTGAAGTAAGAAATTATTCTGAACTGTTTAAAATCAAATGTAGATCATTATTGTATTAAATCAGTAGTATCAGTCTGGTAATTCAATGACTTTTTTTTTTTTTTTTTGCTTTTGCAGATATGTGCAGTTGAAGGCTGATTTCACACATTGAATGTAGAAAGCTTTTGTTATAACAACTTTTATCAGTGGAAGTAATTGCTTTGGAAGGTGAGATATTCTTCTGTCTCTCCACAGATTAATTCTCTTGGATCTTATCTGCAGTGGCAAAAAATGGAACCTGTGTCTCCTTCACTGTAATTTAGGCATGCTCAAGAATTATTACCACTCTCTTTTCTAAACCTTTAAGGACAGGTTATCAGCGGCTAAGGAGATACTAATGCCATTTGCATTAGGTTTCACTCACCATGGGTATTTCTTCAAGGTGGAACACAGTAGCTTGTACTGAGCTTTATGTGGGTAAAAATCTTTCAGTATAGAAGTTAGCAACCTGGAGAAGGATGCATGCAAGTTTCCTATTTTTTCTCCCTACTATGATAACCAAGACACCAAAAATCATTCATCCTTGCATGTGGCTTTTTTTCTACATCCTGTTCTGTTCTTTTTCATGGTCCAGCTTGAGAAAGGAAATTCAGCCTGTTCATTACTGTTTGTGGAATTCACAGTGGAATCTGACGTATTTGCGATGTTGCTGAGCTCCTTACTCCCAGGGACAGGCTTCCTCCTGCCCTTTCCAGACCCAGACCTCTGGCTGGTAGTAAGAAGGTGTTCTGAGAAACCTGGAGAAGGTCACTAAGCAACCAGAATTGAACCTGTGCACTAAGGAAACAGATAGCTCAGGGTAGTGCTGCAGCAATGGTGTCTGAACACAGAATCCCAATTCCTCTTTGTAATGAATGTTCAGAGAGGAAGTAAAATGGATGCAGAGCTAAGTAGGAAAAGAGCAAAATGTCCTCTGGAGACCTGGATGTCAAATGAATGTGTAAAGGGAACTTTTACAGTACATCTTGTTTAACTGGAATTAAGCTTGTTTGTGAACAATTCCCTAACTTGCACTGTGTTAAAAATGACTGATTCTCTTTATTTAGTATAATCTTGTAAGGTATCTACTTAAAGCAGCTAATAATTAATTGCAGAAGTATACTATAATTAGCTTTTAATGAAAAGTACTTATAAAGATAAATATTTGTATACTCATCGTATTGATTGGAAGGCTAAGGAAGAGAAAGGCTCAGGCCAATATCTGCAAGACCAGTCAATGATTCTTTAATTATAATTTTGGAGGGATCTGCACAACTTATTTTTTAAAAGTGAGCTGATCTTCTTCAGTCATGACTCTAGTCACATAGGTTCACTCTATGGTTGTCTCTGTAAGCATCTCCAGAGCTAGGTTTTCCTGAACTAAGTTTTCTTTGTAGGTTTCTTCTAGAGATTAAAGTGCCCTGCATAGTAGGAATCAATATATAAGACATCTTTCATGGAAACTGGACTTGCTAGAACATTTACTGGAAATTAGTGTCTGAGCTAGTAGAAATCCATCCTTCACAGCTGAAGTTGGGGAAAGGACTGTGCGAATAGATTACAAATGCTTTAGGAATAATGCTGACAAAGCAGTTCCCTATAAGCAACCTGCCTAAAGCCACGGCAAAAGTCTAGTGCCCTTGAATGTGCAAAAAAGGTAGAGGGATTAAGAGCTGTAAAGTGTTTATGCCACTTCACCTGATAGTAATTGTGTCAAATCAAGCTGCTGAGTCTGGTTCTGGATATTGTAATTTAAAAAAAAAAAAAGAACATACGAAATTTGATGCATCTCACTGGTGGTCCGAAAGTTCTCTTACAATAGAAAATATAGAAATTTAAATCCAATTAATTTATCCAGAGGAGACCCAGATAAGCTTTGATTTGATGGTATGTGTGTCACTGTGAAAAGAAAATAGTCGCTGCTAAAGAGCTTTCAAATATACTGGAGAACGGCCCTGTAAGAACTGGCAGCTAGAAGTTAAATTTGCAGAGATTCAACCAGAAGGAAGGCACGCAGGTGCTCAGCACGCATTGGAAGAAACTGCTGAAGGAAGTGCTGAATTTTTCATTTCTTGAAGCTTTCATATCAAAACTGACTGCCTATCTGAAATTGCCTGAATTGAAATCAAATCCTTGTGCTCAATAAAGGCATGCTTAGATGTAATGCTTGATCTAGGATCTCATACTAAATAACCTAGTGGTCCTTATTGACTTCAAAATCTAGCAATCTGTTTCTTCTATGGGCTGAGGAGAGAAGAAAAAGATAAATATTATTTCCATATTTTCATTTTGGAAGGTGCTCAGAGAAGTATGATGCTGAGGTACATATATAGATGGATAGTCAGATGAGAACTGATGACTTCTTACCTTGAAAAGATAATTCTCACACTGGCAATATAATAAAAGAAACATCAAAATAAAACCAATTAATTTTTCCTTTAATTATCACAGTTTCTACAGCTGTTGAGCAAATTATAGCTTCTTTAATATGCCAATTTTGAAAGTGCTTCACATTATAACCAGGAGATAACGAGGGAATAAGAGTAATTGGAATTAAATTTATACAGTGGAGAATTCTCAGTTTTAATGTTGTCTAAATGGGTTTTAACATATTGAAACTGCCAGAAACTCACATGTGAATAAAAGCTGTTAAAGAAAATGAAAAGTAGGATATAAAGTAAATACAGCTCCAGAAAACTTTGGGAGTAAAATAGTGTTATGCAGCTCATAGCTTCCATGAAGTTTCACTACCATTGATCAGCGTTTGGTTAACATTAGTTAAGTGCCAACACTGATAAGGGATAGATAAGTCTCACAAAATGTGATTCTCCTGGGTGACAGGCTATTTTCCTTCATGACCTCAATCCTTTATTTCTCATGAGATGAGAAACTTCAGATGAAGCTCAGAGTAGAGGGAGGAACAGAATTCTCTCGGAGAACAATGTTGTATTTTGATGCTGGTACTTGCTCCAGGCCAGCGTCAGTCATGCTCAGAGCTCCCTGCTGTGCACAGCTCTTGCACATAAGCATGGAAACTGATCTAATGCAGTTGATGTTACAGCTGAAATAACCCAAATAGGAGGTAGGCAGCGAATCATGCAGAGGCTGAGGTGACTTGCTTGCATACCCACCAAGAACAGGATTGAATCCAGGTTCTGGGACTCTGAGCATGGTGCTTTTTGCTGTCCCTGACTGTTGGAGAATGGCTTAAAAATAAGGGACATGAGTTTGCAGAGCAGCTGTACGAGCAGAGCCTGTTCTGAAGGCCTTAGCATAAGTAGCAAGACCAGACCGCAGCGGGAACCGCTGACTATTTCAGTAAAATCAGCAAGGTCACTGAGTTTCACAAACAGCTTTCAAGAGCACAAGAGTGTAGAATAAGCGTAGCTAGCAGCTGCAAGTAGGAGGACCATGCAAATGTGACTGTTAGAGCTTAAGCCAATTAGTAGGTGACAGGTATGCATAATTATCATGAACTGTGTAAGTATATGCTATTTGGGCTAGTAAATTGAACTGTGCTTTATCACTCATATTGGGTTGACCTGCGTGTTCCTCTGCCGCTCAAACCTGACCTTGAGAACTGGGATGTGAATTACCACTGAAGTCTGAGGTAAACTCCAAGAACACAGCCTGTGCTACACCTACAACATCTTCCTGCTGAGATATCTGGCGTGTCCTGAGGCAGTCAGCCATCCATCACATAGGATGAACATGGCTTCATGCTCTTGTCCTTTCTAGTTCTTCACACACTGAAGAAGAATTTATTTGTATGCAGAAATCTTGGATAAAGTCCTTGCTGCATCAATGGTGGCTGCATCTGCATTATAATTTTATTTCCATTCTGGGGTGGAAGACAAAGATTTGGAAGTAAATCTTCTGGTTGCCCCTCATTTTCTACACTTGTAATCGCATTGTAGAGTGGTCTTTGAGTACACAAACTGGATGCCTTATGAGTGAAAGAAAATCAGAAAATGGGCTCTGGGAGGGCATCAAGTGTGCTCTAAGGACTAATAGATGCTCAGTCTACAGGGCTACAGTTGAACTATTCCAAAATATGCCATGGTCAAAGTGTTTGTGGATGCCACTCTGCAGCATCAAAGCTTTTGCTCTGCAGGCTTGGTCCTAATTGCTTACTAATACAGGCACAGCTATATTTTTAGCAGTACTGGCCTATACACATCCTAGTTTGGATGTGACCTGAAAAGTTTAAATCAGTGCCCATCATTATAAATCTGAGGTGGTGATTGAGCTCTATGTGCATTGGTGTAAGAATGGATTTAGTTTCTGTTGCAACCCACATTGATTCCATAGATCTTCTGGATATCCTGGAGGTCAGATCCTTTCTAAGCTTTGGTATCCCATAGTTCTTCAAAGCATGTAATCCCAAAATCATTGAAAGTAGTCAGGACAGAAACATTGTGAGGTCTTACTTTTTTTTTCCCAGGCCAAGACCAACACATGAGAGCAGTGCCTTAGTTCACAGTGCATGTTAATTATCTGGGGAACTGCTAGGGCCTGGTTATACCCATATTGAGCAGAATACTGGAGATTTATCATGTCTGTAGGCTGGCCCAAGGTAAAATTGTCATGGGTTACCAGAAAAAAAAATTCAACTTTTACTAAATCATGGCACTACCTGAGGCAGTAATGAAAGGAACTTTCCTTTCACATGCTTTCATTTGAATCTTACCTACCATAAGGATGCACTGAAATTAGATGTTACCCTGTCACCACATCATGGCCATGATTTTCCCAAACCAAAGACCTTCATATCTTGCTCCTTACATTAGCATGGAAATAGAGTTCTGTTGCTATTGGCTTCAGTATTTAAAATTCTGTTACAAAGACAGAAACATAAGAAGGAACTAAGTTCCCTGTATAGATAGCAATCCATATCTGGGAATAATATAGATGATTAATACTCAGCTGAAGTATTAATAAGAATCTGATAATGGCTGTATCAGTCTGGACTGCTTGTTTCTATGTCCATTTCATCTCTAATTTACAGTCAATAAGATTCCTGAATGGCACAAAAGTGCTCCACTTAAGTGACATGATTTCTAGGTAGCTGTCGGATATCAAGGTAAAGATGACAATGCCGCCTGGAAGGCCTAGAACACAACGTTCTCTAGAGAGCAGTGAAAAGATGATTTTATGACATTATATTCTGACACCATGTGAATCAATTTTAATGAAAGATATACTTGCTTTCTTTTGCTGTAATGAATCCAGAAATATTTAAAGCTACAGCCTTGGAGAAAAAAAAAAAAGGTGTCATTTTAATGGAGTAAAAATGTGCTACATCTTTGTGTTGAATACGAGTTTGAGAAGTAAATAAAAATGCTTTTGTTCCATGTACTTTTTTTAACAGAAACCAAATAAAATAAAGAGTATGTACTTCACGTTTCTATCAGTAGCTGGGATTTTGCCTATAAATTCCTGCTACATATGGTACTTTAGTCAGGTTTTTAAAGAAGAAAAAAATTCCACTTCCTAAGCCACTCCGGTGTTCGAAGGGCCAGAAAAGTATTTGTCAGAATTATAAGTTAATTAAAATAAACTTACAGCTACATACTTTAAAGGATGAAAACACTTCTATACATGTATATACAAAGAATGTCCAGCAGTTTTTTAAATCCACTTGTGAAAGGTAGCAATGAATTAATAGTAAAAATATACAATAGCTTGAAACAGTAGGTGAATAAAACTTCCTGTCACAGCTGTGGCATAAGTAGAAAAAAATCAATTATTCTGTTGAAATTTGAGGGGGACCTTATAATTAACTTTTTTCTTTTCCTGAAGAGAATGGTAGGATCTACATGCTGCAAAGGAAACTAGAAATACTTTGAAGAGACTTGCTACTTTCCCTTTTAACACCTTTGTTTCTAAATTTGTCTTACTAATGTCATCTTATACATTCTGTAATCATATTCTCATGGATATTTATGCATTTCTCTTACGCAATAACCTACCAAAATGACACCCTGCTTGATCTTTCTGGTGGTAACACTGCCTGTTGTCTTTATTTTCCATGGTGGATGATTTCTAGGTTTTATACGTTCTTGAACGAAACTAGACTAAGCTGATTACGTCTCTTCATGTGGTTTGTGGTTTCTTTGGTGTGTAGTTTTACTTCTTTTTACTGTAATAATAACAACTGGTAAGATACTCTCTATCCTTGAATTACTTCCATATCTGTTTGAAGAATTTTTCCTACTCTGTGCAGCAGGGTTTGGGGTTTTTCTGTGTTTTTTGTTTGGTGTTTTTTTGTTTGTTTGTTTGTGGTTTTTTTTTTGTTTGTTTGTTTTGGTTTTGGTTTTGTTTGTTTTGGGTTTTTTAGGGGTTGGTTGGTTTGTTTGTTTTGTGGTTGGTTTGTTTGTTTGTTTTCTCAGCTGAACTTTTCTGTCCTGGCCTTGCATTCTGTTCAAATGATGATGATTAATCCAATTCATATTACAATCATCATCATTATTGTGATTATTTACTGAAATGAAAGACGACCAAGTTTTCCCAGAAGTTTACACATTATATTATCCAAACAAATAAACAAAATAAAAATAAAAACAAACAAAAATGGTGTAACGCTGTGGGTAAGAACATACAGAAAGAGAAATTCTGCCACACTACCAGTGTGACAGGAAGCCTACTTAGCATCACAGTTATGATTCTTCTTCCTGCAATTATCAAAGAATAATCTGCAAGATCTGTGTGCTGTTTGAAAGCTGCTGTTGCTTCAAATGCATTCTACAGTTGTGGCTCTGTAAGTGCCTTACTTCACTATAAGCATCATATGTATTAATGGAAAAGCCATTTATTAAGGTTTTGCAGTCCTTAATGTTAATTAGTGCAATTAATGGATGGAACTGCAAGCAGAGTTCAACTAAGGGTTTTCTAAACTATTAATGGGGCCTCATTAATAATGCTCATGACCATCTACTGGGAATTATTTAACAGCCATGAGACTTATTATGTGTAGGACCTCAGTTTGAACTTTCACGACTCCTCTTCAGATAAATTAATGATGTCCCACAAACTCTTAGGATCACATCTTCATTTATTTTTTGGAAGAAAGACAGTTTTAAAGCCACCTTTGCACTCAACAAAATCAAAACGAAGTTGTATAACTCTGAATACACCATGTAAAAATCTTCTAGGTAAGAAAATTTACATTACTTTTCACTCTGTAACACAGAATCCACCTTGGAGGACAAAGAATGTCTTAACACTAGATCTAAGCTTGAAGAACCAAACTGCTAAACTCTTTTACATCACTACAGCCTTAGAGATGTACCACAGCAATAAGGTAAATTATGCCTCATCCTTTCAGCTAATAATGTTTCCATAACTTTGACTTCTTCAAGAGCTATCACACAATAAAACTGTATTTGTTCTTAAATGATATGTGTCTGGTTCACAATACAATACCATAGACATTTTAAATGCACAACTGCAAAAACCTACATACATACTTGTCTTCAGGCTTGTCAGTGGATCCTTGCCTTTGAATTACTTGTCCTATTAAAGCTAACCCTGTGCTCAGATGCTTGCAGTTTTGGGTCCCTAACCAAAGAAGTAGTGCTGCCAAGGACACTTCGGTTGTTGCCCTGACTTTCCTTTGAAAATGAGATCCAAGTCAATTCAATGCATGCCCTTCTCACAGCTGCCCATGAAAGTGGATCAAGCTACTGCTCAGCTCATGCTTTTCCTCAAGAGATTTGCTTCTACTGTACCTATAGAAATACCAACCTTAGGAGTACAACCTGTTGTGCTGGGCACATAGGCTTTATGGCAGCTTTGTGGCCAGACCACAGTGATCATGACCATGAGCTTCCTCAAACTGGTCCCTGCAGCAGCCATTCTTCCCCACTATAACCTCAGAAGCATGTTTATCTTTCAAAACAATCCTTTCTTAAAACTGCATCTTCATCTATCTGGCTTCATATTTCAGTTACTGTAAGCTTTCAGTCCAATATCCATGGAGGAACTGGCAGAAAAAAACAGAATTCCCATCATACAAGAGTACCAATATTTCGATACACCTCCTAAATTTGTGAACTTTAATGAAATCTCAAATCTTCCAGGTTATTTCACAACTATAGTCCACTTCCCCCCCTCATTATTTCAGTGTCACCAAGCTTATGAGTAATGTTTTGATTACTTTAGATTCTCTTATGTTATGAAAATTAAAATAAGGTGAAAATAATCTATTTCAATATTTTTTCAAGTAAAATCTAACAGAATCAGTGTATTTCCATCCAAAATGTTGATATTCAATTTCAAATATTGCTATTTATTTTTTCAACCCTTATTTTTTCAACGGATAGTCTTCTCTAAACAAGTTGAGGTCAAATACAATGAGGTTTACACTGTGAGATGTGAATAGCACTTGTCTTTGCTGACATTGCACAATGGATACATACCCAGGGTGGACACATTACCAAGGGTAGCATTCATGGTTTTGGATTTTAGTAAGTGGTGTCTGAATAAAATAACTGAAACAAGTACTGTTCATAGATGCCTGACCATTGTGTAATGGGCAGAATCTAAACAGGGTAGGTCCCGGCTCTGCAAAATGTTGACAGTGAGCTGATGTGACAAACCAAGAACTTCTCTCCCATTTCTGTGTGTTTATCTGCACTGAGCTGTGCCATGCTCTAAGTCACACCAGGTGAAGAATGCAGAGATTTCACAGACGTGGTGAAAAGGAGAGAGCAGATGTGTCACCTTTGTTGCCTGCAATGCATAAATAAATACACTAGCAAACTGCCAACTATTCTCACCAGAATCAAATGGAAAACTAAACTACATCATAGTAAAGCAGAAAAAAAAATAGGTAATATAGTCTAAGAACAAGTAAATTATCAGACCCCGGGGTTTAATGAGCTAAGTTACTTGAGTTAGCACAGCATATTTTCAATTAATTTACAATACACTGAGAATTCACTCAGGGTGCATTTACCCCTCTGCTTGTTCGTTTTTTTGTTTCTTTTTTTTTTTTTCTTTTATTATTCTTTTTAGTAGGAGTGGTGGGTTAACGGACTGCAACAAGAATTAGGATGTCTAAACTTAAGCTCCTGCTATGCCGTGAATGTCCTCCATGACTTCAAAAAGTCTCTTCATTTTTTGGACATCTCTACATTGTGGGCTGTAATTTGTAAATGCCAGTAAGTTTGATGAGATGCTGGAAACAATCTAGGTGTGATAGCACCTTCAGAAGTACCTGTTTAGAACAAGTATCTTTGGTATCTGTGCAATTAATGGTTATCTGCAGGAGCTCCTATCAGCAACATCCATCAGTATTTTTGTAGTCCTGAGACAGGAACCTTCTCAGGTTTGTGAGTATATGAAGATTCACATAAGATATACTGTTTGCTGGTGGAGGGTAAGAAAAGGAGGGTCTGTTGTTTACAACAAAGAGTGTCCCTAGGATAAACAATTTATTTTATTTCAAGCAGTGTGAAAAAAGGATGGGTTTCTGGGATCATGCAGGAAAGGAACCTATTGGGTTGGGTCATCTGTTGCTCTGTGTACAGGATCAGCATTTCCAACATCAAGATGGAACCTTCAAATTCTCTGCTGCTGAAAGAGAGCAAAGAACATTGAACTTCTCTGAAGTCAGTAATTATCCCAGTTAAAGGAAAAAATTTAAAAAGTTAAGTTTTGCACTTAGGGTACTTATAAATAAGCAAATTTAGGTGCTTAATTTTACATGCTTATTCAAGTGTACGGGATAAGGTTACAGATAGTGCTTCCGTATTGAGACATCCCTCTGACTGTAGATAGTAATACAAATGAATGAAACTCTTCACAAAATGTTTGGGAAAAGCGGAAGGTGAGCCGAGAGCACACAAGAATAGGATCTCTTCAATGCAACTGCTAAAGCTTACATGTGACTGTATTTCTCACAGATCAGTCCTGCTGACTATCTTTTAATACCAGAGCCGGGAACAATGTAACTTTGTAAACAGGTAAAACCAGTATGAAGAGCAGACACAGAGTACAGTCAATCATGTAATGCCCAGCAGGCACTAAATACTCAGGGGGACAAGCTGAAAATCAATTACCTTCAAATAGAACAGCAAAAACCTCGTCTCTTCCCACTTACCAGCATCAAGTCCATTTAAATAACAACACCTCAAAGCACAAAACCAAAGTAAAGCCTCATGAAAGTCAGTGAGGACTGCATCACCCCAATCCTTTTGCTTTGCCTCTTCAAGGAACTTTTTTTTCCACTGATGTGGAGATGAAGAATTAATCATCCTGTTACATAAAATGAACACTCCGTGGGGAAGATGCATAAAGTACGCAAGAAACGAGTGGATTTTTTGTAGAGTAAGGTCACCCTCAGGAGGTGAAAGCATAGGGAAAAGTGCTCACTGAGTAATTACCATTTCTGGATCCTCTGGAGAATTGTAGGCTTGATACCATCTGAAAAAGCCTATGATTTTCAATTAACTCTTTGCTCCTGTACATGGGTAATTACCTCAGTACATGTTGGGGTGCTGGTTTGCATTAACCTCAGCAGGGAGCTGAGGAAATGGCTTCATTTGCCTGGTGGTCACTGGCTGCCGCAGGTGTGAAGCTCAAGCAGGGTTCTCCTGAACTGCTTGTGAAGAGCAGGGAGCTTCTCAAATTTTGAGGAAGACCTCTGGTGTAATGCTGGGAAGAGAAATGACTTAGACGAGGAGCCCCATGCTCTCAGTCTTCTTATCTGTTTCTAGCTAGGTCTGAAAATGCCTCACAATGTCCTGCTGACCAGGTGATGCTGACAGCCTGAAACCAGCCTGAGATAGCAATGATGTGCACTGGGATTTACATGTTACGAGCAAGAGCTTTGTAAATTGATACCTGCCAAGGCAGCAGGTACCATCAAGGAAACTAAGATATTAAGAGAAAGTAAAATGAAAGACAAAAGATTTTTGAGGTAAGAAAGGGGATGGAAAAGAAGATCTTTTAAGGCTATAAAGGCTTTTCTGTGTTTTAACTACTGCAAGCTAAATTTCTGAGAGCCTGCAGTATCTTGTCAGGTACATACTGTAGTTTTAATTAAGTAATTAGGGAGTTGGATGAAAAAGGCAAGTATTTTAGAATTTAAAGGATTCTGGAGAGTGTGTAGGCAGGGGAGACCTTTTCCTCAGGTGTCTCTGTGTTATACAATGATTAACCTTGACTGAAATGTTATGAGAAGGACTGAGAGCCTTTATTCATGAGTCACAAGTATAAAACCTGACCCGAAAGCTCCTTGAAAAAAAACTCTCCAAGAAGAAAACTTTGTTAGTGTGAAGCCTGTAGGACTTAGGTCAAAATGTGCATTTAGGGATCAGCTAAGGTTTAGTACAATAAAATTTATCTCTTGAAAGGACAGACTTAATGAGCAATATCCATAGGTATAAGTACAACTTCTGTGCTACGTGTTGAAGAGAATGCAGATACTGTATAGGTTTTTTGTGACATTAATTTCAGATTGTTCATGGAAAAGTCTTGAAAGAAATTAAAACATAGTACAAAAAATTTAAGGATACAGCTGTCTTGGTAGCACTTATTTCTCCCTTCATGCAGTGTATAAACTTATAACCTTCTGTGTGTGTTGTCATTGGGATTTTCATATGAACAAAACATACAATCCTATGGGAAAGGATACACCATGCTCTCTCTATTGAGATGGCTGTTGGATCTGGTTATGGAGGTGGGAATCCCAGGACTCCAAGGTTAGCACTGATGCAAAATATGCCCATGGTAGTCATGATGTCATGTTCTCATAATTAAGATGTAAATTTTTTTTAAAAAATGTGTGGGTCTGTTACTGTCACATTGAATCTCATTTTGTCTTTCCTGGAAAGGAACTTTGCCATCAATCCATCACACTGGGGTTCTGAATAAACTTTTCTATAATCTTCACCTTAAGCAGAAGTGTGGTTTTGATGGTATATATATATATATATATATATTTTCACTGAGGTAGTTTTTTGCTTCGATTGTTATTGATCACCACAAATCCATACACCAACAGCCTACTTATTACTGCAACACTGAACATGTTCTGCTTGAGATATAAAAAAACCCACCTTAACGAGCACCTCCAGAATCTGTCCATCTCTCCCAACCAGAGTTCCTAACTGTTGTGATTTAACTACTTGATGAAAAGTGTGTCAGGTGAACCTAGACTCCAGCTCCTCTCCCTGGAAGTGTCCATGGATAAAACAGGGTGTCTGATGGTTTATTTTACCTCAATGTGAATTTGCTTTAGGCTTCTTTTTTATTTTTTTCAGAGTGTCACAGAAGCACCCCAAAGTCAGTTTTAGATAGACAATAAATTCCACAACAAACTTCATTCTAGCCAGAAAAGTGTAGCGAATAAACTGACTAGGAAAAGGGTTTATACAATTACTTATTACTCTGACAACATAAATTACAGGCTTGGATATCAGTTGAGGAGATTATTAGGGAATGACAACGTAAGAATAATGAGGATCCACAACATGCATGCATACACTCAAAAGAAACAAAACCAGAGGCCTTCCACTCCAAGGTACCCAAAGAAAATAATAACTCACCTGGGTTAGGCGAGGACTCACACTCACCTGGATTAGGCCAGGACTCACTCAAGGATATATCCAGTAAATAACCAGTCACCCAAATGAGGAGGTGAGGTGGTCTCAATCCCGGGAAGTCTCCTTAGGCGACATCCCAGTCTAAGGAGAGGGCTTCAGTTCACAGACCTGCTGCTCTGAGAAGAGCACTCAAAGGGGGTCTTCAGTGGGGACCCTATTTCATAGCCTGGTCAGACAACATGGTCCAGAAGCTTCCCAGCTACGCTGGGCATGTCCTTTGCTAAGGTCCCTGTCACTTGACTGAGGGTCCCAACCCTCCTGCCTCCCCAGCTGGTGGAGGTGAAGTCACCCTGCCCGGGGGTAGGGGAGAATGTGACTGTCAGCACCTTGGCGCACTCTAGATGTGTAAGTGGGGACAGGCACAATGGGGCACAAAAGGTGCTAAAGAGCCATCAGCTGCCCCCATTGAAGGCTTCAGATCTCAGGGGGATGTGCAACTGCCACACGAAGGCAGTCAGTAGTTTTATTTTTAAAAAGTCAAAGTATAGTTTTGGTGACAGCTTGCTCCAAGAACCACTCATTAAGGTAGCACCGGATGCAACTGCACCTGATTTGATTCCTGACCTACATGGCCCTCCAGGACTATCACAGAAGGATTTACATCCTCCAGCACCCCCCGCATTCTCTCACTCCTTGATACCCACATCCAGTCTCCAGCATCTCCCCAGAGGACTGTAAAACTGCTTTAGCTGAATCTTTCTTCTCCCTAACAGCTTTTCCATTTTAGAACAACAAGGGCCCAGAGGAGACCCGGTGCAAGTACTTCATGACAGGAACATGGCCAGTCTGCTCTAGAGGCAGGTAGCTCCAGGCAGTGTGGCTCTGGTCCTCTGCTTGGCCACAGGGGGCTCAGCCACACAGCGCTGTAGATGTAGCTTGTGAGGATGGGAGCTTCATGAGAGGTGTCAACACCATTCAGCTGGGGGAGTCCTTCAGCTTTTTGAGGTGCAAAGACAAATTACATAATGAATAACATAAATGACCTAAAATGTCTTCAAAACATCTACTCAAATGTATGAATACTGTATAAACAATATAATCTCTGTGCTGATAGCATGCATTTTGTAGCAATCTGGTTTATTATTAATAAATCAGTATATTTTGCTCAGTGGGGCATGAAGATACATTTAATCTTGAAATATCATCTGCATTTTGTGGCACATTTCACCTCAAAGGTTACTCCATTCGCTTCATTCTGAGTGGAAGGTCTAATCCATCAGTTAGTGCCATCTCATTATAGTTCCATCAGGGGCACCTAATGACTATAGATACCTAATACAAGTTTGTAGGTGATTTAAAAATGTGGCTTAATGCACTTGGGAGGTATGAACATCTCTCTTATATCTGAGAAGACTAAGGAGAAAGAAACAGGAGCTAAAAAACCAAAATGAGCAATTGAAAGAATAATAACTCTGTGGCTGCTGGAAGTATTTTAAAATTACAACTCAAGCGAATTCTTCAATAATTAAATATTTTGAGATTTTTTTTTATGAATGAATGCATATTTTCTGTTAGAGATATGAAATTACATGGTAATTATAATTGTGTCTATTTATATCTACCTAAATATTACCAATTTTATCTACAGATCTGTGTTTATGTATACTATATACACAAACACATGTGGATATAAATGTGTGCATTCTTAAAATGCATAAATTCATGTGAAATGTCTTTTTTCATCACTAAATACAGCCAGTTCTATGCTGGAATTATTTTCTATTATAGCTGCACAAAAGGCATTCAGAAAGAAAGAGGAATTCACTATTGAGCCAAAGAAAAGACAGAATGTTATACTTAAATAAGATTGACTACTATGGTAAAAGTACTGCAGAAATGTCAGTGTAGTTCACAAATAGCCTGACTCAGTCCTTGTTTCTTAGTTTCATTAGAGATTACAATTCTGCAGGAGTAAAATTTATCTCTGTATTGCAGATTTTGCCAGGTGGTCCAGGCTGCACATTGAATCAAACTAAAATAAATGGAACTGCTGGGAGGGTGGTGGTCACCTTTTTTGCTGCATGCAGATGTGACCTCCACTATCCAGCTGGTTAGGTTTTTGTTTGTTTGTTTGTTTGGGTTTTTATCCTTTCTGATTGCAGTTTCACGAAGATATGAACCATCTAAGTATCTCCGTCTAAGTATCATAGCATAAATATGTATGTCTGGTTTCTGCTACAAACTCTGTAGTTTGAGGCAAGAGCAGGTTGCACAGAAATCCATGGAGTCTCCATCTGTGGAGGTTTGCAAGGCTCAGCTAGACAAAGGCACAGGTATCCTGCTCTCCTGCTGGTGAGAGACCTGTTCTGAGCAGAAAGGT
Source organism: Patagioenas fasciata (assembly GCF_037038585.1). Taxonomy (NCBI): domain Eukaryota; kingdom Metazoa; phylum Chordata; class Aves; order Columbiformes; family Columbidae; genus Patagioenas; species Patagioenas fasciata. Next base: position 16,260,905 of record NC_092523.1, on the reverse strand, counting down.
GGCCTTCAGACACCTGGAGGGTTCTCTTCCAACCACAGTTTTTTGATTCTAGAAATATTTTTGACTTGTGCTACAAACACTCCAAGTATTGAAAAAAAAACCACCCAAAACTTCTTAAAACATTATGATATTTTCAACCAAAGAATTTTGAATGTTTTCAATTTCTTGCTAATTTATTCCTGAGCTATGAAAACCCTGAAAATAAATGTCTGACTCACAGAAGACATTTTCTATGGAAAACTATCACATTTACAAACCTTTTTTTGAAACTAGGAATTTTAGACCAAACTAAAAGTAAATGCTCTGATAACTTAGAATGAATGTCAGTATTATGCCAGATTGCAACATAAAGTGAATAAGCATGGGATGATGGCAACAGAACCACAGCATAAATAACACAGTTTAGGATTTTTAGTGTTTTGCATCAGTAACTCTAGCAGGAGACAGACAGCTCTGCTTTTGGGGCATGTCAGTGTGCAACCAGCACTGAGGAGATCAGCAGTAACCAGTGAGCTGAATCAAAGAGTCTCTCCATGTGCACATCTCTTAATGTGAAGCAGGAGGTATTTGGCTCCATCCCCATGGAGTTTGGTGTGAATTCCTGGTAGCTTTCAGCAGGGAACAGTCACCCATCTTATCTCCTTTGTTCTGCAGCATAAACCTGCAGTGATTATTTAGAAAATGGATGTAAAAATCTCAGTGTTGGAAAGAGCTAAAAGAGCATTGATCTGAGGCTTTATTCCAGGCTTTGTATATGCAACACTTCTCAGGAAGAATGTCCAGAAAACCAAGCTCAGAACATTTGCAAAGCTTGCTTTTATATGAGAAAACCATTGCTTTGTAACAAAATCTTACACACAACCTCTAAGTGACATCAACATTTCAGCTTTTTCTTTAGCAAAGAAACTTATTCTAAAAATGGTGGAAATACAAATTTATAAGAGGGACATCATACTGCTATCTTGTGTCCTATAAGTCTTCTTACAATGTTTACTGTTTTGTAAATGTGTAAAAAAATAGCCTATTGAGGTCAATGGGGTGTTTTCCTGAGTAGAAAGTCAGAAGGATGCTTGATGCAGGACACTTGAGAGAAGTTTATCTCTAAAAGTGTTGGTGGTACTGAGAATCCTCAGCATAGGGGTTCAGATGCCTTAACTGAGAACATGTGTGGTAATACTCGTGTGCTATATCACAAGGAATTCAGCATTGTAACTATGACCACTAACTGTTATAGCGAATCAGAGGAAGGAAGAATCTCTTTGTATGCAAAAGTGGAATAAGGTCTTTTTTTTAATGAATTTGGAGCAACTACAGAATTCACCCAGCTTGCTGAAGCCTCTGTAGCTTACCAGGTTCATAATGCATCGTATCACAGCAAATTAGCTCATAACTCACTCAAAGCTCAGCTCAGTATTACTTGACTGACCACACTTTATTTGCTGCAAAATCCACTATTTGTTTTGGTGGTGGGTTTTTTTGTTTGCTTGTTTGTTGCCTGGGTTTTTTTTTTGTGTGTGTGTGTGTGGTTTTTTTTTTTTTTTTTTAAGAAATTGAACTTTGAGTGATAGTTTGTTGGCAGATTTGTCTCCCAGGGCCATGAGATGCATGGGTGTAATTGAGGGCAGACATTGGCTCTAAATGACTAGAATGTTATGCTCCCTTGGCTGTGAGATGCTAAGGGAGTGCATAAAAATAACACAGAGCATGAAAGCTTCAAAAGTAGCAGAAAGAGGGGGCTCAGCCAACCTAGCACGCCTCCTCCTTCCCAGGGGGCCTGCAGAATGGTTTCTGTGCCTTCAGCTGGTCTTGCTTAGCAGGACTACACAGACTGACTCAGAGGTACAGGGGTAAGGCTGGAGAGATGCCACACTCAGGAACAAACAGCAGTTCCCTGGTTGATTAAACCAGCCATGCTGACACCTTGGATGGAGATGGGTGGAACGAAGCATGTGTATGGGTGCAGGACTACTGGTGTGGTGGTCCTTACTAATGACTTGCCACCTTTCCAAAGGCAGCGCTTGCATTGTGTCTGTGATCACTGCAGTTTTGCTGCAGCACGGCAAGCAGAACTTCCACATTTTGGATTAATTATACCCTCTATAATATAGTATATTGTCACAGTAGTGATGAGGTGCCCTCTTTGAACAGTCTAGTGTCTGTACAACTGTATGCACTGCCTCGTAGACTGTTTCTGTTTTCATTATACCCATTGAACTTTTCAGAACACGTGATTTTTTAGGTAAACTGAAAAAGGAAAAAATACAAGTTAGGTTCAATATAGAAGAGAAGCAGTTTAATGAGGGAGAAAAGCTAGCACTGCAGTTTTTAAAGCACAGGGGAAATTTAAGCATGGAGTAGTAGAAATGGGATTGTAGCCTTTGTTCTTAATACAGGTTGCATCTAGCAATTCCATTTGTTTCACTGTTCTTCAGTGCCAGGGCTAAGCAAATAGTTTGCAATAAATTATTTAGACTTTGAATTTAACCTTCATTCCTGCTCATGGAGTCCCCATGTGCTGATTGCAGTGGTTTCAAACTTTTTGCAATTCTGCATCATGTAACTTTTAGGGGGTGACAGTAAGGAGGAAATATCTAGTATTTTGATATGCAAGTGTGATACGACACTTCCAACTGATCACAAGGTATTTCTTGTCCTCCCTGAACTGATGGCTGTGGTGGGATGGAGAAGAGGCAAAGTGAAAGCTGTTGTTTTGAGTTGATACATGAATTTGTTCTGTTGGAAAGATTCATGACTTGATATTTTTTTGCATGTTAAGGTTAACATAGAGTCACTATTGAAACAGACAAGACTAATTCTATCTGAGTCATTAATTCTAGATACTTCATCCAGAGTTGCATATAAAGGGGTTACTACTTGAGACATGGCACTCTGAGACCTCTTCCAAAATAAATTACACCTTTCACATTGCATTGTGAAATGGACCTTTTTGTCCTTGAGGAAAGTAAAGGATTTCCTGATGCCTCCACCATAAAGCAGAAGACAAAACCAGGTCTCCTTGAGTTGTGTTTTTATCAGTCTTTCTTCCCTTGCTGTGGTAAAATGTGTGACCACGATGTCACCTTGAGAGATTGTTGCTTTGCCTCAGACAGGGCTGGGCTGAATTTTTGTCAGGAGTCACAAAAATTCTGCTAAGAAAGTGTCCTCAAAGAGTTTCTCATACTGCAGCTCGAAGCACGCAGGAGTAAGCTGAGAGGATTACTGCTGAGCTGCTTTTCCACCAAGAGGAGAGAGTGAAGTGCAAGTTGTATATGTTTGACATCATAAAATACTACTATGGCAACAACTTGCTGTTTATCTGCTTAAGTATCAATTTGTAGGGGAAAAAAATGGTATGAATATGAGAAACAGGTTTCTCTTAATATTTTACTTGCTCTTCTTCTGGTGGGCAGTTTTTGTTTCAAACAAATCTGTAAGTTTTCAAAAGGAGAAGGTTTGGAACTGCCAAATTATGGAATCAGTCTTTCTTTGGGTGATTACATCAGAAAAAAATAATGCCCCACAATTCATCTTTCTGGAAGATCAAAAAGTTTTAAAAAATCACAACAGTTCACAGAAACCTGATGTATCTTTCTTACAGTTTGGAGATGGGAATCAATACTATCCAGGATGAGTTTGTCAGTGTTCTTCAGTAAAAAAACTAACAGAAAAAAAAAAAAAATTAAATTCTACATGCAAATGTGAAAAAGCACTAGAGTAACATTAATAAAATGTTATCAATTCAAAAAGTAATGAGAGGAATAACAAAGAATTTCATTGACCGGTCAGTTTGTAAAAAAGATGTAAATTTTTTTATAAGCATTAAGTGCTTAAGAATTCATGTAGGAACACTGTTTCTTACAGGTATCCAGAAGCAATTTCCCTTCAGCCTCAGCTGCAGACAGGTATTGCATTTTTCTGGATAGTAGGAACTGAAATCACTGAAACAAGGGTCTTGGTATTCTGTTATTTTTAGAAATCCTAAATCAGCTGTCAGAAAGAATTAAAAATTCCACTGTTTTTTCTTAAAGCAAAACTAAACAAAACCTAGATCCCTAACATAAGATGGCATCTTTTTTTACCCACTTAAACTAGGTAACTGTTTTCTTTATTTTTTCAATCTTTATCTTCTTTACTGTTTTCCCATTAAAAAAAGATGTGATCTCCTTTATTAATTGCTCTCTTAAAATTTATCTGTTTATTTCTATCCTTGAGAGCAACACACAATTCATTTTCCAGGAAAACTGAACAACAGGAACAGAAAAATAAAAAACATCCTCACATTTTAATGCAAAGAGACTAGCATACGTAGAAGTAAATGCCAAGTGCTGTGCGCAGTTCGAGAATAATCCTTTTGTGTACTACATCAACTTGTGAAATCATTATCCCAACAATTAACCAGCATGATTAATGAGACAGGAGAAAAAAAAAAAGAATATTCTGTTGGCACAGAATCTAAATGTCCCCTGACTTCATCTGTTTTACTTTACATCTTGCTCGAGTGTCCTCAGTCTTTTAGAAAGAGAAGCTGCCATGATTCCTGGCCTAGCTTTTTTTGTCCATGGCAAATGTTAGATTGATATTGTCAGGCTGTCCCAGCTACCATTCTCTTTTTCTTTCCAATGAATGCACCAGGGTCTTATTAAATAAATCAAAATTTTGAAAAAGAGAGAGACAGAGGCACGAATCCAATGAAAGCCGAGTAGGTTCTGTTTGCAGGCTGTGGCCTTGCTCCCACTGGGCCCACGCAGCACGTGCCCTTTTATCTTAGTGCCTTTAAGCTATGGTGGTCTGTTCAACCTTCTGGGGCTACATATGTCTCTGGGTCAGGATAATTGTTCTCAACAGCATGAGCTTAACTTTACCATCCCTCCTGCCTCTCGACTTACTGTAAATTAAACAGTGGCTCCATGAAAAAAAAAATTAAGCTGGGAAGTTTTAGCAGCTTTTAAAGACTGTTTTCTTTAAAACAGAACCTGTTATTTTATGGGTACTGTGGAACATTTTTCTAGTTTCTATGTGATAAGATGGAACTAATTTAATTTTTTTTTTTTTTTTTTAAACTCTGGGGCAAAGAACAATCAGAAATAAATTAGACTAATGAGGAAAGAAGGCTAGACATGGACATGGAATAAATGCACAGAAAACATGCAGGAAGCCAAATTCCCATTCAGAGTTTGCCAAATTGCCCACAACTTCTCTTTCAAAGCCCTCCTAATAACTCTCTATTGTATGTAAAGCCCATAAGAACAGAGTTAATAACAGTGTATGAGTATCAATTATACATTACAGATGCAAATCTTACAAGCCCCCTCTACTCTGTAGGAAAGGGGCCATCTTTGTGTCATGTACAGTTGAGAATCCCCTGTCAGCACTGAGCAAATAATAAAGAATAGTAACAGCAGGCAGCAAAACTCTTCCGTTCTTTGAGTCACATTTTAACTACTCAGTCTACAACCCAGGCAAAGCAAAGTTTTTACTGGTGGTGTCATCCTGATCTGTACCACAACCATTCTTCAACTCCTTAAAAACCCCTGAATTTCATGTTCTTTAGATGGGTATTGTCTCTGTCATTTCATGTAAAAAGAACCATCAGGAAATTTGAATCTTTCTCTGCCTCAATCCTAGTGCACTTCCCAGCACCTATTTCAGTTTAAATGAACTTTTTTGAACATGGACTTATGTTTAGTCAGATGGGATTTTACCAGCACATTTTAAAATTACATCTATATCCTTCTATCTTTATTGGAAATACCTGTTTTGAATTATTGGTTTTGTTTTTTGTAAACACCAGAAGGAAATATTTTTTCAGAAGAACACAAAGAGTGGAAATCATTGAGCTATAATTTTTATGTTCTCTCCTGGAAACTGTCCAAACTGAGATTTCAGTCAGACTGTCTAACATCATTTGAAATTTTAGCTCCGTCAGCTAGGCAACTGCAATATTCATTGTATGCATTAGTGTACTGCAGTTTGCAGGGGTAACAGTTCTGCTGCTGTTTAAGGTTTCAAGTTTCCCTTGCAGAAAGACCACGATCTCTCTTAAAGAGTTTGTATTTTCTTTACTTCTGATGACTGGTGTCCTTAATACACAATAAAAAATGACATAGTCTGAAAACATAGTTTACTGCTTCTGAAGAAGACATATTATCACCCACACTTATACTGCACTGTAGCAAGGTTCTTCAATGAACAGCTGAGTATGCCTTGTCTTTCTTTCTTGATCATACTCTAGGTCCTGTCCTAGGCAGCAGAGGCCCTATGTGGAATTTAAACAAATGTTTAATTGGTGTCTCTGTCTGTTTCTTTGGCTTCAGAACTATCACAAAGTTGGCATGTCCTTTTCAGGGTTTTTGCACCGGGTATTTGAGATTAAACTCAAAAGGGAACTTTACCAATGGATCTCCAAGGCTGTATGAGATTCCTACCCAGGATGCAAAATCCTTAAGGTAAATTCACAATTTGAATCTTTTTCCACCCCCCACTAAGGCTTAAAAAAAAGTGCTGTCCTGGGCTAAGCATCTCCCTTTCAGATCTTAGATAGTTTGCATGGAACCTAAAATGGTTGTGCTCACAGACTGAAAAGATCTTCTGGAGGTGCAGCTTCTAATTTTATATAATGGCTACTGATTACCCGCTCCTCCCTGTCAAGTTATAGTTTATTGGCAAATGAAAGCTAAAAGTTCATTATCAACTCTTCAATGCCTTGCTGTGCTGGTATCAGTAAAGACAACATGTTACATTACCAGATTTGGTAGCAGAAGCAGTAAAAACTCTGGTTCACTCATTCACAACTATATTGTATTCACTGCAGAAGTCTGCTGCAGGTACTCATTGAAACAGATATCTACTAGAAGTTAATAGGTATTTATTGAAATATGTATATGACAGTATGTCTACACGGACAGTTAGTATAAAATAAACTCTGGTGGCATGATATGTTGATATGTCCAAATCTGCAATGACTGCTGCAAACCTACAAGCAAAGTTGTGGTCTCAGGACACGGATAATCTCAAAGCTGTGTGGACCTTCCTTTCCCAACACCTCAGCATTTGTAGGCAGTCTTTCAATTACATACGCCTGAGGGTACCCCAGTGCGACCCCTCTGTGGGACCTGCTGAAGACCTTCAGAACCGGGTGGCAGGACATGCTCCTAAGGGATTGGAGGAGGAGCTGTGAAACCCTTAAATAACCCCTGGAAAACATAATACATGTTCACTTGCACCTACAGCAGGGAGATAAAAACTGTACTCAGCTTTCCCTGTTGTCACAGCCATACCTTAATACTTGTGATATTTGTGTGCCTGTACATGCAGTCTAGACTGACAGAGACTCCTTGCTCCTTTCCATCACACCATCAGGGATCATCCAAAGCTAACAAGAAGGCACACAGCTTTTCAAATGTTAGCTGAAAGACCATTCTTTGACCCCAGTCTTATCGCAGTCTTGTTCTTAATCAGTGCAGATGAGCTGAGATATCTGCAATTAGATAGCTGTAGGTTTCCTCTGTGCTAGTTGAACAAAATAGTCATGCATAGCATGTAACACAGATTGGCTTTAAGCTGCTTATTGTCTACAAAATGTCTATGCTTTTTTCTGAAGAAATATTTGGCCTCTTAACATTGCACATTGCTGTATGTGTGGAATTTGGCAATGTCTCCTGCACTTAGCCTCTTCAGGTCCTCTCAGTTGGCTTCATTTAAGTATCTGATTCATTGAACAGCTCTGCACAACTTAGGCCTGGTGCAAAGCCATTTTAAGTCAATGCTAAAATAAACTAGGGCTTTATATAGTCTGCTTCAGGTCTTCTTTTCACTTTTCTCAATTTCTTAATCCAGCAGCCTTTTTGTGGTTTATCTAAAAGAATGTCTGGTCCTAGTCAGAGCCTAGTTTTCAAGGACAACTTTATCTCTTATTTTCCTGAGATGAAGGCAGACAAAATGCTGTGGTTGTGTCCAGAATACAAAATGGAGTAGGCAGGAGTGACCTAAAGAAATAGTTGCCACAGCCCACAACTGACTGGAGGGAAAGAGAACAATCCATGGTTTGACTCCTCCATGTGTCACAGTTTGATTGCAGGGCAACAATAAACCCTGGCAGATGCTTTGTTAGCCCCCTCCTATCCCCCTGCCACTCAGGCCCCTAAAGAAAGGCAACAGGAGGGAAAAGAGAGACAAAGAGAGAGAGAGAACTTGCAAGTTGGAAAAACTTGAAAGTGTTTTACTAATGTTACTAATAATATAGAAAAAATAATACAAAATATACAAAACCAATCTTAAAATTCCCAGCAACTCAACATTGGCTGCTCTGGCAGCTGCAGGGCAGGCAACCAGAAGTCCTGGGTTGGACACTTCAGCAAAACAAACTGGATCCAGTCTACCACTAGGCTTCAGATTTGCAGGGACAAATGGCAGGGTTCTCTTCAGATGCCGGCCACAGTCGAAGAGGTCGATCCCCCACTTTCATATGGTGTTATGACGTGGATGGGATGGAATACTTAGTTGGTCAGTTTTAGTCACCTGTCCAGTTCGCTCCTCCTTGCCCCTCTCACTTACACAATGTGCATCCTTATCAGCGACCTTGCATTCCATTGCTATGTCTACCAAAACATGTATCCAACTTCAGAAAAGTGCAGTTACTAAGAAGAACTTAGCTGAACGGAAAATTCACTAAAAGAGAAACTGGTCTTGTTTTTAACAAAACCAGGACACTATGATGCAATGAATCCCAGGAAGATCACAGCAAGCATATCTAGTGGCTTCATACAGAAGAGCTGATGCACCAGTGTTCCATGTTGTTCCCAGTTTCTGGATGCACTGGGGCTCCCACTCCTTGCTTGGTCACCAGCTCCCATCACTGGCTCAGATGGAGCACCCGTCCCTGCAAGGGATCCGAAAGTGCTGCACAGGCAACCGAGGGGCCCAAAGCAACAGCAGTCCCTGTGGGCTATATAAAGACAGTTTTCTTTAACAATGCAAAACTGTCTGGGGTGTTTGAGGGACTGTTTTCTCTTTAAATATTGAAATTCCTACAAAAAAATATGAACAATAACAACAAAAAATCTGTTGTTCTACAAAGCATGATGCACCAGGAATTTCTAAAGCTTGAAAAGTTTGGTTCATACTCTGCCACAGATATTTTATGTAAATTTGGGTAAGTCACTCCAGTGTAGTTGAAAGCAGTTTATATGTTTACTCCTATGGACAGGATTTGGTCACAGCCTTTGTCTTTGGAAGAAGTTTCCCTCCTCTGAGTCAGTCTCTTTATGGGAGGGCTCATAATTATGCATGATGTTTTAGGCATTCAGTTTAAACAGCTCTAGCCCAAATCCTTGTAAATAATAATAGGTGTTTTGAGTATAAATGAAGTAGTAAAGCTTACATTTTAAGAGCTACCTGGGACTTAGCCAAAATACTAAATAAATAAATAAACCTTACATATTTAACTTTTGACCATATTGGGTTTCCTGAGAGGCCAAAAAATGAAGAAAAACACCCCCAGAAAACAAAAATCCATGCTAGGTCAGACAAAGAAAAATTGCAATACAGTGAAATGAAGTAGAGAGTCAGCAGATAGTTAAAATGCTACTCTTGTCTCTAGCAAGAAACCTGACTACACAGAGGTAAGAATGCTGTTTTATTTTCAAGCCTCACTAAAGCTGTGATGAATGCGTATCTGGAATGTGTTTCTTCTTATGTGAACAGACTACATATCACTATCATTAATAGTAACTCAGCAAGTTTACCACACTGTATTTCAAGGAGGTGGGAAAACACAGGTTACTGTTCTAATTCTGCAATAAGTCACAAATCCATCAACATATTCATTGTTTTTAGCGTAAATTTCAGGTTTCAGAAGCTTTTTTCTGCCTTAGAAATGGCTTATGAAAAGCATACTAGAAATATATTTGAATGCCATGCCTGAATCTTGGTAGTATTCCTGCATATCAGCTCAAAGCAAAGAGTGTTTCTTCATTCAAACGTGAGTGAATAATGTGTTAGTGCAGTCATGAATACATATTTGTCATCCCCGACACGTTGAGAAAGTACTTGTTCAAATAGAGTTCAGCCTAGTTCTGCAAAATATTTGTTGCTAGGCTCACATTCACCATTTCTAGGTAAGGCTGGATGTCTCTGTTCTTTTTAAATTTGTTCCCTCCACCACACTGTTTAGGAGCCTCTCTGTTTTCAGCATCCAGATTTCATATCAGTAAGAGGTAATTACCTCCCTGAGAAAATCCTCTCTCTTCCTGATTGAGGCCGTGTCACTGCAGCAGAAATGTTATTCAGCAGCCACTAGGCATCCTTGGTGGTGACATCTGTTTTGTTGTCTGCTGAGGGATTGAGGTATAATCAGTCACATAGGTGTTGAATAGTATTGGCTTCTTGACAGACCGTCAGAATAGCCGTAGCAGCAGTTTAAAAATCAGCCTATTTTTTTCTGCCACCCAGTGAAATTCTGTGATATCTGGAGATGAGCTTTACTTTCGGTATTGTACAAAACAGGGCAAGAAATTGCTTCCAAAACAGAAAAATATGACAACAGAAAAAAAAAATGCTTTGCCTGTCACATTTTTCCTTACTGATTTGTGAATCACCAGATGACTAACTCACCTATGGCATCACTAACCAAAAGTTAAATCTCCCACCTTCTCTAAAATTTCAAAATGGATTACATGTCATTGCCTAAGATTTAGATAAAAGCAGAGCTTACGATTTCATTGTTATCAGTTAGTGAATAAAAGATGAAGATTAGCATTAATAAAGAGAAGTGAAACAGGGGTTCAGCAGTACTAACTCAAGGAAGTAATTCTCCTGGACACTACTGGGACTGTGACCATGACTAAGGCCAGAAGAATTATGCTCTAAGGAAAGCAAAAATCAGAGCCTGCCTAACCAGCTCCCCTGGGGAATGGGAGTGATTACAGGGCATGCTGTTGCCTCTTCTTTTACAGGCATAGGCAGCCACCTGGAAAACATGTGAGGGAACCAGTGCAACTAGCATCAAATCTAATGTAACTGAGTTCAGACTAGAAGGTGAAGATTATGGTTTAACATTTGCAGAGCTGATAGCGGAGAAAAGGACGTAGCCACTGAGGTTTGTGTCTCATAAGCAATGTGCACAGTAAAAATAGGGCTGAAACACTTCATTTTCACCCAGGGATGAGAATACAAAGGAAACTGAAGCAGGGGTTTGGTGGGTGTAGCCTTGGAAGGAAAGCAAATAGAAATTTGGGGGATTCATCTCACCTAACTCTTGGCACTACACTACACATGGCTACACCTGACTAAGTCATCCAGACTTCCTTTAAAGTCAGTAAAAATAAATAGTTCCTTTTAGAGTGCAATTCTTCTCAGCCTCAAGTAAACAACTAAAATGAGTGAGATGAATTCTGCCATAGAGATGTCTGTTTCTCTGCTTTAACCATGTGGAGTTTCTCAGATGTGACTGTATAAGCTATAAATTTATAAAGTCGGAGGTATGGATCACCCCATGAGGTTGCAGAGGGAGGAGCAAGACTCTCCAAGGCTCAAACACCCACTCCAACACTGCCCTGCACTCAGAAGGGCAGCACTCTCCCTGTTCAGATCTCCACAGGCAGACCTGGAGGAAATCTGCAACTAACACAGCATTTCACCAGAAACTCTAATGCTCATCCTTATTACCACTTGCTCAGTACCTCCACCCCCACAAGCTGTATTTAGAGGAAAACAAAAGAAAAGAAAAAGCATGGTTCCTTGTTGATTATTAGGTAATAAAACACTTTAAATTATGAAGACAGCTTATAACAGCATTTCAGTGCACATTTTCCAAAGTTAACACAATTTATTTACTTGTAGACCTATGTAAGTAACTGCCTCGGCTGCTATAAAAGAGGTTGCATTCCAACTGCAGACCAGAAATAAATGCTTTTTCAGTCAGTTACCTCTGCCTCCTTCCAATGGTTTCCCTGTGAGTTTTGCCTAATGAGGTCTCCAGACTTGCTGCAGGCAGGACACTCAGCTGGGTTGGTGTCCAGACTCTGTTGCTGCTGGACTCAAAAAAGTACAATACGATCTTAAAACAGGGAAACTCAACTTACCCCAGATAGCTAGTAGGACATAGTTGTTGCAGAAGTACAGTTAGCATCCATTAGGGTCCCATTAAGATCACTATATAGAAGACTAAAGAAATGGCAGGTGATCTGTTATTTACCTGATGTTATGAACCGCATAGGCAGTACCATATACTTTCAGAAATGGAAATATAAATCATAAGAGAATTCTTCTTTTGATAACAGGAAAACTAAAAAAATGGTTTTCTGACACTATTTCTGAAGGTATTTCTAGCTATGCAACTTTATGTGAGACAAAAGCAAGACATTACAGGCCCTTGAAGTAAAACTACCTGATGATACCATTAAGGAAGATATTTATTATACTTTTTGCTGTCCTTTTCTCTAGCTCTTGAGTTTAGACTTATCTGCTGTATAATGGCAGAGCATTTTGAGCTACACAGTTCAGATGTGTTTTCTGTGACTGATACAAAGCTTCTCTAAGTCATAAAAAACTGGTGAAGCTGACATGACAAGGAAGAAAACTCTTACATGATGGTTTAAGAAAGTTGTACTTTGATGCACTGTGAATGTTACTTTCAATTCAGTGTTTATTTTTTAAAAAATTAAGGAAGCTTTGAGCCTTGTTTTACTAAACATTTAGCAAGAACTTAAGAACTAAAAGGTCTATTTACTACTGTATCCCTGTTTCTGTGAGAGGCAGTAACATAAGGCAGTTTCAGCCTGAAAAGAAATTAAAGAACCAGATATTTACCTTTTCTGCCTTAAAGGGAACAGAAGTATTTTAATAGGTGGTATTTCCAGAGAGATAATGAAAATACATAGTAATGCTTTTTATTGGTCACAAGTCAGAAAGGAAAATATCACTCTCTGAATATTCTGATCTTAAAAGCCGAATTGGAAATTATGCTCTCCAGCCTTACTGTCCTGCCTCCCAGCAATCAGCAGCCTGGGGACTGTCTTAGTTGGAGGTCACACCAATACTGCTGCATTTAAAAACCAGTCTAATCCCTCACCAATTTATATTTTTGGCTTTCAGAACTTCCTGTGGCCAGGAGTTTTACAATTTCTGTGTTGTTTGAAAAAGTACTTCCTTTTGTTAGGTTTAAGTCCACTGTCTAATAATATTTTTGTATGACCCATGGCATGTGTTGTCAATATATGTTTTCCCTGCAACTTCTCTCTGGCAAACCTGATTTTATAGACCTCTGTTGTATGTCCCCTTACTCATTGCTTGAAGAGACATACCTTATTTTGTCTCTCTTCCCAAAAAAACATTCAATAATCTCATTTTTATTGCCCTTTTCTGTACCTTTTCTAGCTTCACTTCATCATTTTTTTTTCAATAGTGGGACCAAAACTACACATAGAATTCAAGACATGGATGTGCCATAGATTTCTACAACGACACAATATTTTCTGTTCTGCTTTGCTCTATATTCCTACTCTGACAATTCAGATGATGCTGTTTGCTCTTTTGACCATCACTAGGCACTGAGCTGACATTTTCTGAAAGCATTCACAATGAGTCTAAAATGAGTCTAGGTAATTTAGAGGCTCTTGAAGTATACATGTAGATAAAATTGTTTTTCTCACTTTCACTGAACTTACTGGCACTGTATTTAATATTATATTTAACCATTTGGATGGTCAGTGTTAAGAACCATCTGCAATTTCTCACAGTCCACTTAGGACTGACTTTGCCATCTCACTATCCACCTCACTTTTCACTTCTCCATATGTAAAACCTATCCATCTTTGTCTAATTTACAAGTGCAGTTAATTTTTGCATTAGCATGGTTTATCTGAGGTCATATTTTATTGGCATAAATTGCTTCAAGGATTCCTTTAATGTACCTTGGTTTATATTGTTACTTTGTCATCATTGTGAATGCTTGGTCTTGCTTGAGACAAGGACAGAAACCACCAGATCTGTACTGGTTGGAACATTTTTTTCTTTCAGTACCTTTTTTTTTTTTTCCACCTGACCTCTTATTTAAAATTTTGAGTTGCCATTTTGTGAGACAGTACCATGAAATATAAAATAATAATATGGGTATGAAACCCATTAATCTGTGAAATGGATAGAGCATTTGATAAAGAGGGATGTGAGTTTAATAATGATAGACTGCTTGTCAAAAAACAACTACATGATGACACCGGAAGGTCTTTCATATACTACTTCTTGCACCAAAGTTGCAGAAGTAATGCAGTGAAAACAGGCTGCAACCTACCTTCCAGGCATAACCTCCATACGCAGACAAAAAATTCTTCAGAAAATGCATAATTTTATAACTTACATTTGTTTCATTCTTCAAAAGAAGAACTTGCTCGAATTATGACTTTGAATTTAAAGTGTGTAAATATATCCAAATTCTATAAGAATATGATTTTCCCAGTCAAAAACTTCTTCCAGATGCATTGGGACTTATCTGAAATATGCCTTTCATAACAAATCAAAATTTGCAGAAGCTTTTCAAAACTGAAATGTTCCTTGTTTGTTGCTCCTGCTGCTCTTCTCTCTTTGTCAGCTCTAGAGAAATTTCAAAAACTTCTATCTATCTCCTTGATTCTGATGTAGATTATAGAGTGGGAGGTTTTAGTACTGCAAAAACAGTCATTGCTTGCCTACACTATAATGAAAGCTGCTGCATGAAACATGACTATCATAAATGATGATGACTTTATCTGAAGCATTTGGGTTTATATTTAATTTTAGTGACTGTACTGATTATAAAATAAAGAGTTCAATCCTAATGATATGTATGTATTCATTAGGGAAAACACTTTTTTCACTGGCACTGTTCCCCTCTGCACTGACATTTCTGAATCAAATAATGGCTATGAATAGTTGGGCCTGATATTCTTCTTGCTGGGCAAATTAGGAACTCAAGAGAACTCAGTGAAACTAATATAATCCTAGTTTATTTCTCTGTCCATGCATATTCCCATTCCTATTTTTTGCTTCCTTTCTCAATTTATTCCCCACTACAATTTTCCTTGAGGTAATCTTTGTATGCCTATGACTAACAAAAATAAATCCTCTCAAGTATTTCTCAGGAAAAAATATGCAGCACAACATGAAGAAGAGAGAGTAGCCTCATGTGGAGGCATAGTAGATCAATGTTTCATACTGGTCCAAATGACCTTCTTCTACAAATGGCATCACCTAGTTGGGACTGAGCTTTTGGATAGGGTTGATTCTACCTCATCTTCCTTGTTCAGTAGAGACTAGCTTTTTCAGGGTTGATGTTAAAGTTTTCCACCTAGAAAGTGTTTCCAAATGTTTTTGCACTGTGAATATCATGTTTTTAACAGTGCACACCTTTCTCTGTTCTCTTAATTTGCTCCTACGTTTGGTCCTAGCATCCTCTTTTCTTTCACTGCCTCTTTACATATGATCCTATATTTTCATGTTTTTCTTGTAGCTCTAGCTCCAGGATTATGTGGCTATAGGAAGATATTGCCTGTTGTGTAATTAAAAACAAGCAAAATTTTCAATCAATCTTGCTTGCAAGTAAGAGATGGAAACATGAATCAGGTACACCTTAAAATGTCAGCATTTTTTTGGTAGTGTAACTATAAAACAAATTTCATAATTTTGAGAATAAAGATATTGAAAGAGAATCATAGAATCATATGGTTTGGGTTGGAAGGGACCTTCAAAGGTCATCTAGTCCAACTTCCCTGCCATAAGCAGGGACCTGTTTAACTAGATCAGGTTGCTCAGAGCCCTGTCCAGCCACTAGACCTCTGCTACAGGTCCATGTCTTTCCTGGGCCTTATTATGAATTAACTATTACCACTCCACTCTCAACCACTGAGAATTTTCCAGTGTTTCACTTCCTTACCTATAGGGATACTAATACAAAACCTCCTGGTTTCTAAAGAAAGACAAGTAGTTTTCTACTTGACAGGGAAATTCTGAGCTCTAACTCCTAATTTTATTACAAGATTCTAAATATTAAGCTTCCTAACAAACACAAAGGTTCTCACACTATTGTATGAGGCTTTTTGTTTGTCTTATCCTTCAACTGTAGAGCACAAAAACTTCTTTTTTAGAAGATAAGAAACACAGAGGGCATTTTTCATCAGATGAAAAGGCTTAAAATAGTTAATATTGTCTCTTCTATGTCTGTAGAAATTTGTCTGTGGCACTGCAGAGGCTTTTATAGGATGCTGTTACTTTTTTCCATAGTGGGACATATTCTCAAAATGTCCTTCCAGTTTTCCATTTAAGAGATGTGTTGTATGAGTAGATTCTGTAGCTGTTAAAGCTATTTATTGTTTTCTTGGATGCGGATTATGTTTCTTTTGTTCCCCACAAGAAAGCAGTCATGGAAAGGGATAGTATTATCACTTAATATTTATGAATGGGTAGTGTTCTTTTAATGGTGAAATCAATACTTCTTCCTAGAACAGTTGGTTTTATTTCTAAAACGGAACAATGAGCAGGATTGACAGATAGCTTTTCAGATTCCACAACTGAAAAAATATCTGCTTATTAGCTCTTCTTATCTAGCCTTTTGTATTATGTTCTTGACATAATGTTCACAGTGTTCAAAGGAGGTCATTGAGTACATCTCTAGTTTTATCATATTCTTCTCCTTGATTGTGCAATTGATTTTAAGACCTATTTCATATTTCACTGAAGCTTATACATATAGATGTGGTTATGGATGTGTGTATCTGAGTGTGTGTGTTTATTTATGGAATTGTCAGTCTGCAGAGAATTGCCTGTGACGTAGACAGATTTATGTATCTGGTTATTTGGAGCATAGTTTCAAAATAATTGCCAGGTGAGTTTGAGGTTTTATTGCTAGTCCTCTCTATTTCACAGCTTTGCTGAAGTGCTTTAATTATCAGCTATTAGAGGTGATAATTCATGCACCAAATCTGAAGAGCACTTAAAATAAAAAAAAAACCAACTCAATGCGCCATCAATATTAGAGAGAAGAGTTCTCCTTGCTATTTATACCCCTTAAATTTATTTTTACCATAGCAAATAAGCCCTGGTGTAACTCTGCCTCTTTGGACTTTTTTTTGTCATTTTGTCCTTTGGGCTGTGCTCATTGCCTGTGGCCTTGTCAAGGGGCTGGTGGCTGGTAGGCTGTGTGGCACCACAAACGGAGCTCCAGTGGAGACACGGACTGCTACGAAGACTGCTGGATCACAGCTGCCACCCAACCATGGAGCTCCTGGGCAGAGGTTGCTGCTGATGGTGCCTGGAAACATACAGACCATGTAGTACTAAGGCTTTACACAGACGCTGCCTGTGGGTGCTTTTGTTTAGTATTGATGACTACATACAATGTGGTGATCCTTAAACAGTCCTTCAAAGATAAAGTGCTTGAAGAAGGTGTGTAGCTGAAGCTGTTGGATATGCGGAAAAAACAAGGGCCCCATGAGCCCCATGAGAAGATCATCATGATGAATAAACAAGAGAGCAGGAAGATATATGTACCTTGAAAAATATTTTGAAATCGTGACATCAAGATCTCTGCATCCTCTGTGGAACTATGTTAGTCTGATACTTATGGACTTACGTAACCATAATCAGAGAATCATAGAATATCCTGAGTTGGAAGAGACCCACAAGGATCACTGAGTCCAAATCCTGTCCCTGCATAGGACATTCCCAAAATTTACACTATGCCAAATCTTATGAGCCTGGTCCATCTCTGTTGCGAGATGTTGACAGCATCCAGTACATTGATGATTGAATACATGTAAATAAATATAATTTTTTGTCGAAAAACCAGAATGTCATTGTGGCTAAGACTCCTCATAACAGGATGGCTCAGACAGCTTGTTTTTCTGTTTGTATAAAGTTGTACTCTGAAGCTGTACACTGCTCCCACTTTCCTCCTTTGTTCCCATCTTGAGTTCTTTATCTGTATTTTTCTGTTTGCAAAAAAATAGAAAAATGTTTTGAGAGTTAAGAAGCAGGGTAAGTGTCTTTCTATATTACGATTATTACAACTGTGTTCTGTGTTCAAATAACAATGCTTTATATTATAAAATGTTTTGCATGGAGAAAATATAGTAGTTTGTCATAAGCATTTTTCTGTAAACTTAGATAGCATATAGAGTAACCAAATGATAGCTATAGTTAATATCTTAAAATTCTTTATTAAATTTAACATTGTATTATGTTATATTATTGTTATAATATGTTATAAAACATTTCAAGTAGGAAAAATAAGATAAAAACTAACATAGAGGGAATAGAATAAAAAAGATGTATAAAAATAAAAATGTTGTAAAATATCAGGAGGACAAACCAAATGTAACATTTATATAGAAAAGGAAACTAATTAAAAATAACAAAGGCAGAAAGGCCACATGACTTCAATTTCAACTTTATTGATAATAAATGTTAAAAATTACAATTTTTTTAAATTAGAAATTTCTAAAACTCTCAATTCCCTTCTGGTTTTCTTTGGTTTTTACCCGTCTTAAAACAAAATGACAGCTACCATGTGAATCAATCTTTTATCATATTTTAAACTACCGTTTAAAGTAGTATTGCCTATTTCTCAGTTTTCAGACTCACAAGCAGCGTTAACTGGTGTGTTACCATTTATTGATACTACTGACTGGCACTCGAGAGAAAGAGATTGCACCAAATGCCTAATGCTGCTTTCAGTGACACCAGTGACTCCATCATACTGGAGTGGCAATTGTGGGCACTATCGACAGAGCAGAGGAAGCACCACAATTGACACATTTGTGTAGCATTGTTGAAGACAATGAGGAAAATTATGTCCTTGACATTAAGCATAAATTATGTGTTATGGATTTTGTTCATATAGCAGACCAGGGTCTTGGCTAAAATCCCTGACCATATAGAATGATACTGGTTAAGCATGTCGTAAAGGAGTAGGGTAAAGGGAAACAGAAGAAAACGAAGGAATTTATGGGGTGCTTATATGGATAAAAATACAGTTTATTGACTTGTTTTACCTCAGATGAGTATGTTGGGAGGATTTTTAGCTTAACTCCTTATTGCAGCAGATGGGAATCCCAGCTGCTTGTTTCTTTCTATCCTGACAATCTGGTTACATCAGTTTTCTAGCAGCATTCACGTCGAAGGATTTAATCACAAAGAAAGAGGCTAGAAATGTCCTTTCTTTAGAAAACAGAACTGAATCTAGAAACCAATTTCCAGATTTTCTTCCAGGTGGGAGAAGTGATGAAAGTATGTCACGGACAGCTCACTTCTTATAATGTAGTCTATAGTCCTGTTCTCCTACAAAACAGAGATGACCATCGGTCAAGAACTTTCTCATCGAACTGGGATATGACAGCATTTGCACCTTTAATTTGCACGTTGCGAATTTGCTCAGTTTTATAAAATTTGACGTTTTATTTAATTTCAAGTTAATGTAATTGGAAAATGTGAACTGTACTGCTCAGTCTCTGAACTTCCTAACCCAAAAGCCGTAATGACAGTTTCTTTAAACAGCACTGATATTAAATTGTAGCACTGATGGCTGCGACTCCCTAACCAATTGTCTCAAGGAATTTACTTACACTCTTAAAAGAAGAAGGATTTTTCCTAGCCTAATGAGGCAAAGTGTAGGTGACATTGAGTCTGGGAGAAGGAGAAGATGAATTACTGAAGGATTTTGAAGAGTGAAAGAAGGGACAATGAATTTTGGGAAGCTATGTACTCCCACTGAAAGCTGCTTCTCTCACTGGAAAGGGAGATATGTAAACAAAAAAACCCAACTGAAAGACTGTCTTTTCATGAAGCTTTGTGGAGCAGAATTTCAAAAGTTTATAGGTGAGGTCTTGAATTTCAGCTTCCTTTTTAAAATCTAGTAGATGGTGTAAGAAGTGAAAGCTAAAAGGTTTGTTTAATGAAATATTTTCTCTAGGACCTTTGCAGAAATGGGAGGATGTGCAGGAAAAAGAAGCTTAAACTGCAGTAAGAGGAAAGACTTGTGATTAAGGTATTTATCTACTGATGTGAAGAAATATGTCCGTCTCTTTCGTTACATTCTCTATTCACGGTAATTAAGACATTCAAACCAAATTTTTTACAGTAGCTTCTGAATTAAAAAAAAAAATCTATTCTTTTGTCCCGTTTTCTAAACATTTATCTGGGATGAAGCACCTGAGGTTTCCTTTTGGAAGCTCTGTGGATTCACTGTCACAAGTTAAAGTGACAAAATCCATCAATTTTACATGGCAAATGCTATTTAGATTGTGGAGGGGGTGGATATGTCGGTTTTCCAGGATCAAACAGCGGCTGCTGCTGTTGGATACAGCTCTCAGGGGTACCGGAGTGGCTGGTCCTTATGCCACAGAGCAAGGGGAAACAGTCATTTTCATGCCTGGCTGCTGAATCCGCATTGTGGAACCTAAGGAGAAAGGAGGCTGCCGAGGCCTCAGCTGCAGGCGGGACACAGGGACTTTCCTCCGCAGCACGGCCCAGAGCTGGCAAGGCTCCCCAGCACCACGGGCTGAGCTGCTGGCCAGCCTCAGCCACGGTGGACACCTGCACCTCATGGCACCACTGAGCAGGGGGATTCCTCCAGGCACATTCACCTCTCAGGAGCAGGTGACAGTGAGTGTCTCGCTTTCTTGGCCAATCTCATCCCCTGCTCCTCCTCGTCCTGCCCTGGCTTTGCCTGTGCCTGTCACTCCTGGGGCTGCTCTTGCCCAGACACAGACAGGTAGAGCTAAGCCTGACTCCAGTCAGAGCGAGCTCCTGAGAAGGTGGCGCAGGAATTAAGAGGCCAACTGAAGCATCTGGCAGCAGCAGAAACCTCAGCAGAGTTCTTTGGCGAGCCACTAACTGGCCACTCCACAGCAGCTTGACTAGAAATTCTTTGTGGCTACAAGCAGCTACCTAACGAAGCAGTGGGGGGGAAAATCAATAACTCACTTTTTTGCCTTCATCCTCACCCAGATAATGACACAGCAAAAGACTACTGCAAGTGTCATGGAAATCAGGACTGCTGTTGCATTTATGATACAGGGCTTTCCCATCATTTCAGGGCAGAGAACACTTGTGCTTCCCTGGGGAGTAGAGGCACCTGTGGTTCTCTTGCCGACCAAACTGGAGGAGAAATTCAAGATGTTAGTCTAGCCTCTGCACCCCTGCTGAGCTTGCAGCACCTTTGATATGGCCAGGAAGCTCCTGGTTTCCCTCAGTGCTGCTGCCTGGAGTCACCATCCCACCCTTTAGGACAGGACTCCCCACCCTTTAGGACAGGTTGTCCCACCAAACAAAACCCAGAAGGCCAGAAGGACAGCATGGAGGGAGCGCAGCTGCTTGAACAGTCACTCCTTCGAGGGACACGGACAAAAGCTGTCCCTGCAGCAGGCAGTGGCACCTCCAGCTCTGCCCCGCAGTCCAGCTCCCACAGCCCCAGGGGACAGAGTCCGGCCCTCTCAAGAGGGACGTGAGCCTTGCTCTCCCTGCATGCCTTTTCTCCTGCGTGGGCACCACTTGCAGCTGCTCCCAGGTTTTGGGACATGCCTCCTGCTCAAGGACCCGAGCAAGACTGCTCAGTACCTGAGTTCAGCCCACAGAATTCATTTACACTGCTGTGCTGGTAACCTCTGGGCCTTGGTAGCCCTGTCAGAAAGCAGAGACAAGAGGTAAATCCTCAGCATGGCTCAGGCACAGAGGATGCAAGGGGATGGGGAGGTTCCCTCTAAGCCTCTGCCTGATCTGGTGGTCAGGGCATCACTCTGGACCTCAGCTCATGGAAGGGATCCCACTTAGTGCTGCTGCTGTGCCTTGAGCCTCTGGGGACCCAGGGCAAGCTCTGGACTGTAGCTACAGCAGAAGGTACGTTTGTGCAACAGTCACATTCCCCATCATGTGCCAAACACAGTCCAGATGCCTCGAGTTCAAAGCACTTTCAGTTGTGGCTGTTAGGTGATGTGCAAGAGTGGGCACTGGGGGAGGAGTCTGCTGACACACACCGATCCTGATGGGTGCCACCAACTGTACCATGTGACAGGAATTACCTGGCATATCAGCGGCTGGCATTGCCTCTGGTGCTTCAGCACGGCCTGGCAGGGAGCTGCAGCTTCCTTCTGGAAATGCCTCCTTCTGTACAGCCTCGCCATCCATCTCTTGAGAAAGAAAGAGGGATGGCTGGGTCAGATGGAACCCTTCCCTATCAGGGAGATGGTATCTTTGGAGGCAATACTTCTCAAAGGCATGGCTAAGGTTTAGAAACCAGGGCTGGGCTTTTGGGGCTGTGCCTACCACTGCTCCAAACAACAGCCGCGCCTGGCCCTGCTGGGAGACCAGGAAATTGCACACGACCTTCTGGTTTGCATTGCTCTCTGTGGACAAACTGTAGGGTGATGCTAAACAGCTTCCTTCAAAGGGGATGGAAAGAAGCTGCAGCAAGGCCAGCTGGGGAAGCAGCCCTTTGGAGAAGGCTCCTCTGCAAGACCCTCATGTCCTTTCCTGGAAGCACCAGCACTGGCCACATTCGCCCCATCCCAGCAGCTGCCCCTGGCACTCAGCTTGAACCACAAGTGGCTGCAGAGGCCCTGCACCACCTCTCTGGCAGCTGCAATGGGTGACATCAGTATCGCTGCAGCAGGGCACTGATCAACCCCTTCTCGCTGTACAGCCTGTCCAGACCGGTACCTAAACCTCCGGTTGCTGAGCCTCACAGCTAAGGTACAGTAAAAAAATACACACCGTGTGCTCTCTGCAGTTTGTCCAGGATTTGCCCCATGACTTCTGATGGATCTGGGGATATTTTTGCTGCTTCAGCTTCATACATTGGTCTTGGAAGACCTTAGCAGCAAGATTCAGTTCCAAGTGAGATTAATACATTGCGGAAGAACAAGGCAGAGGTTGTGAAATCAGCAGAAACACACTACTCACCCCTGGGATGCCAGCCCGGCTGTAGCCCACGCACCCTGCAGAGGAGCTGGAAAAGTCTTTCCTATGGGCACACCTGTCAATAAAGAGGCAGAGAAGTCTCCGTCACCTGTTGTGATCTGCATGGGCAGCACTGAATGGCAGAAGCGGTGAGGGGACCACGCAAGGAGTGAGCACACACATGAGCAGGTCTCTGTCCTCACACCCGCAGACCCGCTCAGCTGGCAGACCTCGGAGCTTGGAGCTGGCAGCTCTCAAAGGGAGCAAAAAGCCATGACGAACCCACGGCATGTCCTGAAGGCTCGGTCCTGGAACCCAGGTAGGAACCTGGATCAGCTTCGCCCACAGGCTCGGCTGCAAAGAAGCACAGCACACAACAGCTCCTGTGACACAGTTCAAGATGCTTCTTCAGCTCTGAGTGGGTGGGAGCGCAATTCAAAGACGGGATTGCTCCGCGGCACTCATCTCTCCCTTCCACTCGGGAGCATGAGGCCAAGAATCACCACATCCCTGCAGCGGCACCGTGCTGGGACCAAATGAAGCCCGTGTGGAGCTGCTGAGAGAAAGGACTCCCTGGAGCTGACAGCAACTCCAAACTCAACCCCAACAAGACTCTGACCTGGCGTTTGGCACTGGGGCAGCTCAGGCTCCGAGGGGCCGGCAAAGGCAGCTTGGCAAGGAAATGCGCCCTGAGACACATCGCTGAGCCTGACTCGTTCCCTCTTGGCTCTCTTTCATGAGTATGGGACACACAAAGAGCAACTTCTGGTGCTGGCACTGCATCACCTTATTCTGCTGCAGCAAAATGGCTGGTGGGGAGAGCCCCGTACCCTGCTCCTGCTGGCCCCAAGGGCATAGAGGGCTGTGCCTGGACCTTAGAGCTCAACAAGCACTGGTGCCTCGCAGAGTTTGATTTTGGTACCACACAAACACATGTTCAACACCTCAGTCCCTCTATATCTGGGGAGCTGTGGACATGGTGGAGAATCTTGTTTGCAGCACATCAGGCACTAGAGGACACTCGGCTTGTTCTGCTGCTATGGGGTGGCCAAGGACAGGTTGGGGAGATGTAGGGGTCATGGTGACGGTGATTGCACAGGTTTTGACTCCGTCTTTTGGATGCCATTGTTCTCATCCTGCTGCTGCAGTGGAGCCAGTGATGGTTCTGTAGGCCATGGTGGTTCTGGAGAAGACGGAAGCTCTGGTGTTGATTCCGGCTGGTGTTGGAGGCTGCTGGGCTGGTCCCACCACTCTGGTGCTGCTGGGGATGGGCTGGGGGGCTGTCTAGATTGTGGGGAGGATGAACAGTCCAGTTTTCCAGGATCAGTCGGGGTCTCCTGGTGTTAGATGCTGCTCTCAGGGGTAGCACAGCACCTGTCCTTATGCAACAGAGCAAGAGGCAGCCGCCATATTCGCGCCATGCTGCTGCATCTGGATTGCGGAGCCTGTGGAGAGAGGAGGTTTCTGAGGCCTCAGCTGCAGGCGGGACACAGGGACTCTCCTCCGCAGCACAGCCCAGAGCTGGCAGGGCACCCCAGCACCACAGACTGAGCTGCTGGCCCGCCTCAGCCTAGATGGACACCTGCACCTCATGGCACCACTGAGTAGGGGGATTCCACTGGCCAAATTCACCTCCACGTAGGTTCACCCGACTGTTTCAGGCCATGCCCATGGGCTGCTCCAGCCACTGGTGGTCACACCGCTGCTGGGGCAAGGCCCGTGCCTGGCTCCTGCCAACCCTGACAGCATCCAGCACTGAGCCTCATATGGAGCTCAACCAGCAGTTGTGTGTCACAAGGTTTGATTTTGGCACCACTCAAACGCTTGTGAACAGCTCAATGCTTCTTTATTTTGGGAGCTGTGGGGTGGCAGATATGATTGCCTCCACCACTTTGGGATCTCAGGACATTGGGCTGCTTCCCTGGCTTCCACTGCTGCAAGGCGTCTGGGAATGGGCTGGAAGGACTTGGTGGTGGTGAAGAGTGTGAACATGCTGGCTTGACGTCTGTCTGTTGCTTAAGGATGTCATCCATGTCCTGTTGCTGCTGGGCAGCTTGTGATGGGCTGGGGACACACAGGAGCTGCGGGGAAGGAGGATGTTCTGGTTTTCCAGGCCCATACAGTGCCTGCTGGTGTTGGGTTCAGTTCTCAGTGGTTCTGCAGCATTTGTTCTTTCTGTCCAGGAGAGAGGGGCAGCCATCGTTTTCCCACCTGGCTGCTGCATCTGCATCGCTGCAGGATACAGGCTGCTGCAGGGTGGCTGGGGATGGGTTGGGAGGACGTGGAGGTCATGGTGACCGTGGCGCACAGGTTTTGATTTCAATGTCTGCTGGGGTTCGTTATTCTGGTCCTGCTGCTGCAGGGCAGCTGATAAAGGGCTTGGGGGCATGAAGGCTGTGGGGATGATGGCCCCTCTGTCTGTGATTCCAGCTGTTGTTGGAGGCAACAGGGATGCTTCAGCACTGCAGGGCTTCTGGGTTGGGCTGGGGCCATGGAGATGGTGGATGCACTGGTCTCTACCCCATGGGGTGCTTGAGGACTGGCCCAGATTTCCCAGAGAGGTGGTAGGTGCCCCATCCCCGGAGACTTTCAAGACCAATAGTCACTCTAGCCTAGGGTCCCTGGCCTGTGGGTAAAGTCCAGGATGGCAGGTGGGAGCAAGGCGAGCTGGGGATAGTTCCCCGAGTGCTCTCCTGTGACACCGTGATCTACAGCACTGATGATGTGAGCGGTGGAGGGGCCAGTGACCCCTTGGCCAGCTCTGGCTGCTCTGACACACTCTGTACAGGCCACGTGCAACAGCTCTTGAGGAGAGGATGGACCAACATACCTGCCCCTGGGGGCTTCCCTCCTGGGAGAGCTCTGGCACACAGAGGAAGCCTCGCAAAGCACTGGAGGGAACAACATAACCCATGCTGCCAGGGAAGAAGCCTTAAAACCGTTTTCCTTGAAACGCTGTTACAGGCTGTTGGCAAAAGCAACTGCCATCTTAGCCAAGGTGTCAGAATGAATACCAGGCCCAACCTCCACCTCATCCTGCTGCAGCAAAATGGCTGCTGGGGGGAGCCCTGTGCCCAGCTCCTGCTTCCCCAAAGGGCATCCAGAGCTGTACCTCGGTGTGGAGATCAGCCAGCACTGGTGCGTTGTGGGGTTTGATGTTGGTACCACCCAGACACTTGCACGACAGCTCAGTGCCTCTTTATTTGGAGAGAAACAGCTGATTCCCAAAGTTTTTGGTGGGGGCTCTGTCAAGGCACCCCCAGTCCCTGCCCTGGTGGGGCCACCTTCACCTCCTGATGGATGGCTGGAGCAGCAGTCTTGTGTCTTGAGGGGGCAGTTTCGTTGGGGCTGCTGCTGGAGGCCACTGGGTTGCTCCCGCATCTGCAGAGCGGTTAGGGACGGGTTCTGATTCCGGCTGGTGTTGGTGAGGCCTCAGCTGCAGGCGGTACACAGGGACTTTCCTCCGCAGCACAGCCCAGAGCTGGCAAGGCTCCCCAGCACCACGGGCTGAGCTGCTGGCCAGCCTCAGCCACGGTGGACACCTGCACCTCATGGCACCACTGAGCAGGGGGATTCCTCCAGGCACATTCACCTCTCAGGAGCAGGTGACAGTGAGTGTCTCGCTTTCTTGGCCAATCTCATCCCCTGCTCCTCCTCGTCCTGCCCTGGCTTTGCCTGTGCCTGTCACTCCTGGGGCTGCTCTTGCCCAGGCACAGACAGGTAGAGCTAAGCCTGGCTCCAGTCAGAGCGAGCTCCTGAGAAGGTGGCCCAAGAATTAAGAGGCCAACTGAAGCATCTGGCAGCAGCAGAAACCTCAGCAGAGTTCTTTGGCGAGCCACTAACTGGCCACTCCACAGCAGCTTGACTAGAAATTCTTTGTGGCTACAAGCAGCTACCTAACGAAGCAGTGGGGGGGAAAATCAATAACTCACTTTTTTGCCTTCATCTTCATCCAGATAATGACACAGCAAAAGACTACTGCAAGTGTCATGGAAATCAGGACTGCTGTTGCATTTATGATACAGGGCTTTCCCATCATTTCAGGGCAGAGAACACTTGTGCTCCCCTGGGGAGTAGAGGCACCTGTGGTTCTCTTGCCGACCAAACTGGAGGAGAAATTCAAGATGTTAGTCTAGCCTCTGCACCCCTGCTAAGCTTGCAGCACCTTTGATATGACCAGGAAGCTCCTGGTTTCCCTCGGTGCTTCTGCCTGGAGTCACCAACTCACCCTTTAGGACAGGTTGTCCCACCAAACAAAACCCAGAAAGCCAGAAGGACAGCATGGAGGGAGCGCAGCTGCTTGAACAGTCACTCCTTCGAGGGACACAGATAAAAACTGTCCCTGCAGCAGGCAGTGCCACCTCCAGCTCCGCCCCACAGTCCAGCTCCCACAGCCCCAGGGGACAGAGTCTGGCCCTCTCAAGAGGGACGTGAGCCTTGCTCTCCCCGCATGCCTTTTCTCCTGCATGGGCACCACTTGCAGCTGCTCCCAGGTTTTGGGACATGCCTCCTGCTCAAGGACCTGAGCAAGACTGCTCAGTACCTGAGTTCAGCCCACAGAATTCATTTACACTGCTGTGCTGGTAACCTCTGGGCCTTGGTAGCCCTGTCAGAAAGCGGAGACAAGAGGTAAATCCTCAGCACGGCTCAGGCACAGAGGATGCAGGGGGACGAGGAGGTTCCCTCTAAGCCCCTGCCTGATCTGATGGTCAGGGCATCACTCTGGACCTCAGCTCCATGGTGCCATGAGGTGCAGGTGTCCACCTCGGCCGAGGCTGGCCAGCAGCTCAGCCCATGGTGCTGGGGAGCCTTGCCAGCTCTGGGCCGTGCTGCGGAGGGGAGTCCCTGTGTCCCACCTGCAGCTGAGGCCTCTGCAATCTCCTCTCTCCACAGGCTCCACGATGCTGATGCAGCAGCCAGGCGTGAATATGGCGGCTGCCTCTTGCTCTGTGGCAGAAGGACCAGGCGTGTCTTCTAAAAATATCAGGTGTTAAGTGCTTTAGAATGGGCAATCAAGGCTAGTGGACATTTTGACCTTTACACCTCTGTACTGCTGCTGCATTGTGTTTAGCTACTCGGTGCAAAGCACTGTCTGGAATTGCAGAAGGACAGGAGCAGTCCTTTCTCCAGAAAGTCTTTGAATAGTGTGCACCATGGGGCCAGATATTAAGCAACTCTCCAGCTCCATAACACCTTGCTTCATCTTCTGTGACAGGTATGTTTGGCTTTAACTGCATGATTGCTACTGCTACTAGTGCAGACCGAGTGCTAGTTCCTAAGGGGGCTGTTGGTGGCTTCTAGAGCTGCAGTAAATAATGACTAACTCCATGAATTACACAGTTAATGCACTGAACCTTGTGTTCTCTATATGCTCTCATACTGTAGCTGGTGTAGGATATACTATACTAGTCTGCAGTTTCAAATTATGTTTAGGCAGCCTTTGAGGAAGACAATGAAGAATCTCACAAGCGCTCTGCTCTGTTTGCAGCCCCTCAAAGTATAGACATTTGCCCAGAATTTGACTGAACTATTCCAACATCCTTTTTCAGCCTGGGAAGCAATCTCATGGGAGCTGCTTTACAGCAGTCAAGGTTGATATTCTTGTGTTATTTCACAGTTCCAGTTCTAACCTGAAGCAGGAAACATGTTGCTACATGAAAATTTGAGGATGGTTTCCAAACACTTTCTCACTAGCAAGAAGATGCAGTCTGAGCTCAGATTAGATTCCAGCCACCTTCTGGTTTGTCTTAGTGAAAGATTTCTCTCTTCTGCTAGCATGATAAATCCCAACAGAGGACAATACAGTCTCCAAAAGCAGGCTATACCAATATATGGAGTGGGAATAACCTTACCTAACTTTGGCAGGACAACCTGCCTGGAGAAGGTAATTAACTGACAAAGAAGAGAGAGATGCATTTCTAAAAGCTGATTCATCCCATCCCGAATGTCTAATGCAGGTGAATGAATTGCCCTCTGGATGTGCCTGCCTCTTGCTTTTTCTCCCTGCACAGACTGTAGAAGGAACTTGGATAAGTAGTTGAGACTAGACAATTTTTAGATAAATAAAGATAAATGAGATGACTCCTATCCTCAGGTGTGCACCTGTGTGAGAGAAAAATTATAGGTGATGGTAGAGATAAAACATGGGCACAGTCTAAAACAGTAATGGGGGTTATCTTACCAGCCTCTGTGTATGTGTTTGCATGTCTTACGTCTGTATGTCCTTTTGTTCATATAATTTTCCTTTACTCCAGGATAATGACAAAAAGGGGATTCAGAGCAAATGATGTTTCCAATCAGCAACAGGTGAAACTGCCAGCAGTCGGAAACTGCTAAATATCCACCTAGAGGATCACCACCTGCTTGGAAATCTCAGTAGCAATACTTCAAAGCACAGACTGTCATCTTGGTACACGAGGCCTTAAGGGTTCAAATGGTTTGGAAATGGAACATCTTCCATTATTCCTGTGGTTTGCATGTGAAATTGATTTTATTTGATTTATTTGATTGGGAGGCACAATTGTTTCCCCAAGAAGTATAAATAAACATGTTACTAGAAACAGGGTAGATGTGATGATCCATAAAACCAGGAAGCAGTGGCTGAATGTAAACAGATTTTATATAACTGCAGTCACATTACAAAGTTTTGATTTTCTTTATCAGTTCATGGCAAAGAAGAACAAAACATTTTGAAATGACAATTGGGTGATGTTCTGGTGGATGCCAAACCCCATCATTTTCAGATATACATTCCTGGCCTTGAAATCTATTAATATTTTGTGCTTGAAGCCCAGAGACATTTTTTCCTCTGGCTGATTAATAATTTTATTTGAAATGTTAACATTTATTATTTATCACTGCTCCCCATTTAAAAAACACTTTTTCTCCTTCAGTTATGACAGATAAAAGCTTAAAACTGTTACAGTGAAGTCTGTCATCTTCAGCAGCCTTAATTGCTCAGTGGTGGCATGTAACATGCAAGGCACTGTGTGGGGATGTCACACCACCTGGAATGAACTAGGTGATCCCTTGTGTGTCACCTCTTGACCATGTTGTTAGCTCAAAGTTTCTGAAAATCAATTTTTTTTCCCTTCCCGTTTTATAGGGGAGGTAATGAGAACATCAAATGCCTGCTTGTTAGCAGTTGTCATAATGTCCCAGTGGCTTCATCTTTCTTTAAAGCTCAACAGCTCTCCCGAGGTTACACAAAGAGGCCAGTCTCAGAGGTCAGTTTCAAGCAGAAGCTTCTAATGATGGAAAAAAGTAGTGAATCATCCTTTAAAAAAAAAAAAAAAAAAAAGAAAAAGAAAATTCACCTGAATTTAGTGGGTAAAAGTTAGGCTTCTGGTCCCAGCCTATGAGCCAGACCCTTTTACAGTCAGTGGAGTGGTACATGCTCTTCCAGAGACTGATTTAGTAAGATGAGTCCTGTGCATGCAGTTTCTTTGTCAAAAAAAAATTGTATTCCAATTTTTGAGATAGAAGTAATTTTTTTGAATCATAGCTGTCTACCCGTTCCAGGTGCAGGATGATAAATTGATGGCAACCACTATGAAACTAATTAATCAGCCCAGTGTTATCATGCTCTTAAGTAAAAGACTTTGCTCTAAGGAGAAGTCAAAGTTACCAAAATTTCAGTGCTATGCAAGCTCTTCAATCAGATTGCAGAACTAAACTTCTGGTAATTAAAAACTAAATTATCTCATTGTTTAATATTCAAGATGAATTGTTCTTTTTTCTTATGTTTAGATTTACAACTTTTGGGGAAAGTGACTATTGTCTGCTAAGTACAAAAACAAGGACAATGTAACAGGAAAAGTAGAAACCTCTACTAGAAAAAGTTTATACAGTAATTTAATTGGAAGGCTTTTGGTTTGGAGAAGTGTCATTATTTGAATATCTGTTTCTATTCACATAAACCCACAAAACCAATAAAAGATTCTTATTAGCCAGAATGGAGACTTCTTCCACAGCAATTGGAATTACTCTGTGTGGTTGTTACAGTTCTTAACTAGTGTATATAATTCCAGTTGCTGTGGTAACAGTAACTTAGAATTTCCAGAAACCTGAAAATCAAAGTTCTTTTTAGAAAGAATCCAAAACCAAAGGAAGACAAACAGAAATGTTGAACATAGAAATTTCACAAAGTATTGAGCATTTTACTTGTGTCTCCCAGAGAAAAATTAAACAGCATAACTCCATGAACTTCACAGAGTTTGCTTTGGGCATGGATGTCCCAAATAGAAAGCAAACTTAATAACAGGAGAACAGAAGTATTGCGCTTATTCACAATGCTAAACTCAATGGTTCACTGATCCCAGTGTCACTTGCCTTGGAGAGTCCTGACCTTCACGCAGGAAGACAGAAATAATTCTTCTTTCATATCAGCTGAAGGGAATCCTGGCTGCTCAGGGCTCAGACCATGCCATGTCTTGTGTCCCGTGCTGCAAATCACTAACTGTAGTCCACACAGGTTTGGAGTTATTTCTGACTAATTCATGTTTTGAACTAGAAACATTCACAGCATTTTACTTTGTTATTTTCCTTCAAAATCTTCCTTCTCATTTTCCCTTCTTGTGCCACCCAACCCTTTTTGAAGAGCAGACTGCTGGTCTGTTGGAAATGGCTTGGAGGAACAGGGTCTGTGTGTCTTCTTCTTCATACTCCTGTGGCTATCTGCCAAAAGCCATGCACTCCGTCTCAACTTATACCTCATTTCTAAGCTTTTCAGGATCTTCACCATATCCATCACAAATTGTTCTGAACTCCTGGTCCCTGACTAGACTTCTGAGGCAATATGAGTTTAAATAATAAATTTATCATTCCAGAAAGACCCTAATCTTATGGCGGTCTGCTTCCTTTCAGTTCCAGCACTACTTCACCCATCACACTCTTAGCTACTCTCATGGTTAAAACCAAAACCAACAGAAAGCCAATCACCAGCAAAACCATTTCTGATAAATACAATGACACAACCCTCAGCAAACCACTAGAAAAGCCTGTAGCTTTTTCTGAATCTCATCTATACTCAACATTTTTACCATGACTAATGCATTCTTTCAATTTAAATTTGCCATGGCAAAATCACATGGCTGGATCTTTATATTGAACACCAAACATAGCTAAACCCTTCACACATGCTATCAGGGATCTGCTTGATTTCAGCACCACAGAAGTCATGTCAGAATGGTGAGAATACAGAACAGCCTGGGATAGAAAGAAGTGACATATTGTTATGCAGAAATCACCCTTTTCACTTTTTGTGTATGAAATTAGAGCATCAATGTGCATCATTCTCTAAGATCAAACCATATGGAGAGATTTAAACCTACCTCCCATAGCAAAATTGCATTACACCACAGTAATTCTGATCTTCTTTAAGGCTTGGAATTATTGCAGTTATATGCCCAAACACTCTACAGTGTTTTTTTCCTATTGCTTCCTGGTTTTGTCAGTCTCATGCACAATTCTTTAAGAATAATTCCACATCAAACTCCTCAAACTTGAGCTGGCAAACAACAGGAGGAAAATAATGTTCAACCCGTTAGACAACCAAGATAGGAAGTCATGTACAGTGAAGAAATGTGGTTACGTGGCCTTTCATCTGTTCTGGTTTTCCAGAAAAGTGAAAATCATGATTGTGGACAATTCTGTGTTTGCTTTGTTTGACATATGTTCCCAGTTTCTGTGAGAGAAGGCTAAGTACAAATGAAGTTGATTATATCCTCTCCTTTGCCAAGTCCATTTCTACTCAGATGATGGAGAAAAGAAGCTCTACTCCTATTACGTAGCATAATATCCAAGCCAGACTTTTGCAATGTATAAAAGTCTGGACCTTTTTCATGACTTTTCTCCTGATTAATCTTCTCTGATGATAACAAGAGAATAAATCACCTCTGGTAGTTATGAAGTACGAACTAAACCTGCCTAGCTCGTATGGCAGTACAGAACAAGAGCTCAGCCTAATGTTTCCTCTGCCTTAGAGATACTTTCAGCTTCCACCAGGTCTGTGTGTCTTGGCTGCAGCCCCTTATGGCATGTGTTGTTCTCCATGAGGAGCCCACCTTTTCCTACTGGCTGTAACTGCTTATAGGGACTGCACACATTTTATGTCTTCTGATAGCTTGGTAAACCTATAGCACCTTCAAAACATGCTGTTACAGATGGTTCATTGGACAAGTCTCCCACCTTGGCTCACGAGCAGAGGAGAAATTTATGTCTTCTACATTTTTCCTATAGCTGCTCAACAGAGGTTAGGACAGAGCTGCAGGCATGTTCTAAAGCCTCACTAATATTTTCCATATCTGGAGAATCAGGGCCAAGCCTGCGTCCCTTCACAGTCCATGGTGAAACTCATTTTGACTGCTGGGACAGATACTTGGCCTATATTCCTTAGTTTGCGTTATTTTATATGGTAGTCCCTCATGCTTGAGGAATAAACCATTAAGACTGGATTTATGTAACCCCTAAGGAAGAATGGGAAGTAACTCAGAATACAGAGAAAAAAAAAAAAAAAACAAAAAAACAACCCCTAAACCAGTTTATCATGATGCTGACAACCATGGAGGAGAGAAATGGGGTATCTGTGCTGTGCTCTGGTCCCAGAGGAGGCGGTGAGGGATCCCAGCAGCAGACTTTGCAGGCTGCATGCCATGCGGGGCAGGGTGGAGCAGCCTGCACCGGGTCACACAGTGAGCAGGACAAACTTGCAAACTTCTTCCTCCTTCAGAACATACCAAACCAGTGAAAGCATGCATGGCCTTGAGCTCAGCTGGCCATGGCAGTGAAACATTTTCCATGATCACTTACTTTGCTTTCTTCACTTTTATTTCCTTTCCCGACGGTAAGTTTCAACTTAATAAAAAATGATTACTTTTATTTAAATTTCATGGCATGCAATTTTCTCAATCTCCCTTCTCAAGTGGGTAGGAGAACTGCTCAGGTCCAACTTAATGGGCCAGCTCCTGTAAGACAACTAAACTGAGCTCACACTTGCACATGAGAGTGGCAAAGACAAGAACATGCTGTGAGTTGGGCAGCCAGTGACTCGAGAGGCAGGACTCTGAGGCTGCCAGTATCCATCTCCCTACTAGCACATTATGTATCCCTTTCCTGAAAGTTACAAAATGTGGTTCGTTTGTTTTCTGTAACATCTTGATTAAAGTACTGCACATTGGGGTGGGGGTGGTAGTTTGGTTTGTTCTTTTGCTTGCATAAATAATCTTCTCTTTGAAGCTGTGTGAGTTCCCTCAGTACATATCCCATTCTAAGAGGTGGTCACCAGGAGTACAATAGGGGATGTCTGTTATTCCTAGGATTGATTTGTCACCTTCATTTGCCCAAGTAGTCAATCCCATTACTTAAATCAATTATGACGGTGCCACACAGGAAACTAAGAATATAATTTTTAGGGTTTTCAGGATGTGATCATGCTATCATAAGCCTCAAGATGACTGGTTCCTCCAAAGGCATCAGTTTTTGAGCTTAACTAGTGAACTTAGACACACTGTCCTGGCTCAGAAAGAGAAGTCTGCCCTATGTGTAAGGGCTTCTCAGGGCAGGAGATATCCCTGGCTACCTGGGAAGGTGCCTCAGGATTCCAGTTGTGTGTTCATGGACCCATGGAGCACTGCCTGACCCTGCTGCAGCCCCTCTGGCTTCACTATGTTTCCATCACCATTACTGCCAGACTGTCTGAGTATTTCAGTTAGATACCTGTAGGCTGTAAAGTATATGAGGGGTTTTTTTAAATTTCTTTAAATGTGTATTGTATTTTATATTCCTGTTAGAGAAGGTAGATGGAAAGTTCTACACCTTACACTGGAAGCTGAATGCCTTGATGTTTATTGTAGACCTTAGAGATTTCAGGTGTCTTGACTGTCTCAGACTAAGCTACAAGGAAGTCCTTGGCCAGGCAAACTTTACCCCCTCAGAGAAAGTTCTGCTCCATTAGGAGATCAGAGCTGTTGTCAGTAGCTGAGACCTCAGACTGGCCTTGCCTTTATCTCTGAAGTCCATACAGAGCAACCACAAATGAAGTCAATATGCCCAGGATCTGTGGATCCATCAACTGGGGTTGCTGTTTCTACAAAAGCAGCAGATTTCCTTGCACCAGGTACCCCTTCTATCAGTTGAAAGCAGACAGGGATATCAATTGTGGAGGTTTTCTTATCACTTACAGTTGTGATTTTATTTTGGAATATGTGTCTCTCTAAACAAGCAGAGGGATTAATTTTCATATGTGGAAAGATTTACAACCTGCAATATTGTATTGAAGTAGTAATATTTTTTTTGACCACTCCTAGAGTGAGTGTTTCAGTTCATATTTTTAAACACTGTGAGAAAGCCAAAAATCATGGCAATAAAATACAGTTGTTTGTTAGTCAGAGCAGAATATTATTAATAGAAATATATCATGGATAAGGCAATAATTCAGTCACTATACAAACAAAACATGCCTGTGCCAAGGGCAAGACTGATTTATTAAATTTTTTTTTTAATTATTATTTCATATTCGTTGTGAACCTGTCTAAAGCAGTGTTAAAACAGAAGTTCATATTGCCTATGAATTTGGACATGGAAATGACCATGGGGATGGAAATTAATATCACATTATGCAACTACATTGCTGTCTTGTCAAGACAGGCTGTTTTTATAGTATTAAATAAAGTGAACCATAGCTTATCCTCTGCCCTTTAGGGCAAACACTCTGACATAACTTGTCTGCATGGTTGGCACTCTGACCATTGCAGAATAGGGTGGCTTCTGAGTACCTTTCCTGGGCTTCAGGTTGCCCCCCAGTGCAGCCTGGGGATGGTGTGGGGCAGCACAGGTTGGCCCAGACCAAATCCCAGGTCAGAGGTGTGCTAGTATGGGACAGCCATGGGAAGCCTGTGACAACTTCCTCCCTGGGCCCTTGGCGCTCTTCCCTGTGCTAATATAATGACTTTGAGCTTCCCAATGTAGTGGATATTGATTTTTGCTTGCCTTTTTTGCTATTTGCCAACAAGAAAAGCCACTGAACATGTACTTCATTTGCAAACTCTTTTGCATCATTGCTGGCAATCTATGCATTATATCTTGACATTCAATATGTAAATTCATATGCAACTTAGGCTAATTTACATACTGGAATTTACTTTCAGCCACAGTAATAAGATGGGTATTCACAAGAGCCACTTTTATGAGACAGTCTAAGTGTCCTCCTGCAATGAGTGGAAAGAGAGACAGACAGACACAGAGTCCTCAGCATTAAGTAAAAATAGCTTAACCCGGTTAGCACACATGTCCTGGGATGCTGAGCATCCCTCATTGCTGCTTTCTCCAAGATTAGATTCACATTTAGCATAATTGTTGTTAGTCACATTTTGTGTACTATATTTCACATTACATTTATTTTGTACTTACTGGGTCACATTGCCAAAAAGAATTAATAAACCACAGTTCGCAGCCTATTGTCTCATGTGCAGATCCAGCTGAACTGCTCTCTTCCAACACTTACCTTTGGAATCTTTAGTGTATTTCTCCCAGTGTAAATAAATGGGGTTACTTATGTGAAAAAAATGTTCCCCAGAGGAAAGAAAATATTCACAGTCAGACTTTTAGCTTATTGTATATGCTTAGAGCTAAGTACATTGCTGAAGAGAGAGATTTTTTTCTTTTCCTTCAGAAGTACTAATTGTAAAATATTTTATTCTATACCCTCTAGGCCAGTTACACATGTAGCAAAATTATTTAGGAAAAGTAGTAAATCTGAATATACGACTTGAAGAAAAAAGATAAAAGAATGATTCTCATAGAAGGAAAAATATTTCAGAAGGTATTTCACACACTTTGTACAATACTCTTGTAATTACGTGTGATTAGCTGGATTAGGTCTCCTCTGATGAAAACACAAGTTTTTCTTTAAGAGAGGTATGGCATGAGATATAGAGGGAGACACAGTTCATTCAACATGACAGCTCAGCCCATAGGGGAGGGAGAGTATATTGTACAAGTCAATTGTATGAAGCTACAACTCTCAACTGCAACACCAAAGTTTTCTCACGGTGGTTCCAGGGAGAAGATACCCAGCTTAACAAGGCCGCATACCCTTCTCAACCATATCACCTTCGACATTAATGACATGACTGGCTGTCAGTGACTGAGTAATTTCTCTAAGTTTCTCTGTGTATGCATACATGGAATTTCTGTGTGTCTTCTTTTATCCAAACACTGCTCACGTTATAAGTCTAACGACATCCTATGGATTCCAAAGTAGTACAGTTAATAGGATTAATAAAGACTACCATGAAATTGACATTTTTTTACTGGCTCAAAACTAGTTTTATAGATTTCTACTTTATTTTTATGTCTGGCACTTTCCACGGCATGATGGACAATGTTACTGTGACAGTAAATATAGTCGACAGTAGAAAGACTCCTCATGGAAAACAGGGCTTATTTGCATGGCTCATCTATTGGATGCCTCTCCAGAACTGCCTTCAGGTTGTACTTGTCTTCACTCTATAACCAAAGAGGCATGTGCACTGTGTGTAGCTGGATTTCACCCTGCAGGTTTAGCCTACACAGAATCACAACAATTGTGCAAAAGTGATGCTTATTGCAGTCCTCTGAAGAATTTTTTACTACATTCCAATTTTGTGAGGCTTTGGACTTCAAATTTGTTTTCCAATAGCTATCTAAAATAGCTGCAGGTGTTTCATTTGCAGCAGCTGCAAATCAAACAAAGAAGTGAGTTACAGAGAAGAGGTCCTGATATTGGGCAGTAAAAGAACAATGATATTAACTAAAAAATGATCATATGGGAGAGGCTGCCCACCTTAGCAGTCTGATTTTACAGGAAGACCTACTTCGCAATAGTCAGCCAGGTCAAAGTATTGCCTGTATCTGGGTGTTTGGATGTCACAGTAATGAGTGCCAGGGAAACACTGAAAATTCATAATAATTTTCAGTGCAAATAGAGAATGGGAAAAAAGCCTCAAGAACATCTTTTCAGTAATCCCATTGGTTATTACTTGCTGTGGGGTTGCTATGATCATGGAGGACTAAGCCTAAAAATTTGCAGAATGGAGTGCATTGCAGACATCCTAGTGAAAATGCTTATTTTTTCTTTACAGAATGATGGCTTAACTGAAAGGTCCTGGGAATAAATGAGTATACTTCACTTTATTGCAGCTGATTTTGGCTCAACAGACAGGGTATCACCTAGATGTTATACCAAGGCTTATATTGAAACACAACTGAGGAAAGCTCAGTGTATTAATATGTAAAAATTATTAGCCAACAGTATGATGTTTCACCATACTGTGTTTACTATGTTTTACAAAGTTCAGCTTGTGACCTTTTCAATGTAAATATGATGCAATGAAAAAGTAGAAGACATCTACATTAAACCTTGAATTCAGTCATTTTACTTCCAGCTGAAGGTTTGGTGATTTTTGTGAAAACTGCAGCACTTGAGGAAGATGCAGGTGGCTGGAGGGTGCAGTGCTCCTCACAAAGGCTCAGCTCACCACGGCGCTCTCTCTCCCAAGCTCTTACCACAGCTCATAGGATTCACCTCTTGGTGTAAATCCCCAAATAAAATACTGTAAATTTGCTTTTCAGGGGTATTATTTTTGCTCAAATTCATAATTTGCTTTGACATTGCTACAAATAACCTCATTTACTAGAATTAATTGGAAACAAAGAGCAAAGAAGTGTGAATGTAGAAACCCAGGCAGATAATGAGGTGAATATATGCCTTTTCACAGGGGGAATTTTTTAGTGAGTTTCTCTAACCTGCACACCTGCTTGAATAATTCATCTTGAAGTTTATCTGGGTTTATTTGTTCTTTCCATTGCCACCTCTGCTTATTCCCAAAAAGTATTTGGCATTTAGGGACTTCATTTTAATGAAAGTTCCTGGGCAAAATTCTACACTTACATACACTGCTGCACATTTAAATTAGCTCCATTTATGCTTTGTGTATCCTTATATTACCTAGATCAAAATGTCCCCTATTCCTACTCAGCTGTGAGCTTGATTTTCTCTTCCATGCAAGTTAATGAAAGTTTTTCCAGTGAGTCTAGGGAGATGTTATATTGTTTTAAGAAAACAAACAAAAACAAAAACCAAACAAAAAACACCAAAACCAAACAAGACAAAACACAAACAAACAAACCACACACAAAAAACCCCTAACCATGCAAACAAAGAACCACTCAAAATGGCCTTCCAAAGCTGTATTATTCTGATATTAGAGGTATCTTTTTCCATGAATCATCTCAGTTATTGCAGTTACAGCCACAAAAGGTTCAGCATTTGTGATGTGTCCTCAGCAGATACTCAACAACTGGCTCCTGACTGAGTCATCTTGCTTCATTTTTCCCATTTACTTCTAGTATAGTATCATTTACAGTCAGATCTCAGGAAGTACCAGCATATGCACAGTCAGGAATTTGAGCAATCTCACTACTTAGCCACATATTATTAATTATTCAAATTTTGTTTCTATTCTTCTTAATCACTATGCCATTTTTAAAGGAGTAGAACAATTAAATATAAGTTACAGAGGTTCACAAGTCATTTGTGCTTGCTAGACTAGCAGCAGTTTTGCCTAAATACAAGGAATACTCAATTATTTAATTGGATTTAGATTAAGTGCAACTGAAAAGAACAGGTAAATGCAATCTAGTGATCAAAAGTCTCTCTTAGGTCATCATTTATTAGTAATTTCCGTATTTTTTTCTGTATTAACTCTAGCTACTGAGTTACTAAATATGTTTTGAAACATGTGACTTTAATTTTCCTGTAAGTAAAGCCATGTTCTGATAAGCAATTGTCTTTGAAAATGATGGGGGTGATGTGTGAAGCAGAGGCATTGCAGGAGCTGAGGGATTCCTGACAGTACTACAACCAAAGG
This sequence comes from Patagioenas fasciata, assembly GCF_037038585.1. Classification (NCBI taxonomy): domain Eukaryota; kingdom Metazoa; phylum Chordata; class Aves; order Columbiformes; family Columbidae; genus Patagioenas; species Patagioenas fasciata. The sequence continues at coordinate 16,221,078 of NC_092523.1, read as the reverse complement.
GAGTGTGTTTCTCAGGTGACGTGATATGTGTGAGGATGCTGTAGGCTAAATGTTTTCAATTTGTGAGCAGGATTTTGGAGAGTCAGGAAGATGAGGCAGAGACCTTCTTGGGGCTGGTGCTTTTCAGCCTTTGGTTGGTTGCAGGTTGTGGCTGCAGCCTATAAAGGTGGGGAGGGAAGGCAGACTGGGGGACTTAGTGCTGTGACCTGCTGAGCAGGGAGCAGCTTTGTTCTCATTGGGGAAAAAGTAGTCCCATCCTTGAAGATAAATATGGCTAATTGTTTTTAGGAATGTTTTATGGTCTGTTGAGGGCTGAAAACTGCAAAATACCTTGGGTTTGTTTGGGCTTTTTAATATGTTTTTGTTTGGTTAGGGTTTGTTTGTTTGTTTTGTTGTGTGTTTTTGGTTTGGTGTTTTGTTTGGTTTTTGTTTGGTTTACAGGTTTTTTCTAGTGTTTTTGTTTGGTGGGTTGGTTTTGGTGGTGGTGGTACTTTTTTTTTTTTTTTTTCTGTTTTTATCTTCCTATTTTGAGTCCTTATCCATTTCCCTTGTATATGGTGTAGAGATCTTTTATTTACCTAATGTGAATGCCTAAACCTCTGGGGAAGGTTTTTCTTGCTTAACATCTTGTGTCTGCAGTTGAGAGAAATGAATGACTGAGGGAGTGGCAGGATAGGCATATATGCCCTGTCCTTCCCTACCCACTCCTCTAATTTCCAACACCTATGTGTTGGCTTCTCTGAGAGCTGTGGCTTCTCTGAGAGCCTTGCAATTTGCTACCCAGACAGATCCACCTTCTTTTTGGTCAGTCTAGCTTCTCTTTGCTCCTGAACTCTTGCAGTGGAATAAAGAGTAAACAGTCACTTCTTGAACACCCAGACTGGTAATGACTGTACATGTTAATATATTCTGCAGACTGAAGACACTTCTTTACACAGAAATGATTTTTCATTATGTTATTCTCAGAACATTTCTGAGTTTTATAGTCTTCTTTTTACTTTTTGAGAACTGGAGGCTGGTGTAAAACAATACCTGAGATGTAGGCAAACTATGGATTTATTTAGCAGGACCATTATACTATCTGTCTTATTCTTGACTCCTAAGAATTCCTAGTATTTAGCTGGCTTGTTTAATTACTATTAATCAGTGAGATGATAGATCCATAAAATTACCTGTTATAACCCCAAGATTCTGTTACTAATTAGCAACAGTCAGAAGAGTTAAACTGCGATGCTGTAAGAGTTGGTCTGAAGAACAGGATTTGCCTCAACATTGCCATCAGGGACTGGAGAACAGAGGCCCTGATAGAAAGAGCTGTACAAGGACTTGGAGAGAGACCTGAGAGAAAGGCATTGTACAGGACTCTCCAAACCTGGGACTACAGGTAGCAATAGCTGCTGTTCAGAAGATGGATTTCACCTACTGCCTCAGCCAAACTTGCCCCCATCTCCTCCCTGTTACTAAGGCCAATGAAGAGGAGTGTGTGCAGGGACTCACAGAGGGTCTTGGGGTCACTCAGTGGACAAGTAAGAGACCCCTGAATGCAAGGCAGCTCAGGCACGATGAGTTCTGGCAAGTGAAGCGGGGACTTTCTGGGCCTGTGCAGTTAAGTCTGGATTGCGAAACAAAGGCGGAGATTGACCTCAATCCATGGTGGGGGGGGGCGTGAAGAAGCATAAAAGATGGTTCCCAACTGGACATCGAGATCTCCCCACCAAAGGATCACAGATCATGACAGAGGACCAGGAGGACACTGTTTGGGACCTGAGATGCCTTTGGACTTGTGGTGGTAGCTAATCCTCTTTTCCCCTTTCTTTTTTCTTTCCTTTTTCTCCACTTTCTCTGTCACGTGGTGCGTTACGGGCAAAGTAATAAAGTAACACTGTTTGATTCAATTATAATCACTTGGCATTTTGCACTTTGAGATCAAGGTAAACGAACCATCACGAGTCCATCACCGAATGGACCATGACAGATGCCCAGTTTAAGAAGGACAAGGAATTACTGGAGGGACTTCAGCAGTGGGCTACAAAGCTGATTAGGGGCCTAGAGCACCTTTCTGATGAGGAGAGACTGAGAGAGCTGGGTCTGTTCAGCCTGGAGAAGAGATGTCAAGAGAATGGAACAAGACTCCTTTTAGTGGTGCCCGATGACAGGATGAGGGGCAATGGGCATGGACAGAAGCATAGAGGTTTCCATCTGAATATGAGGAGAAACTTCTTTACTTTGGGGGTGTCAGAGCACTGGAACAGGCTGCTCAGAGAGGTTCTGGAGTCTCCTTCTCTGTAGACATTCAAGACCCACCTGGACACATTGCTCTGGGTAAACCTGCTTTAGCAGGTGGGTTGTACTAGATGATCTCCAGAGGTCCGTTCCAACCCCAACCATTCTGTGATTCTATGAGTGGTATCAGAGAACGTTTTTGTGTGTGTTTGGTGGGGGTTTTCCCTCCTGTGCATTCACTTATTTTTATATACAAGTCAATAAAATGGCTGATGAAAGTCACTCAGTCCCATGAAGAAATGAAAATCTTCACAGATGGACCTCAATGCTGCTCTTGTGAATAATTTAGCAGACTTCCAATCTTTTCAGATCCCTCCAATCTTACTTTCTGCAACCTATGTGGGTAGGGAGGAGAGAATATTATTGCACTACTGGCTATCAGAAATAAGAAATCTATGTAAGTCTATCTTTCTAGATGTGTGTATTCTGTCTTGGGGAAGTAGATGTCAAGGTAAAGAACAGTTCTAGTGAAAATAACGGTGGATTTGTCTCATTCAGCAGCGTCCTTAAACCAAACAAAGCGTTTTGTCCTTGTGGCTGCAGACACCATGTCTGGAAGCTGCTGTGTCGTGGCCGCTGTGTGCAGTGGCGAGAGGTGCTGGGAACACCTGTGCGCACGAGCTGTGCACCGCCTGCCGCACCAGTCCCAAGCTGCAGAGCAACTGTTGTACTTGGAGGGTCTTTCTGAGAACTGCTGCCCACCTCTGTGCTTTTGGGATAGGCTTTTGCTGCATTTCTCCAAGGTGCAGAGCCTAGAAAGGTGCTGTGTTCGTGGGTTGTTCTCTCTTTGGTATTTAGATATAAAGCACATGCAAAGAGCTGGGTCTAGGGTGTGAGTTGCTGAGGTTCAGTCAGACTCAGCATTTTAATTACAGACAGTTAAAAATCCAGTTTCTCATGCTTCAGAGCTCAGAAGAGAGCTGTTCAGGAACCTTCTGTCAAAGGTACCTCTGAAGTTCCCTTCTGCCACTTCCAATGAAATACAGTTCATTAAGACTCTTATCAGTATGGAAGAAACAGCATTTTAAAACAATGAAATTGAAGTGCTTTGCCATTTTGGAACAATGTTTTTATTTTTTTTTTTTTCATTTTAAGGAGCTGTTTCTGATTAAACTTACTTTATCTATATAATACAGATATTCAGAAACTGGAAAACTAGACTACAGTGTTTGTTTTCTGGAAGCAAAATACCTAATTGTTTCATCATAACTTTCTGACAGTTTTTAAATCAGGAAATACTGAAATATATTTCCATTCCAAAATGGGAAGAACGAGAAAATCGAAATGGCAAAATTGCCTTCATCTCAGCTCATTTCTATAGGTAGAAATTCTTGGCAGAGACCCTGAGCTCCTGCTGAGGCTGTAGTCTGCAACTTGAGGCTTACACAGTACACAGATATTGTCAAGGTTTTAATAACATTAAATAAAATAGTTCATCACATTATTTTTCCCTACAAGTGATTTAGACATATGACAGTGAAATGCCAGTTTATTTAAAAATGAAAAGCCATTATCTAATCTTAATGTCATCAAGGGGAAAAAAATCAGTTTGAGAAAATTTGGTCACCAAAGAGATACCAGATTTAAGCTCTGAGATTAGTTATGTTGTAGTTGCTCTTTGGCATTTTGTTCTTCCCACTGGGGTGACTGAACTATTTCAGACAATGAAAACTGTATCTCTCTGTGGACCTCAATTTAATAACAATCTCTCTGGGCTTAGGATATTTGAAGTTGAAAACTAAGCCAACACAGCAGAGGCAGAGCCCTGAGCCTGGGGACTCATGAGTAACATCTATCAGGCAGGGATATGTTCGTTGGGGTGCCATGTGGATGTGATGACCTTTGGCTGGTCCACTGCTGTAAACAGCTTTCTGCCTGCACCACCCTCCTACTGTCATCCCACCACTCTACTGCAACATTGCAGGTGATGCTAGACAGACAATCTTTGGTATGCTGTCCTGTGTCCCCTACCAATTTCCCATAATTAAAGATACTTCCATAGGATGGTGTTTCAGGTTGTTTTAATTAGTTTAGGAAACCTATTTATGAAGGTTGCAGTGCTGAAATACATGCATGGAGGACACTATGGAGATGGCCACTCTAAGGGTCCTTCCCTTCTCGTGCCTTAAAAAAAAAAAGGACTGTAAAATGGCTCATCCCCAACAATGTCAGCTAATATATAAATTAAAAATAACTGATTGTGGGGGTTTTTCGTACATCAGGGTAGTATAATACTATTTGAACTATATTGCAAGTTCTGCTTTAAGTAGAAAAGTGCTTCATAAAAAGACAGGTGAAACACTGGACACAAAGTCAGTTCTTATTTTTCTGAATAATTCTGTTTAGCTCCAGCCTCTGTTATACACTGCAGTGTTGCTATAAACAATTCAAACTTTGTTCTGAGGAGATTGTTTATGAAAAACGTGTATGATAATTCTGATTAGCACAAAAACTGGAACTTGATAAACTTATGATGAAAAGTTATATGATGTAGTTGATTGTAATAGTAAATGGTGGAACCTGATGCCTCAGGAGGTTCCCTGAAATGTAGTATCTCATGTCCCTAAATTTATCTTGTACTTGACATTGTATTTGTTTTTCAAGTGCTGCCTTGTGATCTATTTTAAAGACCTTCCTAAGTCTGTCAAGCACTTTCCTTTGTCTAGACTTCTAGACAAAGTGTTGGCACCTGCAAATACTGATATGGCTGTTTAGCCCTTTTCCAAACAGTCTTATTAATTGCAGTTTCTAAAATTGTTCAGCAATTTTTCACGATCAGTTTCTAATTTGGGAGTAAGTTATAGACTTCCATTTGCTGCAGTTTTGTCAATCACCTTCTGAACTACAGCAGAATATTCACTTTTCTTGCATGATGACTTGTTTTCCTAATTGGTTCCTCAGGAAATACTTTTTCAATTAAATACATGAGCTTTCAAGTGAACTTATTCACAAAATGGTCTTCATCATCCATTGTTTAACACTTTTAACATGTTACAATGCACTAAAGAAGAAGAATTTTCCTTAATAGAAGCTCTGCCACCTTGGTCTCGTAGCATTCTCATTTTTGTGATTTTTATATCTTGTTTTAATTAGTGTTCCAAAAACTTTTCTGAGGATTCATAGTTTGTAAATCTGAGAATTCCCCTGTTTCCTTTTTTGGAAGGAAAGGGCAATGTTTTCTACTCTGCCATTTTGTGATTTTTAATGAGCTATTCTGTATTCTTTGTTAGAAACAGCGGCTGTGCTTCTAAGAGATCTCCTGAAGGGATGCCATCAGTCAGGTGACATGCTGCTCTTTAATTTATCAGTTTAATTTTCCTACTCTTCTTATTTTGAGAGCTCAGCCTGACATAGCATGGTCTTTATTTCCTAATAAGACTAGGACTTGGATAGGTATCTTGGCTGTAATTTCCATGGTGAAAACTGATATTGAATCTGTGGTGCGCTGTAATGCTGTTTCTGATGTCCACAACTTCTTTCAACCTGTCTTTATGCATGGTTTATAGTCAGGCTCTGTATTATTCTGTCAAATTCCAATTTGGCTGTAGGTTTCTGAAAAGACTATTACATCATGACCCGATTACGCTGCCAGACAATATAGTTAAGCGGTTTCTGCTTTGAAGTTGTTGGCCTCAGTATATGGACACTTAGGGGCTTTTTCCCAATACAGCAGTATGCCCACTCTTATTTAATTCCCTTTCCTAACAGCCTGATCTGCAACTGCAACCTGTCCCTCTCCATTTCAGCCCCAGTTTGAGGTGTCGTCTCTGAGACACAGAGCTACTCTTGCATTTCTGACATCTCTTGCAGGTGTCTGCCTGACCAAAGCTCTCCCTTGCTCTTGTGAGTGTTTCTCTCACTCTGGGTCTAAGTGATGCTCCAAAACTTGTAAACACTTTGTGCCAGCAATCTAACTGTACTCTGAGTTAAGGTGGAGATCATTTTTCTGTCTAGGCTCTCCTCATGTAGCTCCCCTAATGTCCAACAAACTGAAACCCTCTCCTGTACATCACCTGCCCAGATGCCCACTGATTCTTCATGGGATACCTGGTATAACTTGTCTGGTTCCTGACTCTGGAAGCAAAAAGCCAGTTGTGGGCACACTGAATCAAAACCTTTGCCCAAGCAGTCTGAACCTAGCTTCCAAGACTTCTGTATCTCACTTTTTCAGGTACACTATGCTCTCATGATGTTATAAGTGCTCTGAAACATTTTCAGAATGTTTGCTGTGTTTGTTTGAAATATGGTCATATTATTTAATAGCAAAGGTTTAAATGAAGAAAATATTAAAGTGTGACCTCTCCATTTGTATAAGTCTAAATAGAAGACAATTGTACAAAGAACAGCTTTTAATGGGAAAGTCAGTATTATGCCCATAGCCTGTGTCAAAACAAGATGGCATCATTTCCTGCAAAACCTATTACTGTATAGGGAGATTGTCATTTATCCCAACACAGGCTGTGCAAAGATCAATGTTTACCCTTCTCTGAATCACATATAAAACAAATGATGTGAAGAGAAGATTCACCATCTATTTAAAAACACTGGTTTCTATTTTGGACATAACATGTAAAATTTCTGTTTAGCAATTTCAGTTAATTGTTAGATTAACATTTTTGGGAACAGATTGCAAACTTCAAAATGGAAAAGATCATTTTAGGGAGGGAACCAAGGCAGCTGTCAGTGAGCAAAAATTAACATAAATTTGCATAACAGATGTACAGTAAGGTGTCTATGACAGACAATCGCTGAATATTAATGATACAGACCACGACATCATTTGCGTAAATGCTGTCTGCTGGGTATTGAAGCTGCTGCGCTATTTGCAGAAGACAAAGGAGCACAGAGCTGAACAGATGCACCAAATACATCGATGCATCTTAATTTATGACATCCTCATGAAAGACCTTGTGGTGCGATTTCAGGTTTTATTACAAATAATTTGGAGATAAAGGAACTAAGTAATTATCTTTTCTACTACAGTCAGTTCTTTCAAAGGGGAGGGAAGCTTACTTGTGACAACCCTTGTGATGATGGTTTTTTTTTTGTGGAAAGCCTCTTTAAAAAAAATACCCCTATTACAATGAGTCAAATATTCATCATTATTAAAAGATTAGCGCATATTAGCATGCTTCATGGGACTTGCCGCCTAACGTACCATCGCCACCACAACTGGAGTCCTCCAACAGACAATGCATTTCAATGAATCTGCAAGGGATAAAAGCAGAAAAAAAATATAGAGCTCATACAGACTGTTAAAAAAACCCAAACCAAACCAAAAAACAAAACTGATATGATGTTTTAGATAAATTTTAACCAGACTTTACCCTCAATCTATCGTGCCTTTAGTCTGTATTATGAGCTCCAGGTACTACTGCAACCACTATCTGCTCCAGATACTACTGCAATCACTCAAAGTTTTAGAGGTATCTGCTCCATATAGAATATTCTTATTACAGTATTCCTGCAACAAGAGGAACTGATTTAAGTTATATGCTGATAACAGCAAAAATTGGAATATAATGCAATAAAGTTAATAAGTGAGGAATGGATAAATACAAAAAAATAACCCAAAACTAGACTTGTGAGCCATGTGTATAGAAAAACATTAAAGGCAGGGAATGCTTTTCTTCTCTGCTATTAATTTATTTGAGCTTTAATGGATTCCTCTCCAAGCCCATGCTACCATAAGAAAATGAATTGCTGACATGATGGATCTGTTGGTAGCACATATAGAGTTTTATGCATGTAGTGTTCAATTTTGTTCTTGTCAGCTAATCAGCAGCAGCCAGACTTTTTATTTCAAGGGATTTCCTTTTCCCATTTGAACAGAGAATATAGCCCAGTAATCACTCTGCAGAGGCACTGTGTGAGCTGTTATTTCCACCTGCTTTTTCCTCAGAATTTCTATCAAAGCCTTAATCCAGTAACCTGATAAAATCCTTTCAAGGTCCTGTAGGGTCCATTGTGAAATTGTTCATCTGAATGGATTGTGAAATAACATGAAAGTTACCATGTCCCAAAAAGAGCCATATGGTGATTATTTTAATGGGTGCTTACTGTATGCCCAGAGGCAGTTAACATGGTATTTCACATTTTCTGTGAAAGAATGAAATAACTGCAATCTGACACTTTTCCATCTAATTTTGCAACCAATGTCTTTTACAGAAATGCAGCTTTATTCTGTGTTTCTGTACACTAACAGCAGGTGATAAGCTGATGCCCAGATATGCTAGCAAGAGTTAAGGCTGATAATCTCCTCCCTTTTAGTCTTTCTCTTGAATACCCATTCTCACTTGGGGAAAGAGATATAGAGGGCTGAATGGAGAATGACCATGTCCAAGGTGTACAGAGCAGGGATGAACTACAGAACTGGAGAATTTCTTTGATGTGATGGAGAGCATCAATTGTGTTTTACACTCTCAAGTAATAACACAGAAGAGGACTTGCTGACTACAAGTGATCTGGCACTGTTTATGTGGAGTGAGGTTTCATACAACCATAAGTAAACAAGCTGCTGCCATTCTCTACAATAACTTTTGAGCCTTATTGTCCAGCTTCAGTCAACACTGACAGAGGAGATGAGCCTTGAAGACAGCCAAGGAAGCACTGAAGAAATCTCTTCTCCTGGCATGACAACTCATTTAGGACTCTTTCTCCGATCAGCCTTGTTGGACCATAATTTTCAGTTCATTTTGCCAGTAGCCTGCTAGCAAGGTGTCTTGGGCAGCAACTTGGCTGATATATAGCTTACAATGAACTACCTCACACCTGGCTTGGGAGGGACGAAGGTGCTGTAGGGGTATGGGTCACCTGAAATTGCAGGAGGCAGGGGAAACCAAGGTTATTAAAGTGAGGTTGTTGGAGGCAACATGCAAGGATGGAACATGGATACATTCCAGCTGTTCAAATGCTTCAAGGTGAAACTCTGGCTTGACACTCCCATACCAGTTCCATACGAATTGCAAGCATTTGGTTTGAGTCATGCTCACAGTTATTTCTTGTGTGGCTGTTATCTCACTCGCCTGCGTGATTCAAACAGAGCAGTGAGCACGTCAATGTCTGGGTCGTCTAGGACGCTGAATGGGAAAAAGTTCCAAATAGTTGCTCCAGCTGATAGGCTTGACTCAAAGTGGGTGCTTACACCTCCTGCAGCTTAGAAGAAAGTGATGGTCATAACTGACTTTAGCCTGGAGCAGAATCCTATGACTGCATTAGGTCTTCTTGAGGAACAAACTACTACTCTTCTACTGAAGACTCCAGATATCTCTGCCGGTTTGCTGGCTTTCCATTGTGGCTGGAGGGGCAGCCAGGGTTTTGACTCCTGGAAGTGGTTCAGAAATGTCAGCAGCCTCAAGTGGAATGACAACTCAGAGGATGCTTTCAGGATTGAAAACAGACTTAGGATCCCCGCTTCTCCAGAATGTGTATTTAAGGTGCTCAAGGTCTTTTTTGGAACTGTCCCTCTGTTCATCTGTCACAAAGGAAATTAAATATGACAAATGACTCCATATTCTTTCAGCAAACATAGCGGTGGTTAATAAACAAAGCAAGTAATTTCTCCAGTAACCCAAGTAATAAAGGAAATTATTTGCTCTGACTGAATAAAAGAACCACGATACTGGGTATTGTGGGAGTTTGGAAAGAACTTGAACCCATGTTTGAAGGGAGGAAAATAGTGGATGATGTTCATTTGTAGTCACTGTTTAATGTTATTCCTTCATGTCTGCGGTTCAGTGGAAAAAATTCTCATTCAGCACCAATTGCCACCTCACGGAAACATCCAGGATGCTATTTTGCCTTACAATTTAGCAAGTAAGCATGTGAAGACAACAAACCAGTGAGAGGAACTGCTACGCTTCTGGCTAGGAAGTCCGGTTCTGGTAGCATTTGCAAATGGCTGCATTGTCATGGGGTATAATAGGGCTTCTTTGGTGCCTGCCAAAGGACTCCCAAAACCTGTACATCCTGTTGCTGTCCATTTGCCAATGAAACATGAAAACACTTGGCAAATAAAACATGAGAATCCTCAGGGCTTAATTTGTTTACTTTTATGCTATTAGAAAATGGTTGACTGTATTAGATTTACTCTGAATTTATACTGACTACAACTGATAGCAAAAAACAGTTCTGTAGAAGCAAAATATATTTTATTTATTCTGTTTTCCCCTAAAACAATTTGAGAGCCTTAGTAGAAAGACCCCTAGGTTGATATGTAACATACTGAGCTGAGCAGTAACTAAAATAGACATTTTTTCCTCTGCTGCAAGTCTCAGGAGGTCACTTTATGAAAACTGCTACAACACATTTCAATAAACAAATATTGTTGTATTCATTTGGATTCAGCTTTCAGAATGAGGTCACCTTCAGAGTGGTATCCTGCAGTTCAGGCACTCTCAGAAAGACACGCCTGAGGAACGGGCTGCAGAATTCAATAGTCTCTGTTTTGGATAAACAAATATCATATTTGTTCTGAATGTCATGTGAAAATCTTCCAGGTCTGAACAGATGGAAGCTATAGAATGGTGATTATATTTTCTTTTTTTCTTTTTCATTTTTTTAATGTGATACAGCAAATTCCTCTTTCGTCTGGTTACATTGTAAATAATTTCTTGTTAGCAATGATTAAGGTATAGTTAAGCTCACTATTCACATGTTTTTGTTGTGGGCTCTCAGACTACTTAATGGCCCTTGTTCCACCTCATTTGTATAAATCCTCTGGAGAGAAACCCAGGGATCTGTCTGGCTAAGCATGGAGAGTATGTACTTTAGCTGAGAGTGGGGATCCTTTTGCTAAGCATGATCCCCTTGACGAAGCAAAAAAAAGATTTCTGATGAGAGGTGAGAAAGATACCTTAAAGCTAAACTTTAAGCATTATCCAAAACACCTTTTTGGTGCTCTGGAACCCGCTGTCCTGATCACATCTACAGGCTCAATTTAAAAAAAAAAAAAAAAAAAAAAAAAAAAAAAAAAAAAAAAGGTTGGGGAAAAAAGGATAAGTGTACAAGTATCACAATATAGAGGAAAAAAAAAGCAGACTGGGATCTAGTTGCTGTGGTTACACAAATCAGTCATGTAAGGAGTGACTCTAGCTTTTGGATTAAGTGAGGATGATGTTAGTAGTATGCATCTGGAGAGTGTTACAAGCATAAGAAAATGATGAATGAGGGGAAAGAGGGAGGAATTCAACAACTTCTACATAAAGGATTCGGAGTAAAAAAACTAAGGAGAGAAGACATTTGAGAGTATACATCAGCATAAGGACAAGAACAGAATATAGAAATAATAGAGCCTGAGAAAGCTCCATAGAGGACGCAGAGGTGGTGGGGGGCAGGGGAAAAATGTGAAGCTGGTACAGGAAATCAAACAAGGAAAAGCTCTCAGTGAGATGCGAAAAGAAAATTGTGCCAGGGAAGTATGTCTAGTGGATGAATGAAAAGAAAATGGTGAAATAAAGCAAGAGAAGGCAAGTAGAGCACTGAAAGGATTATGGGAGTATAAGCTAGTGTCCAGGCAATGTAAAATGGGAAAGTGCAAAAGAAAAAGCAATAAATTTCAAACAAGCTATGAGAGTGTAAAGAGGAAGAGCTTTTAGGTTGAAATTGATGAAATGCTAGAGAAAACATTTGGGTTCTTTTTTTTTTTTTTAGCATAAGAATAAAATATAGTGAAGCATGCCAAATCCAGTTTTTTAGTTTTAGAAATCTGCTGAAGCTGTGAGCCTGAAATGTCTTACCAGGGCACATTAGGCAAAGATTGTGGGCAGCCCAACAGCTAGACACAGCGGATTTCCAAAAACGATGACACCGAATGCCAGTAAGATAGACTAGGCTGGGAACGAGACTTCTAAAAAAATGCTACTTAAAAAAAAAAATAATGAGAGTGGTAGGAAGTAATAAAAACTTCTGAAGTAGAAAACTTGTATTAGTACTTTTATTAGTACCTTCCATTATTAGAATCCTGAACCTTTCTTCCATTCAAATCAAAGAACAGATTGTAGCATAGAATGTTATCCCACTTTTGATAAGTTAAAAAAATGGAATTTATTCAGACCTAATAAAAGTGGGTAAAAATCCACTAAACACCGCCTACTTACCTCAAGCCTGAATTGACCCATGTTATTGCTATTAACTAGTGGAATGTTCTTGGGAAACCCAGCCAGGAATAAGAAATGTAGCCCTGCAACTGGGGTATATGTGTCAGAAAAGCAGCTGTGTAAATAGCAAATCTTTTGTTTTGCTGGTATTTCTGAACATTTAAAAAAAAAAAAAAAAACAAAAACAACTTTGGATTGGGTGTAAAAGAAATATTTTAAGATAAATTAAATTATCTTTGGTCTTATTACTTGCTTCATTTGACCTAAAGTAAAATGTACTGCTTAAATTGTTTGGGGTTTTTTTTGTTTTAAAATCAGTTTGGTAGAAATTTTCTAAATTAAATACTATTTTGAATGAGGAAAATAATTCTTTTTTTTTTTGGAAGGACAACTACCTTAAGCCTTTTATGGCTCAAACTGTTCAGTAAATTCAACATGAGAAACTGATATGCTTTGCTGTTCACTGACTTATTTTCTCCAAGAGATATTTTAGCCAAAAACATGCAGCAAGTTTTAATAAAAGTTGAGCTATAAATCTCTTTTCACACCAGCAGAAGACATAAATGTTCTCATAGAACAGATAATTTAAAAAGAAAAAAAAAATTTTTTATAAGTTGACAGGTATCCAACAAAAGAAAGTTACTGGATCTAGAAAACCTCTGGAGTTTCTTCATTGACTGGATTTCATGGAAAGATGATAGTGGTTTTTAATCCCATTTGAAAATGGCCAAAGGCTTGGCTGGCAGTCTCGCCAGAGGAAGGCTGGGTGAGGGTGCCCTGGGCTCCCCCAGAAAAGGGTGGGCAAGGACCCTGAGCTGAAAGAATAACCTGGGGGCAAGCGGGACATCAGCAAACAGATGTCAAGGCTGGGGTCTAGTGACACCAAGGAGAAGGAGTAGTGTACAAAAAGGGAAACCTGTAGTGTTTCCCCTGCTCAGAAATGTTAGGCACTTAGAACAGACCTTCATTCTTGAAAATATAGATTCAAACAACCTGGAGACAGTTTTCTAGCTAAAAGCAGTGAATCTCTTTCAAACAGTACCTTCTTAATTCCTTTCTCAAAACTTTTTCTCTGAAGTTCTTTACGATGCTTTTTCAAACTGTATTGGGTTTTTTATCTGATGATTTTTATGTTCATATTTGCTCACCTCTTTCTCCAAAAAAAAAAAAAACAACACCCAGCCAAGACCTCTTTGTGCAAAGCATCCAAACTTCTCAGCATGAATGTGCTTGATGTAAAGAATTTAAGAAATTTGTGAAATACAGCTTTCCAACCAAATTTCAGACATATCAGAAATTATCAGGCTTCTAACGGAGGCCTTGATTATGGCCTCCTAATGAGGAATAAAAAGTATTTCAATTTCATAAATGCTTGTCTTCACGGCTTCCTCTCCTTTTTTTTTTTTTTTTCCCCTCAAGTTATCCTCTGAATATGTGAGGGGTTAACCTTGGAGTTTGTTCTCGCTCCACAGTACTAGAAGATCTCTAGGTGACACACATTCCTTGAGCTATTCTCTGATATACAGGTAGTGAATGTTCAGGGTCATGGTCCGTGTTGAAAGGTGGCAGAAAGATGAAGAGCAAAAGATGATCTGACTAATTTTCTAATTCTTTTACTTCTATTGAAACTTAAGCTTATACTGAATTGAGGACCTTCTGTTTCTTTTCACCATAATATGAAGAGAGAGTATATTTGTGTTTGTACTACCGGGACTAATTTTCTGCTTTGAAAAAAAAAAACAAAACACAGAGTACATGGTTAGTTGACATCCTGGTTGACACATATGTGTAGAAAGTTACGCTCTTAGTGAGCTTACAGAACTGAAATTGGGGAAAGTCTGTAAAAACAGCTTCTTGTGGAAGAATTCATCTTTATATTACACAGACATTTTCAAAAAAAAAAGCTCATCTAAATGAGTAACAAACAGATTTTAATATAAATCTTAGTCAGTTATTAGAAAAAGAAAAAATCCAGAACTTCAGAAAATTAATCCTTAGCTGCTTATCTCACCTGTAACCATTAAGCAATACTTTTTATCACTCTGAGAAAGTAGATTTTCAGCAATAAGCAGTTGGGGGGGGGGTGTGGAATGGGTGCTGAAGTCTAGATGTTTCATTAGTTCAAAATTTGGCTGTTGTGTTACTGACATCTGGAACTTCATAAACAAGAACTAGTAGAGGATGTGAGATAACCAAGACATCAATAAATTCATGGCATCACTGTGTAAAATACAGAGATGGACTGAAGGTTGTTTTTTGAAATGTCCTTCTTTCAGATTATACTTCTGCTTATACGTATCTGTATGAACAGGTATTTTATTTTAGGTTTTCCAGGACCAATAGAGACTTGTCCAAACCTGTGACAGATTTATTGATCCTTTTATAGGTGTTTATCTGAGGTTTGGAAGACTGTGGTGCCCCCTCAAGCTCCATTTCAATGTGTGTTTATTTCTTCAAAAGATAGTAGTTACAAGAAAATTTTGAGAAACTCACTGTCCATCTCCACTCTATCTAACTCAATGCCAGGATCTGCACTTCAGTCTTTCATATTTCACCCAAAACCCAACTCTGTGGGGGTGAAAACTGTGGTTTTTCCCTCTAATAGTGGGGGAAGCCTCAGTGGAATACTGCCAAGCCTGGGTCTGTCAATACTCTCATCCTAAAAAATTCTATTTTCTTTGTCTATGGAAGTCTTTACAGCAACATCTTGCCCATCAGCATTCAAAGGGTGCAGGACTTCCATTGCTGATTCTAACAAGCTGTCCAGTGTTAAGAAAATGTCTCCTAATACTTAATCTTTTCTTATTCTAGAAAAGCAATTATAATTGTGTTTGAAATAAGGTCCGTTTCATTCTCATTTTGGGTGAAGTAAAGTTTTGAAATGCTGAAATGGAAAATTTAAGTTCAAAACATTGCTAATCAGAACATATTAACTCATTTCTAGATATTGAAACATGTATCTATTTGAGTTGAGGAAAAAACAGCAAAATATGTATTCAATATATATATTGAACTGATAATATTTGCCTGGTGATAATTTAAAATTTTAGATCCCCAAAATAATTTCTCCTTAGTCATACTTGTAACCCATGTGATGGAGTTCAAATGTGGGAAGCTACTGTTCCCAACTGAGGTCTGATCTACCAACTTTCCTTTGTGTTTCACAGCCTAGTAACGAAAAGTAACTTCAAACACCAATTGCCACCATGGAAATGAATGCCTATGATCTACAGACTGCTCTTTTGGAAGACCTGCAGCTGCAAGATCGTAGTGCTCTTCATCAATGATGCACTGACATGCAGATGACCTGAGGCTCACTACTGGAGGTGCATTATTTCATTTTTATTCAGAAGCTTCCCTTTGCTCTTTCTTTGTAGCCAGAGGAAAGTTTATTTTGTTTTTCATATGTTCAAGATCTGCTATTCTAACCAGTCTGATCTCAGGAGATGGTTGGTTGGTTTGTTTTTTTTTTTTTTTATCAGGTGCACTGTAAAAATTATTTCCTCCAGAACAACTGCCCTGTCAGCAGTATAGTCAGCAATATTATACGTACATTTCTTTTTTCCTTCACCTCCAATGTTATATTGCAGTGCATTTTTGGAGCAACCTCCTCCATAAATCTGCGCTCTTCAGTTCTAGAAAACCAATTTGCAATGTAGTGTTTTCTTCCCAAACTTTGCCAGGTACTGTTGCTTTCTTGATGCAAAATAAATAACAGGCTATGATAGAGACATCTATTTCGACAGTACTGATTAACTAGCACAGCCGTGTCCCTTCCAAGCAGCAGTTCCTTTTCAGTAGGCAATCCATTTCACATGGTCTTTAGTCTTGTTGCTCTGCTGTGTAATCTGGTTTTTGTTTGTGTGTGTGTGTATGGGCTCTTTAATCATAGCCAGCTCCATTGGTTTCAAGCGATCCTTGGAAGGGTGCCAGTGAAAAGTAGGCAGAGGACAAGAAAATCAGACCTTCACTTTTTCTCTCTTTTTCTTTTTTTTTTTTTTTTCCCAAGGATTTTTGTAATTATTGGGTCCCTTCTCAGAGAATACAGACCCATAAGTGTGCCAAATAACTCGATGCTTAATGTTTTCCTACATGACTGAGTTGTAGCCATTTGAAGTTGGTAAGAAACAAAAGACTGCAACCAAATACATCCTAGGTATATATTACATTAAAGTAAGGTTTAGTAGTTATGTCATTTTAAGGAAAACCTGATGAAACAACCATTCTGTCTGCTTGAACCCCTTCAGTTCTGTTGCATCCCATTTGCTGGCCATTCCTGCAATGACAGCTGCCTTCTGCAACTGCTCCCATTGTGCTTTGTCACAAAAGGGGACCAAAATTAGTTTACCAGTGTCCATCTTGTAGAACCAGTTCTTTCTAACTCTGGATTCATCTGAAAAGAAGTTCTCAGGTTTGTTTAATCACCTGCAGTAAGATCTACTTGGACATTGTATGATCTCTGCTGTCTTTTGTCCACAGGCCCTCCAGGATGTCCCCAGAGTACCACCACAGCTTGTTCAGGCTTCAGAGATGTGTTTGTGGGGTGGGGCTGATGCCAAGTGACTGGGTAGAAGCAAAACCTCCTTTCTAGGGGATTCATGATGAAATCTAGCCAAAGTATGTTAGTACCAAAAATTGGATGAGGAGAAAGAAAGAAAATTACTTTCTTCACCTACAAAATTAAGATATGTGGGTTTGTTCTGGTATGAAGCCCCACACAGTACACCATGTGCTTAGGGCTAAACGATGGGAGTATTGTGTGCTGTGGCATGTACTGCATTTAGCAGAAAGGGTCTCTTCTTCACTATAAGTAGTTTCTCTATGTATGCTTTGGGGAAATTTTCAAATTCCTTTCATAAAAATTTTAGGAAATCTGAAATGTGCAAGCATGTAATCTCCTGCCATGGATTTAATTGAGCCTCTGTCAGTTGCAGTCTGTTTTCCTTTTTGCATCCCACTGTAGCCTAATCTCTTGCCATCCCATTCTGGAGCATGTTCTTTGTTTATTTTTTGTTCTTCGGTCTGTGTGCTGCATCTAAAAAGAGTGCTATAGTTCCGAGGTCTAATGGGCAATTTCTGCCTCAGTTGCTAGCTTCCCTAGGGCTGCCCATAGCATGCATCCTTGCTGAATCCTAAGACATAGATCTGAGAAGGAGACTACGTGACTGAAGTGGTACTGAAGTCAACAATTGCATTCTGTTGGCAAGGACAGTAACTGTCACCTCTGCCTGGGAGCTTGGGTGCAACTTCGGAGATGCCCCAGTAGAGAGGTAAAATAAAACTTGCTCTTTGCAATGCATTCATGGCCTCTGGCTCTTCTTGTGACGTGCCTGTGTATGTGTACACAATGACCCACATAGAATAAGAGTTTCGCATCCCTGAGCCATTTTTATCAGTCTTGCTTTATACTAATTGAATTGATTACTGTGATTTTGTGTATATGTCAGTCTTGAAAACAGCCTTCTGTGAGCACTGATTCCAGCTGAACTCTCAAACTGACTTCCATGTTCATAGCTAACTGCACCAAGCATGCGCTCAGAGGAGAGCTCTGGTTAGACTGAGTTCCCTTAGCAACCGTGACTAATTTCCCCATGGGCTCTCTGTGCTAAAGAAGTAAACTTGGTTTGAAGAGTAATTTTGGCTTTTCCCTTTCCCAGGGTGTTAAAGGTCAGTCCCCTGCTGATTCTGGTTTGACTGAGCCTGCAGGCCATTCCTGAATATTCTTATAACTACAAAGCAAAGTTTGAGTCCTTGGGAGCAAAGGAAAGTGTTGCAATGCAGGTCAGCATCATAAGAATACCAAGATGAAAAATGACAGCCTCAGAGTAATTTCATTAGTGTTGTTAATACTCAAAGAGGGCTGAGGGCAGAATTTGGACCAACCTTATGCATCAGAGTGAGATTAAAAATTAGTATCTCAAGCCACATCCTGTGGTGACAGAGAGGAAGAAATAGTTCTCCATTATGTATGGACTTGCTAGGGAGGCCAAAAGGGTTGTTACTTCATGTTAGCTCCAATGAGTATTTTAGTTTTAGTCACTTTTAGTGACAATCATTTCTTCTTTCAGAGGGAAATATCCAGTCTGGAAACAGCCATGTTCTCATATTTTCCTGGATCCCAGCAGAGCATTTAGTGCCTGGATCTCTGTCACCCCTTATCCTCACATCTGTAAAGAGCTGAGAAAATATCTTTGGTTGTATGTTATATGACTCTGAAATTTTAGCTTAGTTCTTGCGTGTTACTCCTGGGTCAAAAAGCAAAAGGAGGGGAGAAAGGAAGCTTAAGAAACTGAAGAAAAGGTCAGCATAGCTGAAATGCAGTGTAGGACTGTGGGTGAGGCAGCAGATGGAAACTGGGTTTGTTTGGTTTGTGCTGAAGACTATCCTACCCCAGCTGAATGACATTAATCAGATTGCCTTACCTTTACAACTGACATCAGTTTAGGCTTGGAGTTTTTTGTAGCAAATCTTTAGGCAATGAGATTATTTGTGTGGGTTCCCTTTCTTAGCTGAAACATCTAGATGCCATTGTATGACAAATGAATAATCATAACCAGTGCCAACACTTGGAGTTAGATAATGGTGTGCATGGCCTCTATTCTGAGACGATGGGTTTTACTACAAGGGTTTCTTTATCAATATGAATGTTCCTTCTCCTAGTTTGTTCCAAATTGCTCCCATGAACTTCTGGCACTTGAATTAACCATGAGGGGCCCAACATTTTGTCATGTAGTTTGTGCCATGGGGAATAAAGTTTGTGCATTAGAATGCAATGGGGTCAAACAGGGGAGTCCGCAAATGCTGCAACTGCTCTCAGGCCAGAACTTTGCATGTCTCTCCCTTTTCAGAAGCAGTTGAAGTTCTCCTTTGGGAGCAGGCAGAGAAGAAAGCACTTTACTTACATCAAGTGCAAGCTTCTAAAAGACGTTCACAGTACAGCACAGCTTTTGTGGATGTGCATGGCTTGCAGCAGGAATGTGGAATTCAGGAGAGAAAAATCCTAGATGTATATGATACGTTTGCAAGGGTGAATGAGCTGTTTTCTCCTGTGTGAGTGATGACATTAAGCAACTCCTTCCTATCTACACCACATTTCCTTATTAATCATTAGCTAAGGAGAGAAAGACATAGACTAAGAGATACAAAACTTTACTTAGGGAAAGCTCCATAGCATTGACAAGATTGAAGCAGAGAGCTTCCTATAAAACCTGTTCCATAAATTCCCATCGTAACCTGAATTAACTTCAAGGTTGATTCAAAGTGCAGGGAAGTCAGTGTGAAACTGCCTGCTGACTTAAAGAGAGACTGGATGAGGCCCATGAGGAATAAAGGGCTTTCTACATTGGCCAAGCACTGAAGATTAATTCCTAAGAGCAAAGTTCAGTCAAAGTTAAGTGCTTTTGAAACACCCTCCCAAAGTTTTCTATTTCAATAAAACAGTGAAGTGGTATTCCCCTACTTGAGAACAGTTGCCCTCTGAAACAAGGCCATGTCATTTCATTAACTTTGGACCATCTATTTAACAAAAACAACTTTTTTTCTTTTTTCTTTTTTTTTTTCTTTTTTTTTTTTTTAATACAAGGGTGCATGTGCAACGAGCCTCAGGAAATTTGTTTTTGTCTTTTTCTTTAGGGTGACTTCTGACAATTAGGAAGCAAATAGATGTCAAGCTAATTAAAGTAGAGGTTTTTTTTTTTTCACTGTATAAAACAAACCTTATGTTCTGAAGTGGTTCTAGTACATTCAAAGCACTGAAATCAGGCCTGAAAGAAAGGACTCGCATCTGCCTCTCAAGGTCTACTCTCCCTGTAAACTCATGAATAATCATTGTCACTGGCTTCTCACTGTCGGATTAGGGGCTTAGTATTACGTTTTATTTAAACCTGATCCAGATGGCTGCCAAGAGATTTTCAGACAAATGAACTGTGAGGCAGACTATCATCAAGAAACATTTTATTGTTCATGCATAAGACTGTGTTCCAGGTCTCCAAAGTACTTTACGACTGACAAACCCTTTTTTTTTTTTTTTTCCTCTGGCACCTATCAACTTAATCTTCATCAGTGGTTTGTCAATATCATTTTTCTGAAGAGAAAGGAATGATCTCTATGACCCATCCTTCATCAGATATTTAATTTACTTGAATTTACAAAGTCATTCAGTTAACAAGCTAAATAATAGAAGGAGGAGTCATGAAGTTATGCATGTCTTTCCAGGTATACAGTGTCTTTGCATCATTCAGCATTTAAAAAATGCTAACTCAGCATTCCTGGAAGAACCATCTGCTTTCTTTCTATTAGTTTTTGTGTTTCTCATTACTCAACGGTTATATTCACCTGTAATAGGTCTGCAGTAAAAGCTTTTCCCATCATAAGAATACGGAGAGACTCCTTTTGTAGTGACTGACACAAAATCAATTTATACCTCTGTTTGCAAGTCTTTGATAGAGGACAATAGAGCTGAATATACAACTGCCATGTGAACAGGACATCTAAATTAGTTCCCACCCAATATTGCATTTAACTTTAAAAAAAAATACTGTATATGTTAACATATCTTATTTGACTCTGTGTAAATGAAATAAACAGTTCACTTTCATTTATGCCATATTTTAATATTAAAAATATCGTCAGCTCTAAACCCCCCTCAGGAAAGGTTTTACCTGCAGAGAAGAAGTTGTTTCAAGCGTGATGATAAAATCATTTCATGGGGTAAAAAAATCACTTGGTGGGGCGAAAATGTGTTTGTTTCTATCTTATTAAAAAACAAAACAAAAAAACTTTCTCATATTAAAAAGATCAGTTCTATTTATTAATTTTTGTCTTAAGGAAGGTTGTATTTGATCTTTAAAAGGGCTGTATTATTTCATTACACTGAACATACGTGACATCATAATTTAAAAAGCCCTTTCTATCAATGCTAGCTAATTGATGTAAAAATTTTCCAAAAGAAAATACTTCACCTGTTAAATTTTCTTATCCCACATCAATAACAGTACTATTCTATTCTAAGACTTCCACGCTAAAAAATAATGTACAAAAAGTCTTCTCATAAAATGAAACCCAGAAAAATAAATGACAATTCTGTAATCAAACTGTTAATAGACTATTTTTTCCCAGAGTTTCTTTCATAAGGACTTTTGGAGATACTGATTTAATTTTGTGTTTGAGTTGGAACAAATTTCCCATGAAAACATCTCTGCTTGATATTTTATTGTGGTAAAGTCCAGCATGAATTTCTTGTGATATCTGTGACTGTCAGCCTTGAAAATACATTGTACTTAGCTTATCATTTTCTCTCAAAACATAAACCGAGATTTTATTTTTTTTAAAGCAATAGACAGGGCATAGACACATTAACATTAATGTTGGATATGTATCTCAATCAGTGGTAAAAAAGTGAAAATCTCAACTGCAAATTTCAGATGTTATCTTATGATTAACTATCGTGGTAGCATTGCATTTGTATGGATAATGGAGGCATTATCTAATTATCATTGTTCTATGCTTCACACTCTGCTTGAGCTCATGTGATTTTCTGAAAGTTAAGTACATTTGTTAGATATATTTGAGATAGCACATAAGGGCTGTGGCACATTATGATGGCTACACAGATCTCAAGACAGTCTGAGAGTATTAAATCCTTGGTGGCATCCAGCGTCAAGTCATAATTTCAGTTATTGGTATCAAACAGTGAGGTAAAGTCTCTGAGAGTGCGAGAAGGCACCTCCTGTTGCGTAGAAGGAAAATGGCAAATGGCACGGCAGGACCCTGGAAGAGCAGCACAGCAAATGTCCACGCTCTCATCCAGCACTCCTACTGCAGTGTTAGTCAATACACTCTGTCCCTGGTTAATTAACTCAGGAAGACTGGGGGATGATGAAGGGACTATGGAGTTACTATTACTAAGGAGCAACCTATGAAATAAAAAATTGAAAGGACTGCAACAAACTGACATTTGCAGATGTCGGTAGGAGCCTTAACCTGTGGTTTTGGTTTCCCTAGAGAAGTAGCTCTGGAGAGTGTGATTTCAAGGGGATGCGCTCAGCAACTTCTGGCAGTCAAATCCCTATGTCCACTCTTAAATTGATTCGCCTTCGCACAAGAGTAGAAGCCAAATATGGGGAGCTTGTCCATTTTTCTTATTTTAGTATGGTCTGAACTATGAGAGGAACTCATGTGTGCAAACTAGCCATGTGCAAACACTAAATAAAAAGGAGACTGTACTATTACCTTTGCAGACCTGATCTCTCAAAACCAAGTTTAAGTGTCACAGTATTGCACCCAGGCTGGAGACTACGCTGCCTTCAGAAACTGACTTTGCAGTATGTGCTTCTCTTTCTTCTGTCATGTGCTATGTTATGCTGTGTTAAAAGTTGTCTTATTAGCCATAAAAGGACAGAGTAGATAAGTTATTGAAGTGTATAATGTAAATTAAACTAGATTTTCACTTGTTTGTGGCTTTTTAAGCATGGTTATAGCTTGTGTCACTTAGTATTGTCTCTTATTGATCTCACCATGGAAAAAAAAAAGTCATTCATGATGCCACTATGAAAAAGTGCAGAGTCAATCTGAAGTGAAAGGAAAGTGTGACAATTGCAGAAACGATAGAAAACTACTCTGCCATGAGTAATTTCAGACACTCCCTTCCAGTCAGACTGCAAATAGTACAATGGTATCTCTTCCTCATCAATCAAGGCATAAAATTTGTCTACTGGCACTGCCTTTCATCCACTAGTTTAGTATTTTTGTCCCTGTATTTTGAGTGACTGTATTATTGCTTTCATTTCCATCCTGGCCTCAAAGCTTGTGTGATGGTATTGTTCCACCAACAAGAACATCCTAATTGTCATCTCCTCCTCATCCTTCTGCCTTCCTTTTGCTTTTGTAAGGAATAATTTTCATTTTCTGCTCTTCAAGGTTCAAGTCCTGTCTAGCAGGATTTTTTTTTCCTGCCAGAAATCGACTCTAATAAATTAAAATACTTGCAGATTCCCCTTACTATCCCAGTAAATCTCACTGCATCCATGTGAGCCCATGTACTCACCAGGGTAGGTTTTAAGTGCAACTGTGTGTGAGTGGCAAGCAATTAGAAACGATAGTTATAAATCCATTGTCAAATCTGATTCTTAGTTTCCAAAAGTGGTGGAATACTTGAAAGGTGGGAAGTAGCTGCCAACAACATTGCTTGTTTCTGTACATAAGTGATTTAAATGACGCTTCATTTCTGCTGGGCTGCACAGACACAGGTTGCTGTCCATCCTCATAAGCAGAGCACTGACAGGGCTTGACACTTCCCTTCATCTACTATGAGCTATGGTGCTCAGTCTTCCACCGGCAGGGCTGTCTGTGAAACTTGTTTCTTTTACAAATCTTTCTGGATATACACTGCATTGGGAGGGGCAGACTTTCTTCATACTCTGGGTTGCAAGGAGAGACCATCAAAGATCTCAGAGCTCTGAAGTACCCTTCTTTCAGAAACAGCTGCATCTTTCAAGCTCAGTACCTCTCAGGACTTGAAATATGCTCCTTGAATGTCAGGAGAGAAATGCTGTGCTGGCAACACATGCCCCAGCATCAATATTTGAAGGTGTTAGCTTTCTTTTCATCACCTCTGCTTTTCATGCCTGCATTCACACTCTCATTTATGAGATGGGGAATCACTGCTAAGAACACTTAGTGAAATCCTGGCCAGTACATTTTCCTCATGATTAGTTTGAATATCAAACAGCTGTCGCAATGACGTGTTGATGTTAGCAAAAATATTATCTGACATTTACACAGCAACCTACGCCCTCAAACATTTTCTTAGAATTATTTAACAGGAAGGAATAGGCTTCTCTTATGGACTCAGACTGAAATGAGACCCTGCTACACTAAGACCCACAGACCCAGCATAGAGGAGCTCGACCTTGCCGAATGGACACAATTCCTGACAGCAGTTCACAGCCTTTTCTATCGAAATCCATGGATACCCTTTCATCCCTCTGGTTAGTGTTCAAAATGGGGAGATCCCAAGTGGCTTTTTGACAAAACCTACATGGCTTTATTATAAAGAAAATTTACTCTGGAAGAAAAGGCCATCAGGGATTCCTAAGCACAAATATATCAGTACAGCCTCTGACCGAATAGGTTGTTATATTTATGGCTATCAAGCATTATAACTGTATCATATTGCTACATCTTTTTCCTAGGCATCTGCTCTTAGCCACTGCTGGAGAGAGAAACAACAATAAATGTTTGATCTGGTTTGGTACAGCAGTCTTTAGGTTCTTATGTGTTGTTTAGATACAGAAGACACAAAAAATTAGCAGGTTTGAGTCTTCCACCAGTTTGCTTGCATGTGAAGATCTAGTCCATCTCCTCCGGAGTCAGCGTTGATCCATTTGACCCAAGTTAAATGTATTCTTCCCCAAAATTCCAGATATGTGTTTATAGTGGAGTCATAATATCAGACACAGGTAACAGACTTCTCATCTGACTGTGTGAAAGCTGTGATGTGTAGCGGCTGTCTAAATAGCTTTTGCTCTTTCTCTTTCTCCCATGACCTTTCTTAGAAAAAGTTAGTTTAACACAACTGCAGTGGTACATTATCTACAGAAATTTGGGTAGGATTCAACTCAACTAACATTAGCTATTTAAGGCTGAGTGTCAAGTCTCCAATTCTAATTTAGGTTCTCTCTGTGGTCAGGAAGGACAGACAGGCTCCTCCTTTCTTCTTCACCAAATCATGAAGGAGCCTAGAGAGTAATTCAGGCTAAATACCTTATTTTTGACAAGCTAATAATAGCTTACATTAATTTCTTCCATTCTTTTGCTTATTCACTTTGTTTATTTTGTGTTACAGGAAGAGTCTGCCTTTTTTGTCTGTGTGTGACTCAAGTGGGTTGAAAAATCCAATATATTGTATTAACCAATGGTAGCATCAAGCACAAAACCCCAGTCATGGCATCATGAAGGCTTTCTGTACAAACCTACCATGAGAAGTCACAGAGCACTCGGGGTGGTTTTAAGCAGTATCTTGGCAAATAGTTAATCAATTAGTTCAGTTTACCAGCTCACCAAAAACAGTGGAGAAAGGATAGGTCTTGTGATTCTGATTCTACCCTGTCTTTTCCCTGCAAAAACATATTATTTTCCACGAGAAAGGAGGAAAGAAGGTCTATATTGGCCCAGACTCTCCCTTTCACTCATTATATGGAGATGTCTTGCAAATATCGATGTTTCACCTTTTCCATCAGCATCATCATCTCGGTTAGGAAATGCGATAGTTACTTATCCTCCTGCACAGTTCAGTGTATACTCCTTGTCTTTGTCCAGCAAGCGCCAGTGGTAGTTTGCATCCTGCATGATGTCAGGTGTGCAGTTGCTGATTACCAGATAGTGCACTGTTTGGTATGCTGATGCGCAAA
The DNA here is from genome assembly GCF_037038585.1 of Patagioenas fasciata. Taxonomy (NCBI): domain Eukaryota; kingdom Metazoa; phylum Chordata; class Aves; order Columbiformes; family Columbidae; genus Patagioenas; species Patagioenas fasciata. The sequence goes on along the minus strand of NC_092523.1, from coordinate 16,195,289 downwards.
TAGAAACAGCAGCTCCTCAGGTGCTCTATCTCTCTGTTTATTCCCAAACATAAGACAGCCGACTAGGGGTAAAGAACCTGTCAGTTGAAACAGAGGAATTCAATTTGTAACAAAAGAATGTCTTTAGGCAGTTGTTTAGACATATCACTAAGATACCGCAGATTCATTTTATCCTCTGCTGCAAACAGCAGAGGAAATTAGCTAGCTGTAGCCTCATTGGTGAGTTTGTTACCTAACGCCCGGCGAGTGAATATTGAAGATGCTGGTGTTGCCAAGCAACTGTTTGAGGATGACGGCGGTCAGACTATGCACGAGTACTTTTTTAGAGGAGTACCTTACAGCCAAGGTTGGCATGATTTACCATTGTGCACCATGGTATGTAATTAGCAGGATGGCTAGTTCTGTCCTGGAGATGCCAGTGGCCCCTCTCTGGTCATAAGAAGTCTCCAGAGCCAAAGAAGGCAAACTGGAGAGAGGTGAAGTAGCAATTCTCTGACCAATGCAATGAACTTACAAAGGAATCTCCTTGCAGTTAAATGATCTGACCTGGAAAGTGTCATAAATGCAGGACTGAGCTTGGTGGTTTTGCAAGTGCTAGTGGAATACAAGAAGATTAATCGTGCCTAGGACCAATCTCTGCCTTTGAGCTCAACTGGCAGGCGGTGCCATATGTCGTTACATATACCTCCCTTACCATCTAGAACTGGATGTATTCCAGGAGGCATATAGTTAATTGGGAATGGCTCCTGATCCACAGTATCTTACAAATCTTGGCCGGGGATCCTTTGGGAGACTGCTGGTCAGCCCTGGCCAGGCACATCGCCAGGGCTGTACAATTGGTACACATGACTCATGTCCAGTGTCCAGGAATGCTCCCTGATACGAATTTGCTAGTACAGAAATAGTCTATGATAGTGCTTCCTCTATATTTCTGGTCCAATTTTCATCTGTAGAACGGTAGAGTCCCAAGACCCCTTTTGTCCTCCTCAGATGACTGTTAGATCCCACCAGCTTTCCCATTGACTGATACCACTGTCTTCAGAGCTGCTTTGCTTGGTAACTAGTCAAACACAGCAAGAGTGTAGTACCCCAGCAGAGAGCCTGCAAGGCCATGCGGAGTCCTTGTGTGCCCCTATTCTGAACATGAGGCTTTTCCAGTCACCATCCTTTCTCTGGCAATAATGCATTACATGACCTTAGAAAAGTTATTTAATATCCCTGCTTTGCCTCCTCATCCCAAATCGATGTCTCATCCGTATGCTTGCAGTATTCATTATTTAGCAGATAGTACCACTATTTAATCTTTGTATTATGGTAGCATCTCAGCTAAGAGGCAATGTACAAATGTAACATGAAAGACAATTTCTTCTCCAGGACCTAACACTGTAAGAATAAAAGCAGCATTGCAGGCTGACTTGCTCCAGATCCCACAAGGGAGTAGTATCAAAGCAGTATATCACATGTAATTTTTTGACTCCTGAAATAACACAGTTGATGCAACTTTACCTATATAAATAATAGTATGTACCAAAGAACAGTGTTTACTTTATGAAGAAATATTTATGACTGCCTGAGAAGATCAACAGGATTAGACAAGGATTGTCCAGAGGACAGGTATAGGTAAAACCATCACTTAAAACAGATATGCTTATAAGACATCTGTGAATACCCTCTAAATATGATTTTTGAAGGCCTACTTCACAAAAAAAATTATTTGAGGTGAAACTAATGATGTAGTTTTCATATTCATTACATATGTTAATGCTTCTGAATGAAATAGGGTACTGTTATTTAGTTAAAACATTTTTCACTGGAAATTGAAGATATGATGAAACCGAATTGTTTTGTAAATGCATGTCTTTCATTAAAAGGCACATACCAGAAAATGCATTAGAAAACAATCAACGCATTTGGCCAGGTCAATTTTGAATCAAACTTCTCAATTTTCCATTCAAAACCATTTTTAAGAATGGTTTGAAAAACTCAAAATAGTCACAGATTATTTTTTTAAAATTGACTGAGGTGCAGAGCTAAACAGACAAACAAAAAATTCTATATAATATTTCTCTTTTCAAATTTTTTCTTTCCTTAAAATAATTTGACTCTGCATTTTGAACTATCTTTATTTTATAGGATATTTTTTGCAGAATTACACTCCACATTTTCAGGCAGACTCTTTAAGTCTCACATTCAATGAATGTTGATGGTTGTCTGAGTACTTTACTGTCTTGATTCATAAAGATACCTCTAGTAAGAAGAGAAGGTAAGCATGTGTTTCAAGTAGCGTACATGTTCTTAAGGCCTTCCTGAAGTGGTCCAAATACAAAGAAGGTATAGTATTTTTGCATTATATTTTATATCTCTGATTAAATTCTAATTCACATCATCACTGAAAATTGCATTTCTCTTTTGTTTTGTCAAACTATATCATGGCTTGTTCCCTGTGCTCACGAAAGTGGCATCTTCCAAGCAAAACCCATGTGTTTTGTTGGATCCAAAAGAGAATGCTGAAGTTGTCCAGAGTCATCTGGGGTCAAAATGGAAACTTTATGTAATCAGGGACATTTGGATCCATCTCCAGGGTTTGGACAGCGATGAAGGTGCTCTTTGACTGATGAAGCTACTCTGTAAGACAGCAATGAATCTGTTAATAAAATTGCAAAATGTAGCCTGAAAGCAAACCCTTTTATTCCTCTATATAACAAGTCCTTCGCAGTTTATAACCTGGCAGCAGCTCAGCTGGCAGAGAGCATGTTTGGCAGGAGTCTGGATATGGCCATTAGACATAAAAAAACCCTATCAATGTCACTCTGCTGGCATTGGGATGGGAAATGGGGTGCTCATAAAAGTAAGAATTTGCAACTTTGTTATATCTTAGACATGTTTTTGTTTATTAGTTTGTTATTTGTTTCCTTGTTTGGGGTACAGCAAAGCCTACTAACTGCATATAGAAATAAACATCAATATATGCATTTTGAAGTCAGATTGCAGTTCAAGACCCACCCCACCCAGCAAATATATATTTAACTTCAAGGTTGTTCAGTTGCCTTTCAAGGAACTACTCACACTTAGAGGAAATATTTCCTTGGTTTTGGAATCTTTTGTTTGTAAGATGGATGAAAGAACCAAGTGTGTAAGCAGCATCTTTCTCAAAGGTGCAGAGGAGGCTACCAGCAATCCAACTCGCACCACTTGTCCCTTGCATCTCCTGTTAATGTACTGTCCTTTCGTTCAGTTTTCTCCCCTAGCTGATGGGTTTTGGTCTGCATACATGATTCCCTACATTAAGTGAAACACAGAGGAAGAGAGAAAATGATTAATCCTCAGACACCTTTTACAGAGATCCTCAGTGTAAGAAAATAGCCAGGGGCTCCCTGGATAAAACTGTCGCAATTTGATTAATTTGCATCCACAATATTATTTAGGATTGTCTGTCCTTATTGTGATGTTCCATTGCAGTCAATGGCAAGGAGCACAGTCTGGGAATGAAAGATCTCTCCTGAATATTTCCCTGAGCTGTGACACAACATGCTTTTCTGGCTTTTAATTTAGATTTGTTCTGTGTTAGTTAAGGTCTCTGTATGCATTCGTGGTCATGGGACAAACCAGAGTGAGAGTGAAATAAGGCATGTAGGTAGTGGCTTCTGGCTTTCCATCATCAGTCTCCCAGATGCCCGTCAGCCTTCCCATGGCACAGAATGGTACCTTTGTAAGGCCCTTACCAGCAGCCGTTGTTTGACAAGGTTCACATTATGCAATGCTGAACAAAGATATTTCCAACAGTGAATAAAAAGACCCATGTCAGGACTTCTTGGCTTTGAGTGATTGCAGAACAACAGCAGAAGGGAGCCTTTCCCCTTGTGGTACCTGAGCTCCTTCATCACGTTTCTTGACTCCTCCATTTGGTCCATTCAATGTAGTTTGGGAAATAATATTTCAGAACATGGCTGCTCTTTCTTGTTTTCTTGCTGTAAAGCTACTCAGTGAGACTGAGTTAAAAAAGCAAGCAGCTGTGAGCCTGCATTATTTAACGCTGTAAAGTGTTTTCTGATACAGTTTATATCACTGGCCTTGGGTATATGAGGAAATCTCAAGAAGAAAACCCCTGCATAATAGCACCGTTTCAGCTGTGCTAGAGTAGAGTAGAGACTTTAAGAGTGGCTGAAAATTAGCCATCAAAATTGTTTTCTAGAAGGGTATTTCCACATTTTCTGATTTTTATGGAAGAAGGGGTTTCAGAAAGTCAAATGTCTCCTCTTCTGAATATTTGCACTTGAAATATCATAGAATGTTTTGGGTTGGAAGGGACCTTAAAGATCATGTAATTCCAACCCTTGAATATGGTTTAGAGGACTTGGGAAATTATACATATGTCTGCATTTTCCATCATCTACCTTATCTATGATTTTCTGTTGTCAAGAACTCCTATGATGAACCACTTCTTTGAAAAAGAAATCATGATGCATCATAGAGAAAGATGGAAATCAATGGCAGAATGTGAAGCCTTAAAAATGAGTCTTCTGAAGGAAATTGCAGTATTGCCTTATCAAGGTGTCTGGGTTATCTGAGAACATATTTGGGAGTTTTAGCTAATTTTAATGAAGGCATTTGAATGTCTGTTAATCATCAAGACATTTAGTTTTTTAACTTGGAAAAAAATTAATGAATGTGGTTTCACAAAGGTCACTTCTGTATTAAAAGTGGAAACATGATCAAATCATCAAGCTCCTGCTGACATAACTGAACTAATGTTAACACTGTTGGGAATTTTTTTCCTGAAATACCCTAATGTGAATACACTACAGATACACTAACAATAATATCTCAGAATTTAACATTCTCAGGCGTCTGGGAAATGCAATTCAAACACAAAATCAGATCCATATGGTGATTCAAAACTTAGATATGCATTTTTCAGTCCAAACTAATATCCAATTTAAAACTATTCTAGAGGAGGTAAATTTAAATATGAGTGAAGTGCATTGCATTATGGGCAAGATACCTTTAAAAGCCACAAACACTAAAAAAATGAAAGCTGCACCAAGAAATTAAGCATTCTCCTAAGCATCTTCCATGTCCTCAAATTAACTCAGTTATTCATATTTCGAGTCATTAAAGATTTTTATACCAAAGACTTTCAAGATTATAACTAGCTTTTTCTGTTTATTAAGTTTTGCTCAGCCATCAGAATCTTGATGAACCATGCCATCTATATTACAGTTACTTCACATCTGACTTTGCTGAAGTTTGAGCAGCAGTAGTAAATGCTTGTTCCTTTTAAATAATTAATTTCTCTATCTGTCTTACATCTATCACACCATTCTGTATTTCTGAATATTCAGATTCAGGAGCATGGGCTTCCAGAAGGAGTTTGAGAACAAGTATAGCTTTAAAAGATTTTTGACAAATGCTCTGCAAAGATCACTCAACATAGAAAATTTTTAGAAGACTAAATGAAAGAATGTTTATTTATTGCTACAAAAATACTATGATGTGGACAAGAAAAGTGACTTGTCTTAAATTTAAGATTAACTTTATCCCCTTAGCTTGAGCCTTTAATCTGTAGAAAAGCCTGGGGATTTACGAGTGTTAACAGACCTGAATTTTTTATTTCTCCTTCTTTCGTTTTACTTGTTCATTTTCCATCTGTGGGTCCCCTAAGAACCTGAGAGCAATGATTGAAAGGAAAGATTTGGTGATTTATTTGATATGTCTCTATTCTGCCACACAGGTAGCAATACAGTTAAAACCAAGGTGGTTGCTAATGGTTCAGCTGAACGTAAAGTTTTGAAATTCAGTGGCACTGCATTTGCAGCTGATAGTAATACCTGGAAATGCACAGATTTTTAGATGAGCACTGTCAGTCTTCTAGAACTGTGTCAGTCTATGCCCTGAGAGGTGATCCACATCCTTTAGTATTCAAAATTCCTAGGGAATTTTTCCTGTTGCCAATAAGATTGCTAAGGATCATTGTTTTAAATGTGAATATTTTAAAGTGTATGTTGAGATAAGCATTTGCCATTTCTTTAACATGCATAATATTCTTTATTGGAAAAGAAACTATTGGTTTGTGGTTCACACATATTTCTAGTATGTGAATTTTGATTTTAATTTTCTAGTGGAGAAAGGAACTGAATCACGGTCTTCATGAAACTCGTACTCTAACTACTAGGCTGTTGTGAAAAGGTCTATTATGTAAATAAGCCTCATTTAATACCTGCATATAAAGACTTTTGAAATTATTTCAAAGTTATTTTTTCCAAGACAGGACACCAGGTTCTGCATCCTCATTTGTAGCATCTGATCTGTTAACACCCACATGCCTTAATTAACCTGGTCCAAACAAGATCATATAGCTGCTTGTCCTTGCAATTTCACTAGAATAAACTAGAAAGTGTTCCACTAAATTCAGTGGAGTTGCAGTGGTAGGACAGTGTCGTTGACAGTGTTGGATCAGATCTTTCAAAATAAGTGCATTTAGCACCTGATTGATCTAGGAAAAGCAATTTAATAACTAATGAATATTTGAGAGTCTTGCTGTAGGAATGTAAATGCACTGGAAATAGACTCACTTAGAAATAAGTAGGAAAACATAAATTAGGGGACATAAAGATTAAAAAATTCATCAACTTCAAGACAGTAATGAAGAAGTGCATTTTAAATTCAAGAACAGAATCTTTTTTCTTAAATGTATTTTCTGAAAAGTTCAGGAAAAGGCCTTTCCTCTTATGTCTTCTGTTATCTGTTTATTTGGATCATCCTGAACAATTTCAAGCTTCCTGTACTCAAAACTCACTTACTGAAGCACCTGCAACCTTCAGTTTGCATTTTTTTGTGATAATCCAATAGGTATATGGGAAAGGCCTATTTTGTTATTCAGATAAAACCAAGCACCCGCTGGGTAGCTCTGTTGCATACAGATGAATATTGGATGAATAAGAATTTATACCTTCGGTCCCCCATTTTACCACTTCCTCCCCTCCCCGAGCTCATAAATTGCAGCAGAGAGGAAAAAAAACAAACCAAGCAAACAAACAAACAAAAAACCCCCACAACAATAACAAAAATATTTACTTAATTGCTGATTTTGCCATGTGGCATCCTGTAGAAGAGAAAGTTTAAGTGTCGTTTTAGATTAGGGGTGTCAAACTAATTTTCACCAGGGGGGCATGTTAGCCTCACGGTTGCCTTCAGAGGGCCGAATGTAATTTTAGGACTGTATAAATGTAGGAGTAGTTGCATATATAAAGTTCTAAAATTACATTCGGCCCTCTGAAGGCAACCGCGAGGCTGATGTGACCCCCCAGTGAAAATGAGTTTAACACCCCTGCTTTAGATTAAGTGAACATGCATAAAACCAAAGAAAAAAAAAATCTGAAGATTCAGGTATCCTATGTGACATGAACATAAAATGAGGTATTAATTGGTTTCAAACTGAACACATGAAATATACCGCTTTTCTGAAATAAATGTTTCTAAACCTCACCACAATGTTGAAGATAATGGGGGAAAAGGAACAGGAAAAGGGGTGGAAAGGGGGAACAAACAAAGAGAGGGGAGGGGAGAACATCTTTGTCAAATCAAATCTGAATAAGACCTGGAAGGAGTTTTCTGTTATAGCCTCAGATGTTACTCTTGTAATTCTGTTTGGAAGTGGGAAAGATAACAGCATCATTTTCAACTATGAACCCTTGCCATGCATTTCTGTACTGTGACCTCAATAGTGTGTTTGATTGCCAGCCTGTCGAGGTACAAAGTGCAAAACAGTGGGAAGTGACACTGCAGAAATCAAATTGCATGAGTCATTTTTTTTTTAATTTCCTTTATGTTCCTTATATAATTCTGATGGCAGCACAGCTAAAGTTAATGAACAGTAGTAAAAGCATCTGCTGAAGCTGTGTCAGTAGATTCACCTCTGCATTCACGACTGCAGCTTTGCAAAATCTATCCAAGGTCTCTTTGAAACAAGTTTTTAAATGAGGTGAAGAGTATCAAGATTATAGAGCTCATGAAGGAACCATGTAGTCTTGTGGTACCATAAATAAATTGTGACATTTCATCATTAGTAACTACAACAGCAGTGGATTAAAAAAATTGGAAATTCAGGGGGTTTTAAACCCCATTAGGCTCCTGTAAAATTTTTGTGACCTTAAGCAAAGTGAACAACTGGAGCACTGCAATGTCCACTGTGCCTTTTACCCAGATTACTAAGGCAAGTATCACCTTCTTCTCCTCAGGGGTACTCAGACTTTCAGAAGTAAAAGAGAAAAGCCCCATTGGATTAGTTTCTGGCCTTTGCAGCAGGAGGTATTTCTCATACATAATTGCTCAGTTTCATTATTCATGGGCTAAGAGCAAAGTGCTCACGTGAAAGAAAGTCACAGAGGTTGGGGCACTACAGGGAAGATATTCAAGGATTGATTCAATAAAATACTTTATAATAACTTATGAAAAATTAATTTTCAGAAAGAGGAAATACCAAACATCTACTTAAATTGAGTGTGTTGGTATTGTCATGTGCAATCCATGTAAGGAAGACCATGGCGGACCAATTGCTTTCTCATGGGAATCACATGAGTAAAGGTAGGGGTTTTTTCTGCTTTAATTTCAGCTTCTGCCTCTGGAAATTAAGTAGTGAAAGTACTCTAACAGCTCATATTCCCAGAAATGGTCCACTGGAGCAATCTTTCTCCCTCATACAGATGTGAACAGTGGTACAAGCAGGGTAGCAGGATGCTGGTCCAGGGCTCAGGAGCTTTTTCACTATCCTGAGCTTTGTTCATCATGTTCCTTAGACCTAAATCCTTAAATAAGAAATCTAAATCCAGTGACTCTTGCTTGGCTCAGACTAACTTGGGGAACTGTCTATCTGAATTCTTTGGCTTGGGAAAGCTACTTAACCACCCTTGCCTTGATTTTCCAGTCTGACAAATAAAGATAATTGAACATAAGTGCTAGGAGCGGATTCGATAAAGATTTGGCTGCATAAAATCAGGTGTAGGTCTAACATAAGTTGCTATGTTATAAAACTGCGACCTTGAGCCCTCCCTTCAGCTGCTACACATCCCTGAATTAGGTCAGAAGCCATGGACACCCACTTGTCGTCTGGTGGACATCCAGAGCTCTCTTGAGCCCATGCCCAGAAGCACCTCAGTCCTGACGCTCTGTGACACAGCATAGCCATCATAACTAAATTCATCATGGTCAAGAAAACAGTTTTATGTTTTTCTGCACTGAGGCTCTGGCTATAGGCATATCAAATTAAATTCCATTGAAAATACACCTGATATTTTGACTATGTTTTGAAATTTTTTCTGCACGCTTGAGCAAAAAATGCAGAGACATCTCCATATTAGAGAATGTTGTAACCTGATATTTAAGGGTTACGTTATCTGCAAGAATACTGTGGGAGAGGTTGGCTAGGGGAACAGTGGACTCAGGCCCTCCAACCTCCATTAGAAAGCAACCGTCCTGCTTTTAAGCAGATTACCATATTGCATATTGTTTGCATTAGCAACCTAGAGGTATGATTGAGCCAAGCCAGCACTGGGCAGGTTCCCTGCTCAGATGGTTCTCTTAGATTGCTAGAGTAACACACAGGCGTAACTTTAAGTGAGAGAGGTGTTGGGAATGGTTATACTCTCTGCTGTGTGATGGGAGAGGAGGCCACCCTGTGCTACCTTGGTGTCACTGCCTTGCTTGTGCATCACCACTGCACTGCCCTGAGGAAACCAGAGAAAAGATAAATACTGTAGATTCTTTTAGGAAAAGTCACAGGGTCTTTGTTTTAATGAATTCTGAATAGATGTAGGCACCTGAAAAGAGCTTTATTAGGAGTTTATTCCCAGAGTTTTCCTAGTAAGTAGTTACAGGCAATTCCCTGTTCAGTTGTGTCAGCGTTAGGCATTTCCCTTGCAAAAACTACAGATCATTTTGAACACTTCAGTGATGTACCTTATTCTTAAACACTGTGTAAGGAGCTAAGGAACAGTGCCTCAGTGCTCTGGATTTCAGCTTCAGGAGGGCCAAAGTATCACTTTCTTTGTCAAAACACATGGATGACAACTTGGACCCTGTCTCAGATTTCTTTCTGGTTTTGTTTCCTTTAAAGATCGAGGCTTTTTAACTATAAATACCACAAAAGTAACTAAGAGCTGTGCATCATACATAATACAAGTTGCAAGTATTCTTACACCCACAAGACTGACAGCTAAAGAAAATAAACTGTTTAATCTGTGTCATGGCCATGACTACTTCAATCTATGGAGCAAACACAACTCTTGCAGGTGACAAACCACTAGTGTCAATAATAGACATGCAATGCATAGATCTGCTGGACAGTAGAATGATGGGGTGATGTTGGGGCTCACAACACCACTATGTGGGGTGGCAAGGATGAGATCACACTAATTCTCATGGGTTGGGAGCTCCTGGGAATGCAGCTGACCTCCAGCACAGGTCACAGCTGCTCAAATGTGCACTGTGGCTCATGTTTGCTGTAGGTGGAAGGTTGTTACAGGAGAGGAGGCAGCTGACAAGTAAGGAGTTATGGCTCCATTGCTGCAGAGGTCAGGGATCTCCAGCTCTCTGGTCTACATGCTGCTAATCCTTGAAAAAAAGTGTTTAATGCAGTAGCCTGGAAATCATAATATAGATGACATTTTTTTCTAAAGTTCAAAAAGGGGTGGATTTGGCTCAAACATCCTCCAAAATTCAGATTCTTAATGTAAAAGAACCAGGGCTACCTCAGAAAACTGGAACCAACTAGTACTTACTGAACCATGGCAATAATAAATAAGGGATCATTGCTTGCAGTTTTATATCCCTTTCATCCAGAATTTTCTGTATGCAGTATAAGCATTCATTAACTCATAGCCTCATGATAGCACTGAGTTATAGCTATTTAACAGATACAGGATTGATACCAAGAGACTAAGCAACTGGGTTATTTTAACAGCGGGAATGACTGCAGAGCCAGTGATGAAAAGATGCCAGAAATTCTAGTATTATGCACTTATAAATCATTATGCATCATTCAAAAGTCACTGATAAATATTTGCCCCCCCGAACCCTGAGACACCATGCCCTTCCCTTACAGTAATGCAGCGTTATATACTCAATAGTTGTATTGTCTCTTGTAATTCATAGACCCACAGAAAGATATGACTGTGAAGGGCATCAGGAGGACATTTGGTCCATTTCCCCAGATTAGTCATTCCTGAGAGATATCTGTTAGGACAGGCTGTTTTTCAACAGTATGATGTCCTTAAAGACCTCCAATATTAGAGATCCACTGGCCTCCATCTGTAAAAACTTTATATTGATTTTCTATCGCTAACATTTTCAGTACTTTTCATAATGTCTGACCCACGTGCCTGTTCGTGTAATTTAAAACTGTTGCTTCTCATACTATGCTCTGAGGCCAAGAGCATCAGATGTTCCTCTTCATCCCTTTGTAACAACCTTTCACACACTTGAAAACTGTTATCATGCCCCTCAGACTCCTCTTTTTCATGCCCCTTTGATCTCAGGGGCACATTTCCTTGACTGCTGACTGTTATCATATCTTTGCAATACTTCTCCTGCTGGTCTGCAACTTTCTAGAAGGTTGTTGCCTGAAACCAAACCTGGGGTGTACCTGGGACAGACCTGACCACCACCTGCAGTTCACAATAAACCTGGTTATTTCGCTGCAGAGCTGCTGCCTCGCCAGTTGTTCCTCATTTTTGTTTTGCACAGCTGATAATTCCTGCCTGAGAGTTGCATTTGTCTCTATTGAATTTTGTCTTGTTCTTTTTAGCCCATTCTTGCAACCTGTCAAGATGATTTTTGAATTCGAATCCTACCCTCCAATTTACTCACAGTCCTCCCCAGCTTCATGTCAGCTGCAAATTTGATAAGTGTATGTTCCATTCTGTAATTCAGGTCATATTGCATAGACTTCTATGAGCTCTGGGAAGAGTGAAAGAAATCAGCAGACAATTTGACAGAAGCCTGTGCTTCTGTGTGTTTCTCAACTATGGAAAAAGTTTCCTTTGTTTTGTTTTGTTTGGTTTGGTTTTTCTAAATATATCTGAGGCTTCCTTGGTTTTGGTGTTCTTTTTAAAACTCGAAAGATTTTTACTCCTGCTTTATTTTTCTGAATATTTTTTTAAACAGTAGCCATTTCTTTTAGTGATTTTTAAAAGTCAGTTGTGGGACAGAGATATCAGATATAAAACATTAGCCACTCACATTGTGCTGGCATTTTTAATGTTGTGTTAAACTATGTAAATCACGAATACAATCCAAATGCCACTAACATGACAGAGATTATCCAAAACTGCTGACACCAACAATCTCCAAGGGAAAATTTCTCTGTGATCGGCTTTGATCAGACCTTTCTCAGAAGCTTTTATGTAGGCTTCCACTCATACAGGTCAGGGCATCTGCAAAAAGAGTATTTTCTTTGCTGTTTATGTAGTGCAGCAAGCGACCATTTAGCTTAGAGGCAGGAACATAAATCCTAATGTGCTTGATTTGCTAGGCCATGGTGGCACCTTTTCCATCAGAAACAAAGCTCTCTTCTAGTTCAGCTTACTCAGCAGGGTTTGTAAAGCTGGATAATCCCATGAGTTTCAGCTGCTAAACCTGTTGCAGATATTTAATATAAAATGACAGAGTCACTGTTCTTTAAACTATTTATTTGGCACTTAAAAATGTCTAAGGCCACTGACCCATCACGAAACAAAACTTGTACTAACAGTTGGTAATGGTATCTTTGTCACAAACCTTTGTGATTCACGTTCATGAGAAATCTGAAGTTACCTGGGAAGCAGAGGGTTTTAACTGAGGTTACATAATAATGTTTGTGTTGGATCTTGTAAAAGGCACTATGAAAACCATTCAAATATTTCAAAACATCTTTAATATGGAAATTAACAGATGTCAGGAAAGCATGTTTTTCTTAACTCTGCTTTAAAATTTCACTTACTATTATTTATCTATATCAGTGATTTTTTAAAAAGTTATTTCAAATGTGAATCCTTGTTTGGATCCTGGGTTACCCATCAAAAAGAAACTTGAATGGGTTTTCACACCTGTTGTATTCTACATGGGGGCTTGTACTACTTTTGTCTGTGCAAGCCAGTAAAGTTTTCTGCGATACCCAACAGGTATCCTAGACAGGATGTTCCTTCTCTTTCAGAAAAGATAAAGTGTGTTGAATTTTCAACTGAAAAGTGTACAGTCCTTTTCAACCCAAAATAAAAATCCTTCCTTCAGATGTTCTCTGTCTTTGACAAGGAAGATATACCTCAGAGCATAATCTTTAATTTTCTGCTTTCAACAACATTTCTGGCAGTGTCATTTGCTTCTATGTTAGAGCCTTTTTTAGTGCAATGGCAGATATCTTTAAACTTTGCCTGAAGTAATAGCAACTAAAGTTGGTAGAATGACTTGATCCTAAGGAAATCTGAACATGTTGCCAAGAAGGGGCATTGACACATACTGGTATGCATTTCTCTTTCAGACTGTTGATATAACCTTAAGCAGGATAGCAAACAGTGCAAATAAATACAGCAGTCAGAGAGGCTGAAGCCATAAATAACACTTTAAATTTGTATATAAAGGAACTCTGGGCATAGGAGGACTTATTAATTTCTTTACACTTTCCTCTCTTTAGGATTCTCTGAATCATAGCAGGAATTCTTAATGTTCCTTTTGTTCCCCTAAAGGGACACTGTCATCCAAGTCTCCCTTTCTATGATACCTCTGTTTTCCAAGGTCCATGCAGACAGAAACTTTGTGTAAATTAAATATTAGGTCTGGAGAAACTCTGTCCTGGTATCACAGGGCCTGGTGTAACCCTCACAAGGGATATGTTGTAAAACAGGCTCAGAAGCAAATGGATCCAGAATTGCTGCTATGTCACCAAATCACTTTTTATTCTTAATTCTTCTCCTGTATTCCTCAAGGGCTGGTCAGCAAAACTCTGAGCACAGGAGAATTGTTTTAGAGATTTGTTGTTGTTATATGTGCCATCAGTTGTCAAGAGCAAAAGGAGCTTGTCAGTCCAAAACAAAACTGAAGAATTTATCTTGTATTTCTGTAGAGAAGAATCATTTGGGAAAGAATCAAGAGGCGTAAAGTTCGATTGTGATTCTTAGGATAAAGTACAAAGACTTTCAAACTGGCTAGAAGGAAAAATAACAAGCACTCCCAAACAGACTCCCTGTCTTCTACTTTGTCATGATACCCGTCTTAGACATACATTTTTGCCTGTTTCAAATAATAGTCTAACATTACCAGCCCAAACTAAGAGTGAGTAATGCCTCATTTATTTGAATCTTCACAGTATAAATCCACTAGCATAAATTCACTTCTCAGCTCGGCACACTCAGTGCTAAAATCTACCAGCACTTGCCATATCCCCACAAGAGTCAACAGCTGATATATGAAAAGTTATTTTCAGCTCTATTACCAGGGGAAAACAAAAAACAAAAAACAAGCAAACAAAAACACAAACAAACAAATAAACAAAAAACAACACAAAAAAACTCCACCTTAATATTTCTATTCAGAGATGCCATGCTGGTGGTACAATAACCAGCAATGACAGTCCTATAGTCCTATTGATGACTTCCATATATTCCCTCTCGTTTATTCTGGAAGTACCTTACTATGGGCTTAGATAACAGAGAGCCTTGCTACATCATTCTGCAGGCTATCTCAGAAGTCACATACTTTTTCTGTCATGAAACATGAACTTTGATAATTAAAGGAATGATTGTACAATGACAGGAAAACAGGACTTGTGGACAGGAAAAAAATTGGTAGAAGTCATGTGTCTTGATTGTCATGTGCAACATGAGAACGGAATAGAAACTATGGATAACGTGAAAAGAATTATCAGGTGAGTACATCACCAATCAGAGAGATGTGTATTAAAAGATCAGGTGTCACTAATTCCTGATTTAATTAGAGGAGTGGATTGAGTGGATGTTTACAGGAATTATCCTAAATGTTATGCAATACTTCCATTTGTGATTTTTTCACACACTATATTAAATTCACAGAGAGCAACAGCTGGGCAATATGTGTATGACAAGATAGGTTTCAAATTGCAGCAGTGTTGATAAATTGGAGAAAGAGGCTGGAAAAATAGAATGTAATTCATAATCTAAAAAAAATGCAAGCTTTGCCTTTTTGCAGGAATGGTAAACCGCACGAAAGCTGGAGGGTAATGCAGCAGATCTGCAGAAAGGAGCTCAGGTTTAAAATTAGTCACTAAAAAAAATTTAAAAGGCTGCAGAAAAAAACCCAAACAAATACATGTATGCTTACTTATTAACTGGTTCTTCTGTTGTAACTGTAAGATTTCTCAGGGAGGTTATGTCTTCAGTATGCATCCTGTGGCCAACTTGCCTGATGGAGCTCAAAAATAGATGTAGATTAGCTGGAGGGAGGCTAAAGGACAGAAGTGAGAATGATGAAGATTAAGAAGGGACATCTGGGGAAAAATGGAAACATTGGATATTTTTGGTCCAAAGACTGGAATTTTAAACAACAAACAGCTTAGGTGAGGAAAGGAATGAGGTCTTCCCTTTGTCTACATGCCAAAGAACAAATGCTCTTAAATTACAGCAAGGCAAATATGGGTTAGACATAAGGAAGATCTTTTCAGCAAGAAGGATAATGAAGCACTGGACCAGAAAGTCTGGGACAGTGTTGGAAACCCACCTGAGAAATTTTAAAGAGCAGTTTGGGCAAATACCTATCCGGAATGGCATAAGAATAGCTCATCCAATCTCAAACCAGAGGAATGACTGGATGACTCCTTCAGTTATTTTGTTCTTATTTCTTGTAATTCCAAATTTGTCTTCATTTTTGACCATGTGTGTATTCCATTAGCTGAGATAGCCCTACACTTGACTTTTAATTTTTCTGTGTTTAAGACACGATGATCTATCAGCATTTCTGCCAAGCTGTTAATCAAAACAAAAGAACTATCTCATCCAACATGTGCCCGACGTATCACAGGATGGCGCTATCCATTTTTTTTCTGATAAATTATAAAGCCACCTGAAAAGCTCCATGTACTTTTGATAAATTTGCACTTTTGGCCATTTCACCTTCACTCTGCCATCAGTCTGCTTTTCATTTTCCCCAGGGATGTTTCTCTCATTCCAACCAGCTGAGTAAGTTCAAACAATTACCAAAAGGTATCTGTATCTAGCAAAAACCCTTGGAGAAAAGAGCAATCATTATGGAAATATATCCTCTCTCCCTTCTTCCTCCCAAGGGAAACAGGTAGCATCTCAAGTAGAGGGAAAAGGGATGCTTATTCTTTCCTAATCTGCCATTAAAATGTTCACTCCGGTAGCTGGTGATCATACTATTACCTTTATGCTTATGCAGAGGGGTCATTCCTGGCTTTACAAAAGCATGCAGAGAACTCTTTCTAGTTGTGCAGCATCCTAAACTACTACATTTTAGAAACATTTTAAATAAATTACAACGGAATCTAAAAATCTATGAAATCCAAGGAGAGGCTCCTGTTGGTTTCAGTAGGGTTGAATCAGATCCTTTACAGGCAACATCCAGAGGTTAATGCACTAGCTATGAAGTCTTTCTTCCCTTGTGATCAGCGTATTTGGCTTCATAATTGCAAAGTAATCCAAAGAAATATGTACAGAAACAATGCAAGAACATTTTAAGAATATTGTTTATGCCTTCTTTTGCTTCCTTTTGAAATATCTGCCACATCATAACAACTAGTGAATAACTCAGGCTACCCAGTCTCCCAGTGCTAAAACCTTTACAGACACTCTGCTATTGTGTAGTCTCTTCTTCTCTGCTGAATGAATGTTATTTAATGTGAATTTTCTGCTGAGAAAGCACA
Organism: Patagioenas fasciata; assembly: GCF_037038585.1. Taxonomy (NCBI): domain Eukaryota; kingdom Metazoa; phylum Chordata; class Aves; order Columbiformes; family Columbidae; genus Patagioenas; species Patagioenas fasciata. The sequence continues at coordinate 16,178,407 of NC_092523.1, read as the reverse complement.
AGTAGCCTAGATAAAATTGAAGTGTTGCAAACTTGCCTGACAGTAAAACTGAATTTTTGCCTGCTTCTGAATATAATAGTTATAGCAGTGATCAGTGACATTTCTGCTTTGCATTTTATACATCATTCGTTTCTGTGTTTCCCAAATCCATTTCTGTAGTGTGACATATCTGTAAAATACTAATATTTTACAGAACACTGCCCAGCACCATTGTATGCCTAGAATTTCTTTACTGATACAAAAAAAAATCATATAATACTGAAAAAGTATGAACAGTTGCGGTTCTAATGGAAGCATTTAAAATTTCTCTGCTACCTAATAAAATTATTTCAGACAGCAGTGTTAGTGGTTTGCATTGTACGCTGATGAAGCAGAGCACTGAAGTGCAAACTTTGGTTTCATCTAGCAAGGATCATTTCGTTAGGAGTCAAAAGAAAGTCTGCCTGAAGAGATCTCTGTAAGAAATCCATTGTGACAAAACTGGAATGTGTCTGGAATTTTTCACCTTGTTTGTTTCTGCTCACTGCCTTGCTTATACTGATTAATGTGTGGTTCCTCAAAGCCTAAAAGATATACGGTATGACAAGAAAATTTTTTTTCCTATAGCCCTGAACTTTGTTTCTTTGAGATTTTCTTTCTGAACCAGAAAGTTAGGCAGGCCTTTCTCCGGCAGTGAAGTTTTGCATGCAGTATTTTTTCAGACAGATAAGAAATAGTGTAGTATTCTAATATTTTTTTTAAAAGTACCTGAATCCTAAACAACTAGGAGATGGGCTGTCATGAGGTGCAAAGAAATGAAAAACAGCAACAACACCAGATAAAAGCTTATTTTCAAAAGTTGCAGAGCAGTGGATGGGTTAGATTCAGATGGAGCAAACATGTAAAGCTCAATGAAAATGTTGCTTTTACTTCTGAATAAGGAATGCAAACACCGCAGTATCACAAAAAGTCAAACCACATAGGTGATTTTTGAGTTGATATCCATAGTAGTAGGTCTTGCAAAACCGGCTCAAGACCTGTGTATTTTGCATATTCTGAAGAGGATCCACCTTCAACTTACTGGTTGATGACATACTTGCATTCTTCACTTTCACTAAATTTGCTAAATTTTCAGGGGACGATGTGCTCGGCCCTCCGTGCTTGGGAAAGTGAGCACTGCAGTCTGCAGAGCAAAACAACTGCCGGAGCAGAGGCTGACTCACAGGCACGCACATTATCGTCTCTCCAAGCTGATAACCACAGCCGGCAGTATATGAATGAAGGTGTCATGTATGCAGCGATTACGCAATATGTATCCGCACCGTCCAGTTCGCATTAGCATCAGTACGAGCATCTTATCAGGGTAGGCTGCTTCGCAAATGAATGCTGCCAGGCTGCTGGAATTATCTGCACAGTCAGATACTCGTTTTTAGCTTTTTCATCATGGCTGAAGACAGCTCCACTTGATCTCAGCAAAGTTATTTTAAAATCTGAGAGTTTGCCAATGTTTCTTTTTAAAGGATCACATCTAGTGTGACTCATTACTCCGGGATTTCATTTGTCAGAGCAGCCAAGTAGTCTATCTTTTATATTCCCAATGGCCATTATCTCTGTTTGTTAGCAGCTAAATGGCTGATGCACGGATACACATTATTTCTGTGTTTTCTTGCAGAGAGAATGCCTTTGCTGGAAACAGAACACTAAAACAAGAAACTGGAAAGATATGATAATCTATAGATTTTAGAGAAAAATAGTTATTGACTGGAAATATGTATATAAGGGATAGTTTACTGAATATTAGCTCCAAGGAGCTGATTAATTGGATTTCTTTCCTTTTAGATTATATGTGCATGTGCTGAAATACGATCTTGTGCTACTGACACTATATGTTAATAATAATTTCTAGCAGAAATCAATACATTAATTCCAAATACAACAATAGATTTTCACAGTATGATCTTTATTCATCAAACTAGTCCCAGCATCTGCCTAAAAGTAAGTGAAAGTTTCTGTATATATTCAGGCATCCGCTTAAGCAATTGAAGACGGTTCCACTGGCCACTGAATAAACCTGATTTTAGGTGAATACTTCAGTAAGTTAGGGTCTGAATCATTGTAAAATTGAACCGAAGAAACCATTTGATTAGCTGATGTGGAGCCTGAACCATGTAATTATAAGATCATGCACAGCTGGGGTGGAATTCATTAGTCAACACATTAGAGTTACCTTTCTAGAAGCACAGAGGGAAAATAATTGTTGCTCCATACAATAGGTGTACTACAGTTTGTGCAATACAAGTCTGCAGTGTAGTACTGCAGCCACTTGTTTTCTGATTAGCAGTGAATCATGATGATGATGATGATGATACATAGTTGCTCAAAACAATTTCATGTGATAATTAGCTCAGCAGAGAAAATTCCTACTACTAGTTCATGAGTTCAAAGCAAATGTAATCCAAAATCTTTCAAGCTGTTACAATTTCACATTTATAAAAAGATCTCCTCTAAAGTGCTCCATGGTAAGACTGGCAGCAGCAGTAAAAAAGATATAAACATCAAAATTATTACCATGACCTTTAGACCATTAAATCTTCTTTTTCTTTCTTTTTTTTTTTTTTTTTTGGTATAAGTAATGCACCTTGAGCAATTCTTGCTGCTACATGTAGATCTATTCAAGTGAACAATGCTGGGCTAATTTTGAGTTGGTAGATGTAAAATAGCTGAGATTTCATTCAAAAAACCAAATAGGAACCTATTCTAAGGTATAGAAGGCCAGATAGTGCTGGAAGACAGCAATTGCAGATGCATGTGTGACTACATCTGCAGCACAGCTGTTGAGTGGACTTTGCAATGAACAGGCAAGCAGGAATGCCATTGTCGTATTGAAAGGAGTTAAGGTAATACTATTACCGTAAATGTGCATGGCCCAGCCATATAAACCTATCATTTCTTCTTTGAAAATATTGTATTTTGAGATATAATAGTGTTACTTGGAAGGAAGGGTAAATAAAAGACCAGTAATGTTAGCTGGTTGGTTAAATAAATAACTTCTCTGTTTGTGATGACAATTAAGTATTGTCGTCACAGATTTATCATAATTATTTGAAAAGATTTCTTGAACTTCACCTATAATAAAGAATTGTATTTAGAAAAATGAATGTTACTGTGAACTGTGTGCAATTAAACTGTTTCTCTGCTCATTATACAAAATAACATGTAATTAGAACATTAGCACTTGGAATAATTCAGACAATAGTTCTAGGTCCCTTACAACTTGAGCTGTGCTATGATTTCATGAACAGTTGTAGGTCAAGAGCCATTCTGCATGACCTGGGAGTCAGAGGAATCTGTATATTTTAAATGCCAAAAAAAATGTCATGTATATCAATATGATGGCACATCTGTAACACTGAGAGAGCACTTTTTAGATGATCTGTAAGCATGGCACTTTCTGCTCTCTCTAAGCATGCTGCTAAACCTCTGGACTTTGAGGATCACCTGTCCTCTTGGGGTGTATTGTAAACCATTATTTGATCAGAACATGTATCTGGCTTTGAGAGTGGCCTGGCTGTGGCCCTGAACAGGCATGTCAGTCTCAATATGTCTCCAGTCTAGTTGAGATTACATTACATGTCTGGGTACCATTTTACATCAGGTATTCACGGCAGGGAGGATAAAAGAGCTTAAACCCTCTTCATCCCGCCGGTAAATCTCTGCCTGATGTACATGCTCCCATCAAGGTCAGTTCCCCCTACAAACAGGCTGATAAGGTATCTCAGCATATTATTTATAGAGAGAGCAGCTGATTAATTAATTCCTAATACGTCACCTCCGTGTTGCAGGTGACAGTTCAGGCTGGCAGAGGGGCAGCATGGCTCGTGGGTAACACGGCACTAGAATTCAGGGTCTATGAATCCTCTGCCTGGCTACGGTGCATTTTTTTTCTGCTGAGTGACCCTGAGCATGTCATTTTTCCTGTTATAATGTGAAGAAAATGATTCAGACTTCAATTTAAAACACTTCAAAATATAAACTTGAAAAGCTCAATATGAGGGACAGCTATTATTAAAAGCAATGCTAAGATCTGCAGTAGATCCTCCCTGTTTCTGCATCTGTTGGTCTTTATCTTCATGTCTCCTTTTGTCTTCAGTCATTTGCCTCCTACAAACCACTTTCCACAATCAGCCTTCATGAGGCCGCACTCAAAATAGACCCCTTCAGCAGCCTGAAATAACTAGTTCAGCTTAAGGCAAATAAAGAGATAGAGTGCAAGTCAATAAACAAGCTGATGAAGATTTTTTCCCAGTAATTCAAAACAACCACAAATTTACATATAATCCTTGTGCCCTCACCCCTCCCACAGTCCTTCCTTTTTTCCTCTTCATTGTTTTGCTATTGTTCATACTTGACATGCTACACCTGCTTCAGTCCAAATGCCCTTAAAGGCAAGGGCTGGCTCTTTTTTCTCTCTTTATTGTGCTTCCCACATAAATGTAGGAATGAACATTACATTTGAAATATTGTCAAAAAAACACTTTGATGATTTAGTGTTCTGTATCTTTGTAAACACTTTGTTTTCTCCCCTGCAGGGAACCAACTGCCTCTTTTGGATCTTTTGTCACTGATTCTTTCTGAGTGTTCCTGTTTTCGCTGTCGCAGATCTGAGACAGGTGCTTTTGAAAGCATTTGTTTCACGCTCTTTTATTTCTTGCAGAGTCATATAATCTCAGAGTTGATTCTCACTGCCTTTTGCAAGCAGTTGCTTCCACCACTTGGGTCTAGTGCTGATTTCTTCCTGCTATCTCTCTGAGGAAAGTGGGGTTTTGCTTGAGAACTGTACCTGGTTTCTGAAGTAACCCAAAGGCTGTATCTCCAACTGCAAAAGAAGAAGCAAGGGGCTGTGAGGCACCATGCCTGGTGTCCGGCAATGACTGCAAAACAACCCTAAGGAGCCTGAGAGCAGGGAAAGCCCAGGGTGGCACCTCTCTGGGTCACCTCAGGACTTCCTGACCCACACTGTTGTGTTTATCAGATCACAGCAGATATTTACTCCATGAGTTTCTCTAGCTGTTTCTTGAACCCATTTAAAATTTTGGCTTCCAAAGCATCCTCTGTCAATGGCATTTCAAGTTATGGATTATGTGAAGAAGTACATTTTGTGTAAAGCCTGCAGTCTGATAGTTTCATTTGGTGCCTCCATGTTCTTGTCTTATGAGATATAATAGCCATCATTCCATTTGTTCCTCCTTGTCATTCATCATTTTATAAACCACAGACTGTTTTTTTTTCTGTTCTGAAAAGTGCAGTTCTATTTAATATCTCCTTGGACTGAACCCATTTCAAATCTCTGCTCTTCCTTGCTGCCCTTCATTGTACCTTTTGCTTTCTGAACTTGGGTGGCCACAATCATGCCTAGCATTTAAAACTGGGATTTTGTGTAGTGACATAAAGATGTTTTCTCTCCCCTTCTCTACTTCCGGCCTCACAAGTATACTGCTGGTATATATTATATTTCTAATATATTGGGGCTGGAGGAGGGAAGCTGGATGCCATTAACCTCAGGACTAACATTTTCAAAGGAGTATCCACAAAGACTCCTGCAGTCTGAGAGATCATAATTATTAAATAACATAGTTTGCATGTAATTCCATTATTAGAATCATAGACTCATAGAATGGTTTGGGTCAGAAAGGACCTTAAAGATCATCTAGTTCCAAAGCTGCTGCCATGGGCAGAGACACCTTCCATTAGATCAGGTTACTCAAAGCCCCATACAACCTGGTCTTGAGCAGTTCCATGGATGAGGCATCCACAATTTCTCTGGGCAACCTGTTCCAGTGTATGACCACCCTCACTGTAAATAATTTCTTCCTTATATCTAATGTAAAACTACCATAGAATCATGGAATCATAGAATAGTTTGGGTTGGAAGGGACCTTCAAAGGTGATCTAGTCCAACCCCCTGCAATGAGCAGGGAGGTCTTTAACTAGATTGTGTTGCTCAGAGCCCTGTCCAGCTAGGCCCTGAAGTCTCTTTTGATCATCCCCAGACTATGGGTTGCAGCTTCATCACCATTCACATAAAAGATCAGTAATGGGTATTAGTCCAAGGGCTTGACCAGACTGGGAAGTTTCCTAATGATGTCCTTAACCCACGCCGTGGGGAGGCAAACTTCCCTAAGAGGAGGGTCTGTCCAGCATGTTGGACCCTCTGTTCTTCTCAGAAGGAGAGGAAGTCACCTACAACTATAATCCATCTTTTCTTCCTCGTGGAGGTGGTCGTAATAAGGGGAGTAGGTGTTTCTGACCCTGTCAGCACCTCTGCTGTAGATGGACCTTTATCCTCTACATCCACTGACTGGTCTTCCAGATCTAGAGCATCATACCTGTTGTATAGAGGCACCTGGGAAGGCAAGGTGGGCAAGGGGGAGTTTTGCCTGCCACCCCAGGTGTGGACTTGCCTCTATTCACTCCTTTCCCTTGAGCTACTGCCTTCAGTCTGTCAAAGAAAGGATACGGGACCCCTTGATCTTGTTGTTTGTTGCTTTTTTTTTCTGGTGGCCATTTCTCTTTCAGCTTAAAACCATTGCTCCTTGTCCTATCACTAGACTTCCTGACAAAAAGTCTCTTCCCATGTTTGCTGTAGGTCCCTTTAAATACTGGAAGGCTGCTATAAATAAATTGTTTCTCTCCATGACAACCTTTAGTAAAAGGTGAAAGATTTATGTGATCTGAAGAGAAGCCAGAGTACACTCTTGCCATCACTTCTGTATTACTCTTACTGAGACAGCGGCAACTTCCTGTCCTTTAGACTGAACTGTTAAAAGCACAGATTCTGACACAAATGGTATTAGAAGAGACTATGTTGATCTTTATGTTGTATATCTATATAAAGATCACAAAGTGTAGGAGCTTTACTATGTCATCTAGCCATAAAGCACTAGGTAGCGGACCTAGAAAGTGTGCTGCAGTTCACTATCTTTCCTATAGGCTCTCAGCTGATCCACAGAAGTTGGTTTTCCTCATTTCTCCTTCCCCTCTCCATGTTTTCTTTTGAGTCCTAGTTTCCAGTGCAAATGAAAGTCCAAAGTAAAATTCAGCCCAAACTGTTGAATTAGCTTTCTGGTCAGCTACAGGAAACTCTGCCAAGCCTGCCTCAGATGCTGGACCTCTCTATGAAGACCCACTTGGTTCTTGCAACTCATCTATCAACCTTCAGAAGTAGTGCCATGGGATACCTGTCTGCAGAAAAGGACAGAAGGAGGAGTGAGGAGTGATAAACCCTTCAATAATAGAAGGTTAAACAGAAAAAAGGTGTCAACTGTTTCTTCTCCTTCACCATGTGTGACCATTAGCTTAATTATATTAGAAGTTACAGAAATATCTCACTATTACTGCAGGGAAAGTCTGGAATAAACTACTGAGGAAACTGGTGGAATCTTTCCTTGGGGGATTAGTATGAAACAGAAATATCTCTCAGAGGTAATTCAGTTACATTTATCCTACCTCACTGCAAAGTAATGAACTGGACACTAGGAGGTCTCTCTCTGCTCTGCCTTGCCTTGAAATATGAATTGACATTGAAGACACTGTATCACCAGGCCATATCTCTCAACCACATTGTATATGACTGTAAATGGTTCAATAGTACTAGAAAAACACTTCCGTTCACATTTTTAAAGAGGCAGGCTTCAGAAATGTGTTGGTGAAATAAAGCCTGGAAGAGAGCGTTCCATCTGGGCTAACCTTTTTTCCCGTATGTCAGTCCCTGTGAAATGTTTTATGTATGTATTCTTTGGAAATCAACTAGCAGAAACAGCTGTGTGTGCTGCCCACCTGCTAAAGCCTACAATCTAGTGTTATTTCAATTAGATTTGATTGCAGGAAAAGTTTATGAAACAGCTATCAATGATTTCATGCCATCTGGCTTCCGCTTTTCTCCTGTTCAGAGAAACCCTATGTTTACATTGATTGGCCTTCTATATATACAAGCACGACTGAGTTTTATTATTCTTTTTATTTGTCTGATAGCAGTGTGCTTGGTGCTGTACAAACTTACAATGGAAGACAGGCTGTCAAAGATGTCAAGCTGTGGAGTTCAGCTCAGATACACACGAGGCTTCAGCTGAGAACACAGCAAAAGGGAAATTGTATTTTAAAAATCCCGGTGTATTAATTAGGATATAAAGTTTCCACTGAGGATAAAACATTCTTTATCTTGGTTTTAGCCACATAAAAACTAAGTTATCAAACAAGACAGTGCTCTGGTTTCCTTTCATCACCAGCAGAACAAGACAGAAACTCTATGAGGAGAAATGGGTCCAGCCAAATTTATGTCTCAGGAGGGCTGGATTGCCTTTGAAGACACTTGCTCTCTTTTGTTCATCATCATGGGAACTTGTACACCCAGCCTAGGGCTTACCTTCTTATCTGCTAACATCAGAAGAGTTGAGTCATCCCTTGACTACTGGCCTCCTTGGCAACTTTTAAATGTCCCAAATTATAGAAATATATTCTTAGGTTAAGAAATGCTCTCTCATGAGCTATTTTTGCTTTAGCAACATTTAGAAGTTTGCTTTCCTCTCAAGTGGAATATGAATGTGGATCTTTTAAAATGCTAACTTGATTTTTCCTTCTCCCCTCAAATTCTTGATGTTTCTGTTGTCTGTGAGGATTTGGTACATAAAAGTCAATCTGAAACTGGATGTCTCATTAGCAGAACCAATTCATCTTCTAGCTTTGACCTGGATTCAGCTGTGGGAGGCTTTAACCTTGGTTTTGTTGAACTTGACATTTCAAATGAAAAATGAAAGTTTCATCCCTGTTTGGACAAATCAGCTCTAGGAAATGACAGTTCAAACTCACACAACCATCTTGTGTGTTTGTCCCTCCTGAGATGGAATGAATTTAGGCGCATGAGTTGACTTTGGAATTAACACCATCTGCTCACACTGTGCTTCCTTAAGGCTGGTTTGTGCTTCTTGCCTCTTCCTTCCCAGAAGAATGACGTGCTGTGTGAGGCTTGCAGGTGGTCTGGGCATATGTTAGGTTGTCAGTCTCAGTGGTCTGGAGGCATCCCTACTCTTTGGAAATAGTATAACCTTTTGAAAGTCTATAAAAAAGAGAGGTTATTCTTCCATTACAGGATCCAGACCTTTTCTAAATTGACATTTCAGGGTTTATTCTATAGCAGTGTGCCTGCCTAGAATACTAGGTGCCAAAATAAATTAGACTAAAAGAAATAGGATAAAACTGTAAACACTCTGGTGAACAGTGTCTCCCTTTAATTTCTATAGTGCCCACTACAATGGGAATTTGATCCCTGACTTTCATCACTTTGTGCAACTGCATAGGTGTCACAGCACTGCCTCTAGAAAAATGTGCAGGCATATGGTGAAACTTCAGTGGAAACACCTTGCAAACCCAGCCCTGGGTACTTTCAAACTAAGATCCACCCTGTCTTATGTGCCCTGCTGTCTTTTAAGAACATATTAAGAGCCTTGGTTGTCTGTACATTTTCCTTGCTTTCACTACGGCACCACGTTTTCAAATGTTTTACTTGGAAAAGAAAAACCACACAGGCCAGCTGGAGTGGAAAACAATGCACTGTTACTACATTTTTAAACTAAATATTTGAAGAAAGTGAACGGTTCTCTGCAAACCCAATGAAAGGGGGGGAAAGGCAAACATATTTGATTTTGCAGATTTCCTTATGAATTATTTACTACTTTACTAAAACAACTTATGCTAATAATATTGTAATAAGCAGTGCAGTTCTGACTCATGTTTGGCTGAAGAGGTATGTGAGGAGAACACAGGAAACTTTGCTGTAGCCTCCCTTAATTCTCTGGAATACAAATGGGATAATTAGCCCAGTACTGCTAAATATATATGAATATAGAGAGATATAGAGCATAACTTCTACATACTTACAAGTACATGTTCAAAGAGTAGCTAAACACCTATTTCATCATTATTCATCTATAATTTTTTTTATTAATTTTCATGATCAGAGTACCTAGTGCCTAGACTAAACTGTAATCTGCACCCCCCTATATAAAGACCATGTCTGCAAACACCCTGAAATGTAAAAACACTAAGCCCTACCCTGGAAGACTTCAGATCTGCCTGGATCCAGTTTTGGTTTTTTTTAGACACATAAGGAACTGAGGCATGGGTACAGACGTGCTAACACCATAGATGGGTTGAGGCATTTACAATTTCATTCTTTATGTGAATAGCACTCTGCCTTCCTGCAATGAGCTGCAAGATTTTTTGTCTACATATGCAAGAACATCAAGGCACCTAAATCTGAGAAATTTCAAACCATGGAAATAGGAAGCTGAGGGACTTTAGGCATCTGAACCTCAATGATTTATTCAAAGCTATTTCATAAGGCTGTAGAAGAGCCAGGTCTTGATCCAGACTTTGCAAGTCCCAGCTCAGAACTTTGGCCCAGGTTGAATCCTCCTGTAACTGGCAATGCATTTTGAAACTAACTGCTTAGTGTCCATTTATCACTAGATTAATTCCTTCAGGTACCGAAATATATATATGTATATAAAACACAAACAAACAAAAAACCCCTGCTACTTAAGTTCTGAAACTGCTTAGATTTACACATGTGCTTAATGCTAATCCTCTGGGCTCAGTGGGACAGATCACGTGTTTAAAGTAGGGAACATGGAAAAGTTTTAAGAGGAGTGGGCCCTAATTGTAAAAATACAAAATCTCTGTAATAACTACCTGCTCTCCAGCTTGCTGAATGCAACCTTCTGGAAAAAAGAGGACACCCCCCGCGGAACACAGAAACAACAACTTTGGTGACAAGCTAATACAGAGTCTGAAAGAACTGGCTTAGAACCATGAAAAGAAAATCAAAAATACAATTGGCAATTTAGGGAACAAAGACTGTCATTAAATAAATACATGTGCAAACCAGAGGCTAGTATTATTGCCAAAAATAGACCTGTAGAATATGGAAGTGATTAAGCTATTTAATTTGAAAACCTTTTCGTACTTTGGGTACATCTGATCTTAGATGTGCAGTGTAAAATGCAGTATTTGTCATAGATATACGTATACCATATATGTATGTCCTATGTCTGCATGCAGAATAAAATCAAAGAGTAGGGAAGTGGATAAGAATCAGTGAAATTAATCTTGGACCATTATCTGAATTAAAAAAAAATTAAAAATGAAAAAAAAAACCACCCACACACACAAAGACAAAACTTTTGTTACAAAACCTCAAATCATTATGCTTTTGTTAGAAACTTAAAAGGCATCTCAGATTTGTCAGGAGATGAAAAATGGGTCCTGAAATGTCTTGAATAAATGAAGGTTTATTTAGAATTCTACATTGAACCCATGCAGATCTTTTTTTTTCTGCGTGCTTTCAGAGTGATATGAAATAACATTTTGTGGCTTAACACATTCATCTGTGTTTCACCATAGGAGGTTTTTGTAACTCTGGATAGGTTTTCAACTGGTGTAAATTTTATTCCAGCTGAGCATCTGGTCCTTATTTTCACAGTTTTATATTAGTCAAATGAACTACAAAACTGTGAAAAAATATTTTCATTAAATGAACATGGTATTCAAAATATATTGCTGGAGAAGAATTGTTTCAAAACAGATGCTGGATTATGCATACAGCAGAAAATTTCAATTGTCTTATTGAATCTTTTCCATATCTTTCTACATTAGACACACAAATATATAAGAGAATGGGGAGAAATGGAAGAACTTGAGGAGTACAGAGCATCTGGATGGAAGATGGGAGTAAAATTTACATGCACCACAGCATCTCTAACCTCCAGAATATCACTTCTTTCCATCCAAATATATTGTGCAGCTCAGAAACTCTTAACTGCTACTGTGCTTTCTGTTGTGTTCTTGTGTTAAGTATGCACAGAAGAATGGAATGGAATGGAATGGAGTGGAATGGAATGGAGTGGAGTGGAATGGAATGGAATGGAATGGAATGGAATGGAATGGAATGGAATGGAATGGAATGGAATGGAATGGAATGGAATAGGATAGGATAAAATAGAATAGGATAGGATAGAATAGAATAGAATAGAATAGAATAGAATAGAATACAATACAATACAATACAATACAATACAATACAATACAATACAATACAATTTCCATTATATGGGTCCCGCAACAACCTACAGCCTCCCCACACTCCCCAACAAAGTGTTGCACAGACACTCACAGCCAGAGAGTTGATTCAAACAAACTAATTTATTATCATCTTTTAAAGATTGCTTAAAGGTCCCAGATGGGATCAGCTCTTTCTGACAGAATGGGTGGTCCCATTCTCTTGCAGGCAGTAACAGGAGCCTCAGTTGCAGTGGTGTCTTCAGCTGGGCTGGTGGAGATTCCGCAAGCTCTGGTGATGCTGAGCTCCTCTTAAGCAGTGTCACCTCCATGCCTAATTTGCTCAGATCTGTGGCACAGTCTCCCCAGGTAGTCTCTGGGGTGAGCAAATTCTCTGTCCCAGTGTCCAAAATTGTCACGCAGGCCCAACCAGGGTGAGAGAAAAGTAGATGCTTGGGACCACAGGCATGGGTGGAAAAGCCTGTGACCACCAGGACGTGTATGGGGCCCATGTCTTTGCAGTCCCCTGAGGTTTGCCTGATTCAGGAGAGGTGAGGTTGCACCAACACTGAATACAGTGGGACAGTCACTCCCTTGGACCATTTGTCATGCTGTGATGCACCCCAGGATGCTATTTGCCCCCTTGGCTACCAGGGCACACCACTGGCTAACATTGAGCTGCTGGTCACCAGCACCCCAGATCCCTTTCTTCAGGGCTGCTCTCCAGTCACTCCTCTCACAAATTATACTTGTGCATGGCAGGGCTCTATCTTAGGTGCAGAATCTTCCATTTTCTTTAGTTCAAGCTGGGAAAGAGTGTCAGATCCTCCAGGTGCCACATGATGCAAACAGTGGAGGAGCTGACCATACAGTAAGACTGACTTCCTGGTCTCTTTGGTTTAGGTTGCTGGTTTCTTTTTATTACTGCACATGTCTAGGGTGCAGGATAATTAACAGAGGAAGCATACTTAAACTTGAAAAACAAACTAAAAATAAGCTGCAAAACATTTGGTTAAAGAGATATCTTCAATAATGTATCTTGGCATAAGAAAAGGACATCTGAAATACTGAACCAAAGAAGCAGTAGAGGTCAATGTACCTCTGTTTCTAAGCAGCTAATGCTTTTCTGCCATGACAATGGTGTAGCAACAGCTGTCTCTGGGATGCCTAAATCATTATGTTCACCAAAGCTCTCTACCAGTGCACGCATATATACACACCACATCACCAGATCCAAAACCTCACAGGCTCTAGGATGAGACATAGACTTGAGTTTGCACTATCAATATTTAGATGAAACATAGGCATTACGTAGCCCAAATTGCTGGGAGCCAGAGACAACTGAGGACTTGGGCACTTCAGGATATTAGACCTGTTACATGTCTGGTTCCTCAAGTACTATTCAGCATAAGGAGAGATATAATTCAAAATGTGCAATATACTGAGTTTCATGCAAATCTTGCTCAACAGCCCATGGGGAATAAAGGGATTTTTTGCACCTCACCTGTTCTTACTTGCAGATTCTGCATGGCCCTTGCACTTGCCCCTCACAAGACCGAAGGGCACTAGGGGCTAAAAATGCCTGTGAAAAAGCTTCAAATTTTTGCTGTGTTTTTAGAAGCATTACCAGGATTATAATTTAGGAATGAGAATATAAAATTGCACGTTAATTCCTGTCTGAGTCACCCACATGTTATTCAGGCTCAATACAAAGTGCTATCTACTGAGTCTACTTGAAGTCAGTCTACTCCATATGGAGGTCGGCTTTCCATGTGGTGGTCATGCCCAGCTCTGTCCTTGTCACTTACTGTCCTCCTAGGGTCTGAGTTTTCTGATAAAGGAAACTCTTTGTGAGCATAGATGTAAGCACAACAAACTCCAGGAGTATCTTGATTGCAACTGGGATGTCTTCCCTCCAGCAGACACCTGCATGTGTTCATCACTGAGACTTCAGCATGCACTGGAGGTTGTCTTCACCGTGACTGCATTGGTATCAGAGTTGCAGGTACTCGGACAGTAAGGTCAGGGCCAAGGAAATGTGTAAATACAGGAGTTATCATGATCATTGATGGTTTTATGTGACTTTGCAGAATGGTAGCCTGAATACTCAGCTCTCAGATTGCTCTAGAAAGAATAGACACTCTTAGGCAAGTTTCACACAGGGACTTTAGGAGTGCACAGATAAACTCCACACAAACGTGTGAATGGGTAGGCTCATTTCTCTGCTATATAAACAGTGGTTTAGAACTTTAAAGAATGTTTTTTCTATATCTTTGGGTAATGCCATTTTCTGTTATAGAACTGGCTCTGTGTTATTACCTGATGTCAATGAATTAATCTCTTTTATCATGGTAAACATCAAGAAATCCTCAAAGTCTTTGCTATAAATAAAATTATTATATCTATATGTGTATGTTTATAGTAGTCTTTTCATTCATGTATGAGATGGATATTCATCTTATACTACATTTTAGATTCAATTTCTACCATAATTTAGGGATACAGAGATACACAGGAGTGTAACCAACCTTTGATAAATTTTGAAACTCAACGTTCGAAAAAATTTTCCACATGGACAATTTTTTTTTTAATTTACATTACACTCATATGTAAAAATCCCTAGCTTGCCTTAAACTTGGCTGTGAGATTCAAGGCCTGGTTGCCCCTAAAAAATTCACTCTTAGCTTTAGACTGCAGTCCTACTATATCAAGTCATGCCATTCAGAAGTAATAAGTAATAGGTTGAAGTCCCAAGGAAGGGTGAACCCTATTCTGATGATGAGCAAATATAGGGTGCCTAAAAATGCATAGTGAGCTTTATAACATGCTTGTGCAGGCAGATAGTGCTTGCAAGGAGATTTAGCTAAGTGTATGTTTCATGTAAGTAAAGACAAGATTTCTTGGCTTCCTACATGTATTCCAAATTTATTTAGGAACAGACTGGGTCACTTGTACAACTAAAGGGACAAAATGAATCTGTCTCCACCAGAAAAGGCTTCCCATCTTCTCGTACTGGCCCTCCTGAAAAGCTTGCCCAGTGGGATATGAGAAACCAGGGGTGTGAAGGCATCACCCTTTTTCCACTACCTGGTATGACTCTAACAGGCCATACTATCTAGATTTTCAGGTTATTCCCAGGGTAAATTCTCTGGTACTTTTCTCATATTTGGAAATATTTTTCTCATTACTTTCATGAAATGGAGTTCCCAAAGGTTTTTACAGAAGAGGAAAAATTTCGTTTGCAACTCAATTCTTTCATGGAGTGGTAGACAGTTAAATACCTGGAGAAACTCCATTACTCATTGCTTCTTCTCATCTCGACCTTTTCCAGAAATGAGTTAAGCAACCAAATCCCAAAACAAATCCAGGCCAGAGTGTTTCAAACTGTTCCTCAACTTCAAGATAAGCAAAAATCCTTCCTCTTTTTACCTCTGCCATAAGTTTTCTTTTAAAAGATGCCTCTAAGTATCTGGCAGTTCGAACAGCTTGAAGAAATTTGGACAGCATTTGAAATCACTCATCCTAATATTTAAAGCACTTCTGTTAAAAGTAAGAAAGACTATCCTTTGATGAAAATACCAAATGACAGGTCATTCTGCCTTAAATCTGAGCTGAAAAAATCAATTAGCAATGAGAACTGATAACACTAAAATATATATTGCAACGAGGGGACCAGCAGAGAGAGGGCAATTTAGAATATGGCTACATCAAGCACAGCAGAGTTGATTAAAAATTTAGCAGTTCTGCTGATGAATGTCCTAGTTCAGATTTGGGAAACATCTATGAACTTAATTTTCCACTGATTAAATAATAATTTTATAAACCATGTATAATTCATGTAACATTAACTCAACAATCTTGAAATCTGACTGCAGCTAAACAGTTAACACACACCCAACGAAATATTAATAGGACTCGCAGCAGACCGTTATCATGGACTGGACAGTGTAACAGCTCTTTATCTTGACTGCCAAACTCCTTCACATTTTCCACCATCACTGAACACAGCAGTACATATACCATCCAAGGTACTCCTTCAGGACCAGGTCCCCATTTCAAGTGTTTACAGACAAGAGGTGGGCACCTGAAACCAAGGTTCAGTATCTTCATACAAAACCTGCACTTGAGAGATGCTGAACAACAACCGTTCTCAGCTAAATCCTCAAAAAGTGGGGAGTAATCATGTCTGGATACAAAGAAAATTAGTGCCTTCCAAAGTGAAAAGCCACAATAGCCCAGTTTAGTCCTCACTGACTTCACCCCAGCTAGTCGTGGTGGGGAACTATAGTATGCCTTGGCAAACAGCTCGGTTTTGCTGCAAAAAATTGCCACTGAAGTACAAACATAAAATTTCCCACGCGTCTTGGAGAAGTAAGGGTGATGTGTTTGTTAAAATGTAGAGCAGCAAAATTACTTATCAAAAAGTAGTTATAGAGATAGTCAGACAAGATGGATTGTTAATTGTAGGGATAGAGCAGGTTTTGCC
Source organism: Patagioenas fasciata (assembly GCF_037038585.1). Classification (NCBI taxonomy): domain Eukaryota; kingdom Metazoa; phylum Chordata; class Aves; order Columbiformes; family Columbidae; genus Patagioenas; species Patagioenas fasciata. The sequence goes on along the minus strand of NC_092523.1, from coordinate 16,161,831 downwards.
TTCCACCTGCCTTAATGAGAAAACTCAATGGAACTTAGCAAGATAGTATGAATACACACAGGCTGGAAATTAGTTATTAGAAAAATGAGATTCTGGACAAGTCTCCTAATCACTGTAGTAAAGTTTAAAATAGAGCCCAGTAGGTCTACAAGATGAATGATACAGTGTGGAATTATATGGTGAGGAGCTGGACTCGAGACCTGGGTTGTAGTTTTCACTAGTGCGAGGAGATGTACAACTAACTTATGTTGGTTTAAAATCAACAAGACAAGAAAAATGGGAGAGGAGAAGAGATTGTACTTCCCAAATCATATCAGCAAAGATAGTAAAAGGCCCAAATAAACATATTCCAATTTCATATTATAAGATCTCTCTAGAAAAAGCAAAACCTCAAGAATATCAGCACAAGAAGGATGCTTAACAATCTTGCATGATTTCAAGTGTTTATAAATGTGTTTTTTACAGTTCCTCTCTGTTCAAACATTGTCTTATTTATACTACAACAGATATGGAGCAGTCTATCTTATTTTGAAGAATATGGGAGAGATCAATATCCAAAATATAACTATTCCAAGTGTTCTCAGTGTAAATTCAAATAAAAAACAGCTCACAGCTTTGAAATGTGCCTGAAATTTGCTGTAAATATTGAAATCACATTTCCCTTGCAGTTTTGCCTGTTTTTCATTATGAGGTGTTAGTTTCACTGATGCCTCAAGGACTGTGAACTCAAATTAAAACTAGTGAGAACTTTGACATGCACATTCGCAAAAGATCCTCAGTACAGCACAGCACAGCTTTGGTTCTGCCTCGCACCTCTGAGCAGCTACTCTGGTTTCCAGAATTTAGAAACACTAAAGAAGCCAGAAATATATGAGGAAAAAAAAGAAAAAAAAAAAAAGGAAAATTTATATGTACTAAAGTTTTCCAGAGGATGCTGCAAATTGCTCTATGGAGGACTTCTAATTCCCAAGCTTTCAGCAGCCCCTTTACTGTTTTCTTCGCCTCCAATCCATGCCAAAATATCTTATTTTTGCTCATCCTGTAGCAGATTCTGTGGGTAATTTCTGTACTTGTTGTCTTGCCCTGAAAGTTATTTAAAGCTTGGAGGAAAATCATATTGACTTGGGCTTTTTTCTTGGCTGAGACCCATAATAGTAAAGCAGTGCACCCACTAACACGGATCCACCCTCACAAGTTTAAAGCTCAGTCTAAAATCCTCCAGGCACCCAAAGGGAAAACACAAGCTGGCATTTAAAGCATGTCAGAATTGGATGCAAATAGCTCAATATAGTAAAATATCACCTGTTGTGTGCAGCGTGACAGGTGAGCCCCTGAGCAGCAGCTGCTGCCTCACCCGTGCCCTGCGGACTGGTGCTCTGCAGAGCTGGGCTCCCAGCTATCCCCTTTCTCACATGCCTTTAAGGCATGTACTAACTGATAATGCTTTATCCTCTGTTCACTCTTCCTTCTTGATAATGTGCATCTCCTGTTTGTGTGATTTGGACTCTGCCCCGTGTTCAGAGACAAGAAGTGAAAGCTGTTTTTCTCCCCCAGAAGGTGAGTGGAAATGTTTAGATTGCAGATGTTCCTTTGCTTAGCTAGGCCCTCACTTTCAAAATCACCTTTTTGCTCATGGAGGAAGCAACACAGTCTCAGCTAAATGCTGTGATGTTTCTTCTGTCACCAGGTGACATCATGTTGCCATGGCAATGCTTGGCAGCATTTCATAGAGGATTTCTGCATTTCAGATAATGGAATTTAAAAGGCCTTTGATCTGAACTTTTCAGGGCCATTTTGAAACAGAAGACCCCATCCTTTTATGTGTTATAATGAAATGCAGGGGGAACCCAAATCTGAAGCAAGGTGGTAGCAAGCAAGCCAGGGATAGCTCACAGAAAATGAGAGTAATTGACCTTCAAGGAGCACTAGGTATCCCCAGCACCCAGTTATTTCTTTACTTAAGCTTGAGCTATTCTATTGTTGGACTTTTCACTTATAGGCATATGCACTAAAGCACACACATCTCTTCACAAATTAATAGCTATCATCTGTCATGTAAAACGGTGTTTCAAATTTACATCAGTCTTTTAGCAAGAGGTTTCCTCATCACTAGCTGTCATTCTCAGGAGGAAAAGGAAGGACTCTGAAAAATCAATGGCTTCTTTTGAATAATGGGAACATCTGCTTTTGAAAGTGATATAATTTCACCTTATCAAGTTTTTAATACACACTGTTGGTACTCTGCTAGATGGCTAAAAATTTATTTGAAGAACAATTATGGTGCATGCGACTCATGAATTAAAAAGCCAGGTTGAAGTTTATCAATTTCAGCACAAAGTCATGGTATCATGGAAAGTTTGATTATTTCTATTAGACAACAGAAAATCTGTGTGTGTTCATTACTCAGATACTTCCTACATTATTGATCACACGTGCACATTCTGGTTTCGAGAATGGAGGAAAAAGTATTCAGTGTACTTTTAAGCTGATCAGAAAACAACAGTTTCTTATAAAAATTACTTTCTTAGGAAGTACTTCCTAAGTTCTCAAGCTTTTGTTTCAAAAGAGACTTCAAGCAGAAAGCATGCAGGAGAATTATGAATCTATAGATCGGGTCAGTATGCAAAAGAAAATACATAATAAGCAAAAATAAAGTTAGTTGCCAGAGTTCTTGCCCGTGGGTAACTGCATTTTAGCTGCTCCTCATTTTTTGCTAACTCTTAGAAAAACAACTGAGACCTCAATAATATTATAACTATTTCCGAAGTTTGCAGTGGTTTGGGTAAGTATTTATCAGAGCAATTTGCATGAAATGGCACTAAATATGTTTTATCTGCCACAAGTAAGTAGCAAGCAATCATTTTAATGAATAGACACACTCAATGATATACAGACATTAATGTCAATTCTTCTGTATTTATTAAATAATTTTGCATTTCCCCATACATTATTGCACTAAAGTGTATGATTCTTCCCAGACTCAGAGCACGTCTTGAACATTATTTCAGAATTGCGAGTAAACATGGGAAAACTGCAAGGCATTTGCACATTAACTTATAGTAGTTATAGTTTAAACAACCCCATTAATGTGTGATATTATGAAGTTTATTACATAGAGCCATGATGAGCGTAATGAGTGAGCAAATGGAAGTACTGCAGAATAAATAACACTCCTTTGCTTACAAACATCTCCATAAGTTACAATAATAAAGTATATCAAGTGACAACCCATGAAGAAGCATGGTTCGGTTGGCTACACTAAACTTTCCTTCCTAGGCAATAAAAGAAGCTACAATAAATTTTTTATGTGTAAAGTTAATTTTTCATTATACCGACTAACACAAATGCAATCAAAATGTCAGCAAAGGTTTTGGTTTGATTTAGCCCATTACTTTAAAAGATGTTACTCATCTCAAAGGTGGTTTTTGACACTCTTAATGTGTTTTTGAAAAATGTTTTATTGTCTACAGCTAAGACATCCTGAAAGTTTCCACCTTTGTAAATCAAAAGGGGAGAAGGGGGGGAAAGTGGAGTTTTATTGGTTTGTTTTACTATACACAGAGTCAAATGTCATTGAAACTTATTTTGATTGCTTTAAAAACTCATCTTTTAGTAGCGAGGAGAGCAACATTTTGCTCTTGGGCCAGTGCTGTCTTTCTCTGGTGGTTTTTCCAGATGACAAGTCCTGTTGAAGGCAGGAAAATTCATCACTGGAGCGAGTGAGCAGGATTTCTCCTATGGCAAAAATAAGCATCCACATTGCATGTGAATGCAGTGCTCAAGTTTAGGATAAGCTTTGTTACTCAGGTTCCACCTGTCACGGGCAGGTGGCAGGCAGAAAGTCTGGGCAGAGATCAGCTGCTCCACAGCCACCAGTGAGTTCTCAGAACTGGACTGCGAGCCTCCCTCCTTACACAGTGCTGCAAGACTGGAGTCTGTGTAGGGTTAAACATATTACTAAAATGGTGAAGAGTTAATTCTGCACAATTTGTGTTTACATTCTACAGGATTTCAGGATGAAACATCAGGACCCAGGCTGCTTGAAGTTGGAAATTTCATCTCTCAGAAAAATTCTAGCATTTTAATAAAGAAGTATTTACTCTAAAGTGATGTATCGCATTAAATCTCTCACTTTTCTCATGGATTAATATGTTACATGGAAAAAAATATATTTGCAAGTATCAAAATGACCTAATTGGGTTTTTTTTTTATCTTTCAGTGTAGTCAAAATCCTTTGTTTCACTAAGGTGCCTTTGACCTTGGCTCACTTACAGGAGGTGCAGAACTCTGCTGCAGCTATGGTATCATTTCAGCATTGTATTGTGTTATATCACATTGGGGTTTGCAAGGGAGGGACTAGCAAAACATTAATTGCCATCTTCTACTCCACAGCTGTTGTGCAGCTCTAAAAATTCTCTGCAGCTTTCTATTGCTGACCAACTCCAGGTCAATTAAAAGTACAAAAAAGCCTGAGTTGTGGTGTCTGTAGCACACCAGCTGGTGTGAGGATAAAATAGTTGGGTATGATCTGTTGTAGATACTGTTAAAGAAGTTTCTTTTCCCTAGGTTTCCCAGACACATCCTGGAGTTGTAGCCATGTTCGTTACTTGCATTGTTGGTGGGAAGAAAGCCTTACTTATACATTTGTTGAGGATGATTAAGGAAAAAAGCAAACTTGGGACAAAAAAACTAACCAAACAAACAACCTGACATGAAAAAAGCAAACAATGTTCCATATCTTCAAAGACTATACATTGGCATGATACCAGTCCCTTCAGAGACAGAAACATGGGACTGCTAAACTGCTCTTTTGCCATTCTTTACTTCCACAAATTAGGGATTATAGGAGTCCCAACATAGGATTAGGATGGGATTCCTCTCAATTGATTTCAGCCATCTAAATATTAAGAATTAATCTATGTCATTGCCTAGGTCCCTTCTATAGTCAGAAGACAGAAGCAGGCACCTCCAAAGGAATGTTCATCCCATCTGCCATAAAAAATATCACAAACTACTTTGGGCTAGTTGTTTGGATTTTAGATTAAAGTCCAGTAAGATGAATTCCACCCTCAGGCACTTGAGAAAACAGCTATTCTGGGAGTCCTGCATTTCTGAAGTTTTTTTCAGCTTCATGATACACTTGGTGTTGCAAGTAATAGACCAGCATCAAAACTTATTATCATATCCTTGCCCACCAAAAATTTGGCTGAAAATAACACTTTTCCTACATTATTATAGCATAGTCTCATCACGATGCATGAGGAATTTGTTGCAACAGTACGTAACTCAGTGAGTGCTATGAGAGTGCTCTCTGTAAAGTTCAAGACCTCTAATCTCTCTGCTGGTACATGGTGCCTGGTGAGTAACAGGCCTACAGCTGGAATACTCTTTCTACAGTTTAACAAGAGGTGAGGTTTGATTGATAACAGATGGGGTGCTCTGTTCCCTTTGAAACTGTTATAAATCAGTCAGATAGCTCCAAACTGAAAAAAATTGTTAGAATTAGCAATGGATTTTTCAAAGACATCCAGAGGTTGGAGGTATTGCATTGCTGCAAGTCAGAAGAAGAACTGGGACTAAATCATTTTCTCTCCAACCTCCAAGAAGAAAAAAAAAAAACAATAGATCCTAAGTCTGTAAGGAGAAAAGGATGTGGGTACTTTAAAGGGACAGCCCAAGCTCTGTGTACTACGGAGGTCCTGCTGCAGTGATTCAGGATGACTTACCTGCACAGGACCTTAACGGGAAAGATGGGAGTTGGGAATTTCACCTTTATGATTACAGGAATAGAACCTGCCTTTGGCTCCTCGTTGCTAAGAGCATGACTCTGCGAGTTAAGGAAGGAAATTATTCCTTCTAATGAAAAAAAAATATTATTCATAGTATTTCAGTGTAACTATACCAATCTAACTGATCCAAGAAAATTGCCAAGGATTATGAGGGACCTCTTATTTTAAATTAAGCATAGGAAAGACCAGAAATAAAGCCTTGTCAGTGAGCAACTAGGAAAGAGCTGGTAGCAGTGTCTATTATTAATGTCATCCAACCCTTGTCCTGAAGAGATCTCACTTTCAGTTGCTTACTCTCTGCCAAGCTTCAGGTGCTCAAGCTGAAATTTGACATGGCAGGCATCACCAAAAGGGGGTCACCATGTTCATCTAGGGAAGAAAAGAGACATGTTTTTGCATCTGTAATCACATCTTGTTGTTGTGTAATCCTAGCAATGACAGAACTAATGACTTTTCACTTATTATCACTCTGACCACAGAAAGCTTGCATTTCCTCTACCAGGGGACTCCAATGTCTGAAGCAGGACTGGTCCGAACTGAAGCTGTCCAGTAACCAGAACACTAAACCATTTGCTGGTGGATTTCTTAAACAAATAAAGATTTGCTTAAAAAACAAACAAACAAACAAACAACAGAAACAACAAAAACAAACAAACAAAACAGTTATTTGCTGTGGTTTTTTAAAAAAATTATCTTTACCAGTTTAATTTGAGGGTCAGGAGGATATGTAATATGATGATGGGTCATTGGAAAGCTTCATGAGGAAGCCACTGCATGCTGCACTCAGAGCATCTAGTGGACATCATCAAGTCTCCTGTGCTGTAAGAACCGAAAAACTGATTAGGAGAGTCAATACTTGAAACAGGCTCCGGGAGAGGGTTTCATCTCATTTAAATGCATCTACAATGCAGATGCCAGCAGCTACACAAGTCACCTAGGACTCAATTTGTATTCTGTGGTTAGAAATAGGCACTTTTAAGTGGTGATTCATCTGACCTATTTTACCTGTCTACTCTAAGAGGAATGGCACAGTGATGTAAGAATTCCTGTTTCTTTCCTGTAAGATAACCTTAAGGGGACTAACTCAGATGTGGACTCACTTTCTGCACAGCAGACATCTGCATTAGTTGGATGCTTTTCTGCTGTATGTAGACTTCCGTGGATGGTGAGCATAATGCTGATGAGAATATAGCAAGAAGAGTGCTTGCACTCCAGAACTCACTGGATTGCAAGTGTCATAAATTCACTCCTACCGAGTGTAGGATGACTACAGTGTGGAGCAAGCAGTAATGTGAGCAGACTTAAGAGTTTCCATTATAAGATGGATAAATATACAAAAGCCAGTGGGGAAAAAAAAAAAAAAAAAAAAAAAAAGAAAACTATTTTAGTTTCTGAATTTGGAGAGAACAGTGAGAAGTATGAAAAAAGTCTGCCCTTCCCCAGCAAGGAGAACTTTTTGAAATTGTAGCCCAGCTCTGGAAAAAGGCTGCAACATGCCTTTGTCTTTTTAATGTCATACTCACAGTATGGAATTACATTATTTGTGGGAAGATGCATTGTCTACAGGACAATAAAGAAGAATTGTCACCAAGAAACTGCAGCAATGTTATGTAGAAGCGTATCTTCCACACCATGTTCAGATACTAAGCCACAGTGTATTGAAGGTGCATTGATACCAAACAGGGAGGTGAGGAAAATACATCTCTCCTGCAAGTTCAGCCTCTGTATTAGATTATTAGATTCATCACTGAAGATAACCAAGACTGTCATGGTTGAGACAGACAAACGACACAAGACGGAGATGACACAGCTGAGAGATCCAAGAAGGCTTTCCTGATTGTGTGGTTGAGTCTCCTTGCAATGCACCCTGCCATTACGTAGGGAATATTTCTTCTCATCACTCGGAGGTCAGAGACTCTGCGGCCCACAAGGTGCAGTTAGCTGCTGGCCCTAGGAGGACACAAAGGAAGTCAAGAAACCACAAGATAACCGCATTCTCCATTGCCATTGGCCTAACCATGGAAAGCAAGGAAAAGACAAGCACACAGACTGCCGAGGACCATAGATCACACAGAGTCACTGCAGATCTGGAAAGCAAAGGAAGGAAATCAGAAAACTGCAGAAGAGCAGCAGTCAGATGCCACCTCCACACAGAGGTCATGATGTGACTTATGATCTCATCTATAATCTGGCCTGACACAGCATTAGAAGAAAAAAACCACAGTAACAATAAAGGGGAACAACAGGACTTCATGTCTCAGCATGAAGCCAGCAGCAAGGAAGAACCAAACGCAAGAACTCAGACAAACCCCAAAGACCAGATTACACAGCTTGAAAGTGTGAGCGCCTTCTAGTTGTAGAAACATCGTGGTACAGACATATTCCAACAGAGGTTGCGTGTTAATTTCCCCCAGTCTCTAATTTCATCAGCAAATCTGTACACAAAACACTGAACAAAAATACATATATTCTCAGGAAACAGCTCCATGAATAGAGTTTGAGGCAGGAGAATAAAAGTCAGAAGAAAACTGGTGAATGTATCCAAAAGTCCATTTACTTTCTTGTGCCCAGAACCCTTCATGGAAAATTGTTCATTCCATCACGAGATAGTTTAGATTTATGAGTTTTAGCCTTTAAGTTGTTGCTTAACAAGTAGTGCATAAAACATAGTTCAATGCACTGAGAGCACATGGGTCCTGTGAGAAAACAGGTGGTGATCAACTAACTGAAAACTATCATTCTGGGTGGTCTTGTCAGTAGTACCACTAGTTCCAAAATCTCTATTAATATTAGTGCTTCCTACCTTTGGAGTGCTTGATTTACAATCTGAAGTAAGCATTATTTTAATACAATTTGTGATATTAAAAAGTATACTAGCATTGAGTATTATTATGCTGGCAGACATTTTGATTAACCCACCAGAGATTTAATGAGGAAATTTCTGCATTAAAAACCTGAGCTGGTGCAGGCAGACTTGGCAGTAAGAATTTATCCAATAAATAAATTTTCATCCTAAGAGATCAGACAGAAGAGAAGCTCTGGAGTATTACTGTTTTGGCACTTCTAACCATATCAAAGTATAGAAAAAGAACTAACTCTTTAGATTTTCATTTTAGCGGTACCCCATCAGGAGTTTAAAAGAAAAGGAATGAATTGTGGAGTTAACGGTTTTCTTCTTGGCTTGTACAAAACATGAACGTGTGTATCTTATACTCCTAAAAAATTTCACTTTCTTCTTTTCCTAGATGATATTCTCAGACAATATAAAGCGCAAATGTTAGGGTCCAGAAAAATAAAGATGAAATAGAACAAATTTTACACTTTAAGAGTTACAAACATATACAAAATATAAACACGTATGTTAAGAGAAATAGTTGAGGAAAAGAGTTCCCAAAAAACAATAACTGTTGTTTCTTTAAGAGTCACGTATGTCCTGCAGTCATGTAATATTTGATGTAATAACATTTTTCTGATACAGTTTTTAGTCCTTACTAAAACAGGAGTTAGGAAGTTTGTACTATCATTTTCTATCTGTGTCTCTTTAATTTTATCTTTAAGACTCCTCTTTTATTCTCTCTATACACATAGTATTATGCTTTATATCTTAAACTTTTAGGAAATTGAATCCAGCATCAGTTCAAGAAAATTAAATTTAGATTGCTCAGTTTTGATTTGCTAGAAGATTCAACACTGAAGAAACTTTGGGCAATGTGCAGTACTGTTAAGCATAACCTAAGGACAAGCTAGTAGTTAAGGTACAGAACTAGGTATCAGGAGATCTGGATTTATCGCACTGCTCCAGGTTTTCCTTGTGAGCTGGTGCAAATCTCCATGTTCCCCATCTGTATAATATGAACATTATTCTTCCTCTGTCTGCATTGCCTAAGAGTTCTGCAAGCTGCTTTTCAGAGGTGAACGCTTTGCAAGAGAAAAGTCTTTGAATGTATTCATTGTCAGGGCAGGAATGATATTATTATGCTTTTGAGCAGCACTGTGTAGCACTGGGATATGAATGTGCCTGTAGCTCCTTCTGCTACGGATACAGAAGTGTTAATAATAATTAATGATATTAGCACCTTTTAATTGTGCTGCACTTGTGAGATCCTTCTTACCTCTGCTCTGGGTTAGGGAACTCCCCATTGTCTGCTTTGGCTATGGTAAATACCACTGTTGCACAATATTGTTATTGTTGCAATTTATTCAAAGAACATCTTTTGAGTGCAATTAAAACAAGCAGGTGTCTGCACTGAGGAGTTTATAGATTATGTTAGAGAGAGCACAGCAAGACATGAACACAGTGAGCATTGGAATTCAATGCTTTTCATAGAGATACAAAGCAAGAGGCTTTTCTTTTCCCTGTTCCTTTCTTCTCATTTACTCTCTCATTGCTTTCTTGGAGTCTTGGTGTGTGTGCAACCTTTGAGTTCTCCAAACACTGGGCAAAACACACTTAGCTGAAGTTTAGGCCATGATACATAGGAAGTCTTGGGGGAGATGGATGGTGCAAGAAACCCAGTTGTTTTTGCAAATCCCTGAAGAAATGCCACCTCTTGAAAACATATCAGAATCTCTTAGCCATCAAACCTGCAATTGCTCACCTAATGTCTTGCGGACAACTGCACAGAGAATGGGAATGCCCCTCAGCTGCTAGAGATGTTCTGTCCCCATGAAGAATTGGCACCTTATGAGGTATACAAAACATCACTTGACAAAACAGAGGGGCCATTAATTTAGGTCCTGATAGAAAGATTGTTGACCTTAGAAGTGAGATTCCTACTGGGCTTTTGACAAGGTCTCTTTCTTAGCCCATGTAACCTGAAAATAAAAAAAAAATCTCTTTTTCTTTCTGTAGTTCATTACCATCTCCTGTTAGAACTTACCTTGCCTGGGACTGCGGTTCCCACATACAGATTTACAAGAAGAAGTAGAGACATGCAGAAAGGTCTTGATTTCCCCTGTACTAACAACAGCTGGTACAACATGTCCTGCTGCATCACAAAATGCAGCCACAGTTGCTCTGAGAGGCACATCTGTCCAGGCAGAGACTCTCTGCTAGGAGCAACAGTGTTCATTCCTGACCAAGGCTTTGAAGTGTTCCTGTCTATCAACCTACACACACTGAATAAAACAAGGAAGAGTTGTGATGAGACTGGAAAAAAAAAAAAAAAGAGAGCACAGAAGGTCATATGTAGAGTTCGGGCCCACAGCATTTTTATGGAGAAGTTATGAGACCTCCACAGGAGTCAGAAGCATAGGGAGGGATATGTCAGTGTAAGCTACTTTCATTACAAGATTGTAGACTGGAAATGAAAATGTCACCCCAGAGAAAAGTGTTAACTTAGTTATCCCACAGACAACTACAAATGGAAAAGAATTACAGGTTAAAAAGGAAAAAGAGGAACCTGTCACCAGGGCTAATAGCAGCTAACATCTCATCAAGGGTAGAAAATGTTAAGGGCTGAACTGCTGCCAAAATCTATGGTGAAGCCAAATCCAGCAGAGAGATTTTGTGTTTCATCAATAAACTGGATCAGGTCCTTCACTTCCCCTTGTTCCCTGCACTGAGCAAGAAGTAATGGAAAGAAAAGCGAGTCACCCCTTGTAGGAGGCCGCTTGGCCCCCTTTGCCAGGTGGTCTGCTGACAGCATATTGCTCTGGAGGGCATGTTATATCTCTGCGCTTTTCTTATCAAAATGTCAATACTTTCTCATTGCCTTTGAGTGTTCCTAGGAAAGTACCTACAGACTGCAGGAAATGAAAGTCATGAGATCCAAACAGTTGAGATAGGTGCTCCTAGGAAAAGTCCTGAGGTAGAGGCATGAACCTGAGCAAAAAGACAAACTGTTATTTACTTATTTTTGTATAGCTGCACTTGTGATTTTTGAAGGCAGGAAGAGAAGTTTGATGCCTGGCTCTCACTGTGTGTTACAAAATGTGTTGAAGTCAGGAAAAGTAACTAACAAGTCCCGCTGTCAGTACTGAAAAATGCATCAGACTTTCCCTTCCACCATCCTTTATTTTGGCTCACTGGCTGAGCCCAGTTTAGAGAGTTCCCTGTCACTGTCAAGGGCAGAGCTGTAAATTTCCTTCCCATGTTTCCCTTCTTCTGGGCAAATAGCACTGCTATAGCCTAGGAAAAGAGACACATCTGCAGCAAAATACTGGTGGCTCTTAATCCATGAAAAGTTTGCCACTATTTCAGTGGGTCTGGGTTTCACTCACGTGGTCCTGCTCTGACTCAGCTTTATTCTCATTTTGTGTGAGTGGTACTGCACATTTTGACATTAAAATAACAGAAGAAAGCAGTACAACTTACTGTTTGGGCTTCTTCTGTGTCTGTACGTGTCCTTCCATTAGTGTGGCTATAAGCTGTACCAAAGATATGGTCCCTACAGCCCTACCACTGTAGCAGGTCTAAGGCAGTGCTGACAGCACATTACCATGCACCCCACTCTGACCTTCCTTCTTGCATATTGCGGAAACATTAATAATAATTAGAAAATACCCAATGACTAATTTATTTTAAAATTTCATAATTTGATTTAATGCCTAAGAATTTGAAAGTGGAAATTACCTGTTTAGCAGCAAGACTGTGCCTTTCTGCTGGATCTAGGGAGCCCACTTCTCACTGAAGTACCATCAGATGCAGCTTCCTTGAGGTCCCCCGCAAAGGGCTTGTTCTTTGGCACAGCTGGACTATGTAGAAAAAATAACACAACCTCAGGCTCCATCACATTCTCCAAGGAAACTCTGTGTGCTGATTTTCCAGGAGAGCAGTGGAGGCTGCACTGTAATATATCATCGAAAACACAGCCTGAATTTGAGGCAAAAATGCAGCACACCAGATAAATTGACTGTTTACATAAAATGGGCTTTTTAAAATAAAAGGGAAAAGTGTAAGATGTGCAACAGCAACAGACAGTAGTAGCAGCAACAACAAGCTAGTTACTAATGGGCTGGGACTTAGGTGTAGTTTCAAGGTAAATTTGTATTCACATAGATGCACCGGGATAGATTTTGTATGAGAAAGTCAATGAAAAGAAAATTCCAAACTGATCACAGACACTCACTTGCTGTTCTGCCATGTCTGAATTTTATGTGCGTGTTTGGTGGCTGATCACTTGGATAGAGATAAATTTGTTTTATTTCTCTCCCTGCAGCCTGTTCATTAAAATTCTGTTTTTTTCTCCAGCAGCCAGCATTGTGCTGCATCCTGACAACTGCACAGAGGGAAAGTGCCACAACAGACACATGCCAGCTGTCCCTTCCAATCCAGCAAACTATTGCTTCCCCACGTGGAAATATAGTATTTACCCTTTTCCTGGGGAAATAACATATTCTGCAGCAAGGCAACAGAACGCAGCTTGTTCGTACATGGGTAAAGTACACATGTGGTAAACACAATAGCCCAACTTCCCTCTGCATTGGTTCAGTTTTGCACAGATGCATACTAAAATTATTTCTACTGATCTGTTTTTTTGGCAGCCATACAGCCCAACTCCTGTTATGCTACCTCCCCCATAGCTTCTGAGTCCCAGAAAGGTGTCTGGCCCCGTGCTCATTCCCAAAGTGCCTGGAAGATATGGGTCTTCTCAGAGAGCTGCACAGCTGCCTTTCAGGGTTGCTGGGCATGTCTCTGTAAATTCCAGGGACACGTATCGCAGCCTTATCTCTTGGATTAGGTGCAGAAATTCCTCCACTGCTTTGAAATACTGGAACGATGCCAAAATTCCTGGATGCCTAAAATTAATCTTCAAGGCGAGACCTAAACAAGGGCTTAGGTACCCAAAGTAGAGCTTAGATGAAATTCCGGCACCTGAGTACAAAACGGTCACAACAGAGTTGCAAAATGCTGCTGTTCAGTTACTCCCCAGGTCAGAGATGCCTAAGGTCCAGAGATGCTTTACTTTCTTAAACCAAGGTCCCCATCTGCCTAGAGTTGGGTTTTGCAGTGTCTGAGTAGAACTCTCCCAGAGCTGGTTTAAGTGGCTATGCCAGTACCCAATTCACATCTCAGCAATCTTAAGCTTGCAATTCAACGCCTGACAAAAACTGTTCATTTTCAATGGTGTTGGTGGATTACAGCACTGAAGCCGCTGATGACCAGCACCCTTGGGGAGGAAGACATGAATGTGGACACTGGGTTTTGATTCCTTTTTCTAAGTAACTAAATGCAAAGTTTCTTTTACCTGGTCAATAAATCAGTGCAGCAGTTTAAACAAGAATATTTTAATATAAAGCAAAAGTATTTCTTTTTAAAAAGTACCTATATATCTGCAACTGCTGAATTCCAGCACACATCAGGCCATATTTTTAGGGTATGTTATATTTGAGAAGCAAAGGGGAAATGTGCACAAAAATACTCTCTGCAGCAAGGTATGCCTGGTTGCCTTTCACACTGACTTGGTGTTTGCTCATTCAGCATTAGAGAGGTATTTGGGCCTAAGCTTTAATAGGTGGAAGGATGAGAACAGGAGGAGATTTTGAGTCAGTGTGTGGGCTGTGAGTGCAACAAGAAGGTGATTAAATAGACACTGGCAGCAGAAGATAAAGTTAACAATTATGAGGCCATTTCCAGGAACAGGCTTCCCAGAATAAAATTATTTTGCTTAAAAACAGCAGGTAGAAGTAAAGAATGTCTTTCAGAGAGGTCTGGTGTTGCAACAAGATTGGGTTTTCTTTTCCTTTCATTTAGAGCTGCCAACTAAATGGTTGCACATTTTCCCTTCACACATATCTTGGTGATTATGTTTAACATTATTGTCCCTCTTTTCAGAGCTAATAGGGCTCATGTAGAAAGCTGGGCTGGGGAGTGTCACTAGCTGCTTGCAATGCCAAGGCAGCAGGAAAAAAGGGACTGTGAACTTTCTTACACCTTCTCACCCTGATGCCAGGAGCCCAGCATGAAGGGGCAGCTGCCTGCAGTGTGGATCCATACTGTGCTCTGCTGTACATAGGATAAGGTGGCAGCAACATCACCAGGCACTCTGCCTAGTGCCAGTTGCCATATGAAATCATCAGAAACTGGACAAAGATCACAGATTTTTTTTTCCCTACAGACTCCCAGATTCATGATAGATGACAACTCTTTTCACTTGTTCCTGACATGATTGGCTTCAAAACACTTTTCTGAGAAGTGAAGACCAAACCCTGCAAACCATGCACATAGGCTATTCAGCCTCCTACCCTTGGCTTTGTTCAGGAAATATACATACATCATTTTCATATTGCCCAAGTTGGTTTATATCGATCAACAAGAGCTATTGAACATGCATTTATACATGTTGAGAGCACCTCAGGTGCAGAGAAAATTATATTATGAGACATAAATGCATGAGTTTCCACTATAAGAAGACTTATGTGAAAACTCAGCCTCCTGTAAAAACTGTTACCTACGCAACAACCTTGCTTGCCTTACACGTTTCCACTGAGATTAAAACAGCAACTATTTTGGAAGCTTTCAGGTGCAGCTGACTAAAAGAAAATGCTTGAAAGATATCTGTTCTGTTAAGGATTTAACATTTTTGGCTGTTATCTCACAAACATAGATACCTCATAAAGTAGTCTTTAAATACTTCCCTCTGCAACCAAATCCATCCCTCAGACTAGAGGGAGACTGCCAAATAATGTCCATATCCCTGAGACTGGTCTCAGCTAAATATAGCACTAACTATGGTGTGATTTCACAGGCTTTAGAGTTAGTGGTAAAAATTATGATCATCTGGTCTCTTGTGTCTTTTGTGTAACAGGGGCTGTAGCATTTTGTCAGTTCTTCCTCCACCTCCCCTGACAGGTTGTACTTCAGAGTCCAGCCTTCGTTTTGTTCCCTCACTGCATGTAACATGAGTCACTCTCTACAGGAGTCCCCACAGAGATAAATACACCACTAAATACAGAGCCCCATCTCTGCAGTCAAACCTTGATACATCAGACCTGGATACTGGACCTGGAAGCTTTAACAGCTACAATGAAGGCACTGACAAAACTAGACTGGAGCTAAGCAGAAGATGAGATTACCAAGCTACACAGTTTTACTCACTGTTTAATAACCAAGCTCTCTCCTGTGCACAAGTGAAGGGACTTTGCTTCTATGTTTTTTCAAAGGAAAAAATCCTTCAAAATCTATGTTGTGGGCAATAGAAGATCATAGAGCCAATGATCCAGAAAAAAATGTGTGGATGCCTGTAAAATCTGTTCATGCTGCTATTTCTTTAGTAGATCTGCCATAACATGTAGGCACACATACCATGACATAACAGCAACATAAAAGCTCAAAGACTTACAAGAACAGCCCAGTGTGTGGTTAGAAGACCCATGTGCTCCCAGGAGATTTTTTGCTCACAAAGGTGAGGTATTTCACAGTTAAGTCAAGTAAACAATGCAGTAGGTTTGAGTGCTAATTTTTTTCCTTTGTGAACAAGTCCAAAGATATTTCATACAGGCTCATTCTTATTCTGGCAAAATATACAAAAGAACAAATGGTTCAATCTTTTCTACTAAATACAGCTTGAGACATATAATTAGCAATCTAGAGAGGATGATTGCAAGTGAACTGGCGAGAAAAGTTACACTGTTATCACAGAAGAAGTTGTAATATTTCATTATCATTTCATGATGCGTGAATTAATTGATATTTATTCACAGAGGTGCATTGGAAATAGTGGTGCCTCTTATGATAATTATACCTATTTTTCAATCTGGGGGAGAACAAAACTGCCTTAAATACTATGAGTTATGAGACAGACCTTCAAAGAGCTGCATAACTACCTGTATCTACAAAACCACTGCAGTTGTGTGCATTTCTTTTATATATTCATGGTTCCAGTATCTATGCCTGTGTACATATGCATAGTCTTTATGGTACATGATGATGCATGTGGAAATGTCAATATACATCTTTGGGGAAAAAAAGTGTTCTTAAGTGTTCTTTTTATGAGAAAGAATTAATCTACCTACTAGTGAAATACATTTACCCCTCAAGTGAAATTGCAATAGTTGTTTGTCATCCACAAAACTTGCATAGATCCTAAACAGGATGGAAAAAATATACTTTTTTGTGTGGGTTTCTGTCTAAGGACTATGCTGATGGTATAATATCAATCCTGGGGTTAAAAAATTTAAATTCTTAATCACTGAAATCAAATGGCAGGTTGAGCTAAGCCATGAACCTACAAGTGCTTGTCAACTGCTTGTTGAAGCCCTGATAGGATGGAGAGGGGTAGCAGACAGGAGTATTTCAAAACAGTTTTAGAAAATTTTTGGACATATTTTGCCCTGCATATAGTTGATATTTATTACTACAGTGAAAAGAGATGGAATTAGTGTTGTGTTTTCTGAGATGAGAACGTACTCCTCCTATATCTAATAAAAGTTGCTGACTCTATCATGAAACCTCAGGGACATTAGGAAACATTAAGGAATCTTAGAAAGGACTGATAGTACATGGTCAACTTGAATCACACTGAAAAAAGAATTTGAAAAGAGGAAGCAAAAACCGAGAATGGAGATTTCATAAGTGTTGGAGGCAAAATGGGTGGCACTGAATATCCTGGAAGCATATGAAAGCAGAAGGATTGTAATCACTAAGAAGAGAGCCCAGAGGAACTGAATACGCTTAGAAATATCCAAGTACTGCTGAGTTTCAAGAGGAAACTGCAGTGGCTGTCTCTGAAGATTCAGCTGGTCAGAGCAGGGAACTGTGTGACAGAAACACAAGTTTGGCTCTCAGGTCCACCTGCAAGATGCTAAAGCCAGGTCCAAGAAGATCCTTTCATTCCAAGACTACCATGCTAAAAGTAATGGAAAGAACAGCTTGTAAAGGAAGCTAGACAATAAAAAACTGTGTTGTCTCCTTGGAGCCAAGTCTCATGACATCATTCTGGGAAGGCATTTTGAGGTTGGCAGGAATAGCTCCATAAGTGAAATTGCATATCAGCACAAATGACACTTCTGTACGTGATAACACATGGAGAGTTTGGAGGGGACTGGTACTGAAGCAATTCACAGTGTTCTGTCCTTGAAGACTCTCAAATTGAATAGTTGTACAGGTATATGGTGCCACTTTGGAGGAAGGAGGAAAACTGTTCAGTGTCCATTGCATTATGGAAGAACCTTTCTGCTGGGAAAGACAGTGGATTACAAAAGCAAAAAACTACCGAAAGGTTGAAGACTCAGAGAAGAACAGAGCAGAATAAATAGCATTCATTTTATGACAAATCAAGACAACCAAAATTAATCAAGCCCACAAGGGACAGAATGACAAGATATTCTTTATACATCAGATTATCAATATATCTGTACTTCTGTGCATCAGCAACAGGATTCTGTGTAATAATTCAGAAGAATTTCAATTGCTTGTTTAGGAGCATATACTGGATTTACTTCCGGGTGCTAAACCTCTGCAAGATTCAAATGACTGGGATGTTAAAAGCGCAAATTCTAAATTCTGTTTTATGTGGGAAGGTTGGTGTTGAAAAAGGGGAAGGCAAACTATCATGACCTCTCCCTAACTTCCAGATAATTTAGAGTAGATGATCTTGAATATCTGTACAATTAATTTCAAAAACCATTTTATAGAGTAATAGTTTGTGTCTGACATAGATCACTAGATCACAATATGGAACCGCAGAAGGGGATCTTTCACAGGCTCACAGAATCACAGAATGTTAGGGATTGGAAAGGGCCTCAAAAGACAGAATGTGTCCAGGAGGGTTTTGAATGTCTCCAGAGAGGGAGACTTCACAACCCCCCTGGGCAGCCTGTTCCAGTGCTCTGTCACCTTCACCGTGAAGAAGTTTCTTCTTGTATTTAAGTGGAACATCCTGTGTCTAGCTTGTACCCATTGCCTCTTGTCCTATCATTGGTTGTCACCAAGAAAAGCCTGGCTCCATCCTTGTGACACTCACCCTTTACATATTTATAAACATTAATGAGGTCACCCCTCAGTCTCCTCCAAGCTAAAGAGACCCAGCTCCCTCAGCCTTTCCTCATAATGAAGATGCTTGACTCCCTTAATCATCTTTGTTGACCTATGCTGGACTCTCTCCAGCAGTTCCCTGTCCTTCTTGAACTGAGAGGCCCAGAACTGGACACAATATTCCAGGTGTGGTGTCACCAGGGTAGAGTAGAGAGGAAGGAGAACCTCTCTCGACCTACTAACCACCCCCCTTCTAATACACCCCAGGATGCCATTGACCCTTCCTGGCCACAAGGGCCCAGTGCTGGCTCATGGTCATCCTGCTGTCCACCAGGACCCCCAGGTCCCTTTCTCCTACACTGCTCTCTAACAGGTCATTCCCCAACTTATACTGGAACCTGGGGTTGTTCCTGCCCACATGCAAGACTCTACACTTACCCTTGCTATATTTCATTAAATTTTTCCCTACCCAATGCTCCAGCCTGTCCAGGTCTCGCTGGATGGCAGCACAGCCTTCTGGCGTGTCAGCCACTCCTCCCAGATTGGTGTCATCTGCAAACTTGCTGACAGTGCACTCTATTCCCTCATCCAAGTCGTTAATGAATATATTGAATAATACTGGCCCCAGTACTGACCCCTGAGGGACTCCACTAGATACAGGCCTCCAACTAGACTCTGCCCCATTGACCACAACTCTCTGGCTTCTTTCCTTCAGCCAGTTCACAGTCCAATCTTTAAGATTCTTTCCATAATGTGCATATGACAAAAATGTGTGCTGTGATGGGGGACATCTACTTCACTCAGATGTGATAAATTGTCAGCTTTGACATTGCTGGTATGTCCTTGGAAATTTTTTAATTTTACAGATTAACATTTTGAAATCCAAAAAGCAAGATAAAAATACAATAGTTACAGATACGAAAGCTGGGACATACTAAGCGCCAAGTGACAGACTTTGTTGCATTTGTCCTGTATAAACATAATAAACCCCATGTATTTGCTATCTTAAAGAACTAATTTACTATGTAGAAAATATGAGCTGGATCAGCTCAATTTCATGATAGCATGCAAGAACCTATGTGAGGAAGAAAACTTTGAAAATAGAGTGTCAGTAAATTTATCAGACAAAGCATCATAAAACTCCCTAGTTAGCAGTTATACAGATTTAGAAAAAAGCTTGAGTTTAACCAGGCATCAATGATTAGAAAAGTTTTCCAGAAGTTATGGTTGAAGTTTCATTAAGGATATATGGCGTGGTGGTGCCAGAGGGACTGGCTGATTTTTTTCCAAAAGACATGACTCATTTTACCTATAGCTAGTGGGTTTGAATAAGGAGTTAATTCAGGAAAATCCTATGGGCTACATTATGCAGAGAGGTGGGGTAAATTATTACAGTATCGGAATCCCAGTATCTACATAAAATTTAGGAAGCAAACACATCAGACCCTACAGGATGACTACCGCTGAGTTCTTCTTAACTCAGAGTCTCTTTTCAGAACACTAGACTCCCTGAAGGCTTTAGAAAACAGCTGTCCATAGCCTCAGAGTTTTAATTATAATGACTGTTTCTCCAGCTTTGTACAACTAATGTATAAATCCTTTTAGATTTATGCTCTTGCATTGATGGGACAGAATTCTTGGATAATGTAGTTTTTACTTCTTTTTTACAGAGGCCCAAATGTTATTTTGTATCTTTTCCTTGGTCTCTGCACTCATTAGATTAAAATGCTGTTTTGTGTGGTAGGATAGAGGTATGATTCATTGTTTGTTTGTAGGCAGGTGGTACTTTGTATGAGTATTGACTACATACTGTGTGTGTTGATTTGATTGATGATGGTGATTTTAGCTTCTCTTTAAAGCAAAATGTACTTGTCATTGAAACATTTTGTCAGAGACTTCAAATAGGGCTACTGCTAATAAAGGTATATATATTTTTTTTCTCTCAGCTCAACTGAGAAAGCTGTTGGTTTGGGACTTGCAAGACCCTACTTTGTGCCTCTTTCTCCTGAGGCACACTAAATCCTCCCTGTACCACTGACCCTACTATGGCCTTACCATCTCATCTGCTTAGGAGACAGTAGTTCTGTCAACATAAACAACGAGAAAAAGTCCAAAGGAAATCCAGAACAGAGTAAATAGGCAAATTTTGATGTGTGGTGATGTTTTGCCTTGGAGAAAAGAAACAAAATATCTGTGCCACAGTTCATATTGCAATACGTCCCAGACCTAATCAAAGGATGCACTCTCAGAGCAAGTATGTCTCCTGAAGAAAGGGAAGAAGTTTGTTGACAGTTTCTTGCCTGTGTGTGCAGGTTCCTCAAAAACCTACTAATCCTGTGGTTGGCATTATTCTCCTGAATGTATTAAATATAATTGTGACTCTCAGAACTGCTTAGCTTAGTGGTAACAAAGGTTAAGTGATTATTGTGGTAACATTAATGCAAGGTCTTATCTGAGAGTCTGTTGGAGATCCAGTAGTTCTCTCTTCTTGAAACTAGACTACTTCTCTGTGATGTTAAGTAGTTGTTCAGCAAGAGCCACTGTTACCTGTGCTGTAGGTCATCGCTGACATAAACTGTAGTATTTGTTATCAATCCAATCCATTTAATGCATAAGATACTGAAGAGAGCATATACACAGGTGCTTTTTTGTTTACTGGGTAGATTGTCATCTTTCATGTCCATTTTCTGCTCAAGATGGAATAATGTTTGAGTTGAAGCTTCAGAGCTGCAGATGTTTGATTATCATATCCTATCTAAGCAGATAAATGCAGTCAACCTCTTGCCAGCTTGTATCATTATTCTGTTCTGCATTCCCTGTTACCTTGCATGTTTCTACCTTCATATATAAATCATCTAGAAAACAGGGGTGAGAAGTACATCAGGTAGTCATCAAAACCCAGCCGCCCATGAAAGGAAGGGTCAAGAATATCAAAATTATTCTGAGAGGCATCTAGAAGCATGTTTGTTAAACTTGTTTGTAAAAAAGCTCACATGATAGAGATTTTAGTGTCTCCAAATATTGCAATTGTTAACTACCCTTCATGTCAGAAAGATTTTACACAACATCTAAGGAGAGTTTTCTTTGCTTCAGAGATTCTTTCAGAGTTCATTTCTCTCTGAAATGTGATAGGCCTCTCACAAGGAATGTAAGGAAAGGATTATTCTCTCCCTGCAGAGTTATTTTACTTCTCTCCATTTCCTCTAGACCCGAAAGTCCCATTTCTTAAAATTCTTCCTCACTGATCATATTTCAACACCATCTCACTGCTTTTCTCTTTTCTTTCTCTGTATTTCTTGGACCATAAGGCCCAAAAGTGGACACAGTATTCCAGCTACAGCTTTATCAATGCTGAATACTACTTTTTAATGGTAATATGGCATCTTGAGTTTGTGGCTCACTGTTCTCGCCAGGTCCTCCTCTCCCAAATTACTTCCTGACCAATTGTTTCTCATTCTGTATTTGTGTAGTTCATTATTTTTGACAAAATATAGAACTCTGTATTTGTCCTCATTGAATTGAATCCCATTTTTTTCAGAACATTTCTTCAATTCATCAAGATCACTTTGCACTTTAATCCTGTTCTTCAGTCTCATTACAGCCTGGCCAGTTCTGGATCATCTGCAGATTTAATAAATTTACAATCTATCTCTTTGTCCAAGTTATAAGTGAAGATATTGGCTAGGTCTCTGACAAACTGGCTGAAATCTACTTATACATTCTTCTATTCTGACATTAGATAAAAACCAGTTTTGTATCCATTCTGTAGAAGCTTCAGTTCACTTGCTTGTGAAAGTTATATGTGAAACTGTATCATAAAGCTTTCTGAGATATATGACCTCTATGGTTTCTTTCTTACCCTTCCAACCTGTTAAAACAGTTTGACATGATTTCTTCTTGCCAGATGCAAATAGACTAGGATTCTTTAGTATGGAAGAAAAAGAACAAAAAAAAAAAAAATCTAGAGTCTATAAATCCTGGAAGATGGGAAGAAAGTATAAAACAAATCATTGTTCCCTGTCCCTTATTAAGCAGACAGATGTCTTCTGCTGAGGTTTTGAGACCTCAACTGACTTCTACATCTCTCCTAGATGCATTCTTGTGTCTCCATATCTGGGACTACTATTGCTCTTATCTCCTCCTTCTTCAGGACCATTGTTGAGGTAGTAATTTTCTTTATAGATATCTTTTTGTGATAAATAAAATTTCACATTCCTCAAAGGATTCATGAAATAATTCAAGTTTTCTTCACTTCATCCAAACTACAGTACATATACTCCTTAAGCAAGGTGGTTATTTATTTATAACAAGGGTTTCTGAGTCAGTGATGTTTACCAGACAAGTTTGTGATGTTTACCAGGCACTAAAGAACTGTCTTCTGGTCTATACCATCTCTTATTGAAGAAGTTTCCTCAGGTTCCCGTAAGGGCTACACAATCTAGATGAAGGATAATAAGCAGTGGGTATGAACAGGCTGCAGGTTGTGCCTGATTTGAAACAAGAAGTGAGTATTTGAGAGGAAATACATATCTCATCAGTGGGGAAAAAGTCTAGAGGTTGGAGGGGAAAGGAGAATTTCTGTATTTCAGGATCAGCTAACCAAGGGGAAAAAAAGCATCTATAGACAGAGGTTTTAAATGATGTTTTCCTTAAATACTGAGAGAACGCTTATGGGATGAATTAAGCATGAGTTCATGTGTTGGTGACAAAAACGCAGACCAGTCACTCATCTAAAGGTTATTCATATGTTTCTGACCAATTCAAAAAAAGCAAGGGAGAAAAACTTTTAAGAGCAATGTTTCACTAAAAAAAGTCCAGTGGGAATGAGGCTGTCACCAAAGAAGAAGTTTAAAGTGGAGTTTCTGTTTATCTTTTGTGTTTCAAATGTTTC
This sequence comes from Patagioenas fasciata, assembly GCF_037038585.1. Taxonomy (NCBI): domain Eukaryota; kingdom Metazoa; phylum Chordata; class Aves; order Columbiformes; family Columbidae; genus Patagioenas; species Patagioenas fasciata. The sequence continues at coordinate 16,138,235 of NC_092523.1, read as the reverse complement.
CTCCCGGACTGAGACAGGAGAACTGTTCTGCAGTCTGCTGCTCAGCAGCCACATGGTGCTGAGCTAATCTCATCACTTTGCTGTTCCCCCTTTCACCAGGCAAGCTTTGCCTCTTTTGCTTTGGAACTGTAAAAACTTTTAGGGAGACTATCACATGGTTTGTACTGTGTGAACACACCATACTATGATGATCAAGCTCAGCTGGGGCTTCTAGGTGCTACAAAGAGCAAGTAGATAGCAAGTACAGTATCACCTCCATGACTAATTAATATTCTAATAATAAGACTTCTTTCTATTTTAAGATCAATTGCTGTATTCATGCCTTAAGGTCAGTCTTGGATATACAAAGCTTTGTAGGACTACAGTATCCTCTTCTGTTGCTTTTTAGTACATAATCTGGGGGTCTGGGAACCTAAAGAAATACAGAAACTTCTCCAAAGCATTTTGGGGAAAGAAAGGGAAAAAAAAATAAAAAAAAATTTCTTATAGTCTACCTGAGTCATTATTTAGACTACTCATTTATGGGTGTTTTATAAGAACTTTGGTACCCTGTTAGTCTGAAATATTTGAGTAACCTGAGGCCCAGAATGGTAGCTCTTTATTTGCTCTTCTTTTCTGTCAGTCTCATATTCTCATTAGATTCTTGTTACTTATGCCATGACAACAGTATTCTAATTTATCTGTTTTTCTGTTCTCTGGTAATGAATTAACGATGATGGCAACCATAGCAACTGAAGCAAAAACTTCATTAAGCAAGAACAATTTTTCAGTTTACACTGTACAATGCGAAATTGCTTTCAGTAACAAAGTCTTCCACAGAATGATTGTAACAAAGAAAGCAGTTAAGCTGAACTCCAGTGCAGCAGAATCTGTATTTCAAGCTGTGAGATGTTGACCAGGTTTCCACCTTAAGAATAATCAAAGGTAACAACAAAGTGTCAAAAAACACTCAGAAACTTCGTAAGTTTCAAGAAAACATTTGGCAGCATTCACCATGATTCATCCTGAAATGTTATTATAAGCAAACAAAAATAGTTAACAGTTTCAGAGCTTTGTTTTAAAGCAAGGTTTCCCAACTGAAGTTAGAATGAACTGTCTAAAGCATAGACTGCTGCTGTCAGAAAAGCATCGGTTGTAACACCCTGTGTGTTTGACGTTGCCAACAGCATGGACATAAGACATAACGCTTTAGAATATCTAGGGATTTATGACAGGTTAGACCTTCTAATTGAAATCTCACTTAACATGTGAGGATGGAGGCCCACCAACTCTTGCAGAAAAGATGACATTATCAGCTGTGACAACATTAATGACATCAGCAATTTACCACTTCAGGAGATAAAGGAACTCAAAAGTGAATTAAGAGCAAGAGTAAATGTCCTAGCCAGAAAGATCAGTTGTTCAAGGCTTTCTGTAAACAACACACTGGAGCAGCTGAAACCCATGAACTCATACAAGTTTAATTCAATTAACCCTGTCATCTGATGAGAAAGGAGAACAAGAAGTGACCAGCAAGTTCTTCAAGTTCATTGTGAACATTTTTTACAGATGAAATACAATGAAAGCAGCCTCTTTCAACTAATAATGCAGAATTGATTAAGAATGTGAGGGAGAAAAACAACTTAGTGGGAGTAACCATAAAATTGGAGAGCTTGTGATGCACAGGAAAGACAGAAGAGTGTAGCAAAACAAAAACATCTTGTACTTCAGAAAGACTGACTTCAATAAACTCAGAGATCTGGTAGGTATTACCCCATGAGAACTAAATATCAGCATATATAGCACATAGTGAGATATGAAGAAAAAGAGACACAGAAAGAAGAAGAAAACTTCCTGTGAATAGTGGATGGATAAGACCAGGAAGGTGTAATCTCTGCTGCTTAACAGGAAGGAACGGATGTTGAAAGTCACAAAGTATCCTGCTATGTTTAGTGGTTCTTTTACTCAGTTCACACTAAAACGATCAACAGCAGCACAGGACTAGGACAACTATAATTGGCAACAAAAAAGATTCAATCTCAGGCTCAAATAGAGAAAGAAGAAGATGCATAGTACAAAGCTAAAGAGGATGCTCTCAAATTAGCTAAGCTTAATAATGTTATGCTACCATGACTAAAGCAATCTTAGAGCCAGTACTATTGCTGTGACTTCATGAAAGACAGATGAGGCACCTGCAGACACTAAAGGAGCAAGTATAGTATCTGAATTTTGAAGTGGGAAAAGGAGGCAGTGAACACAAAAGCACAAGAACAGATACTCTGGATCAGAGCAGAGGTCATTGAGCACAGCCAGTGTTAAATATCCAGATAAAAGTATAACAAGTAGAGAGCAAGTGTGTAGTGGTACTTACCAGCCTGCCAGGGTCCAGCAGGTTCATGAACCACACTATCTTTATTTTTTTAAACATTTTTTTATTTATTTAATAATGCTGATAGGCTATTTTTTCCATGAATACAAACAGTAAGCTTCTGAATCTTTTCACAACACCAGCATCCTCAGTATCCTGTTGTGAGGGTTTCCATAATTTAACTACACATCTTGTAAAGAAATATTTGCTCCTTTTTGTCTTGAATCTGTTACCTTTGGTTTTATTTCATGTTCTGTATTGGAGAATGATGCCTAGGAGTTCCATAGGTTGTTCAAACTTAAAATGAGACCAGAGTAAACAATATTTCAGAGGTTTACAAGCTAAATTGTGATAGTGACAACAGAAACCAACTGAGTAATTGCCATAATCCAAAACTATGATTTTGAACTTCTTCCTTAAATATGTCAAATGCTGAATGTCCCTCTAGAAGATGCCCAAGAATCTATCCAGCTAGCAAATCCCAAGTGATAATATAGTCAAAGTTACACTGCTTTTGCTCAGCTAAAGGCAAAGTGTTTGATTTGAATCTTGACCCTGAGCTCAAAGATGAGGAAGACTAAAAAGCTTCTAGATTACTGTTGTGCATAGAAGTTATTTTGCCTTTTGTACTGTGAGCTAAAAAAAAAAAAAAAAATCATAAGTCGATTTAACATGTGCTATCACAGTCATGGGATCAATTTTAAAGACTGTACTGGAGGTATCAACTCACTGTCTTCATAGCAATGTAAAACATATTTCCAAAAATATCAACAGGAAAATCCAGGTGGATTGAGCAAACAGTATTTGGAAAGTGCATTACTGATAAATGCTATTATTGTAGTCCTGTTTATAATACCATAATTGTGCTTAACTCAAGAACATTTATTTAAGTTACAGGTATGCTGTTTTTGAAAATCTAGAGACCTGAGAGAATATAAGACAAGTAAACAAATTGTCAAGTACCTAGTGCCTTCCATTGACCCAATGCACTGCCAAAGGACTTTGAAAAAATGATTATTAAAAGTCTATTGTTACAAAGCTGAAAGATTTAAGCAAAAATATGGTCAGTGTAAAAGTATAGAATAAAAATTAACATGTTCAACATAGAATTATATACAAGCAACCTTTTCTATAATATATGCTGTTTTGAAGGTCTTTCAAAGTTAATGAATAGATTCTTTAATTTTTTGGCATGCATGTTCACATAATATGTCTTTTTCACTCTGGGAGATGAAAGGGTTAATGCATCCCCCAGAGAAGAAAGTAGCTAGGCTTCTACCTAAGAATACATTACAGCTGCAAGACAGAGCATACTAATACTGCTATTTGCCTCTCCTTTTCTTCAATATGAAATTACTGTAGTCTTACATTGGTGATGAGTCCATAGTGGTCTACTGTGCTTAAAAAAAAAAAAAAAAAAAAAAAACACTAAAGACATAAATCATTTTCTCTCTTCACAAAACAATTCACTATTTTTGAGGCAAAACCAGATCTTAATTTGTAAACAATGTTGAATATGGTCATTATAAAACAAACTTAATTTCTTTAAAGGACAAGAAAGTTTGCTAAAAAAACCCAAAACAAAAAAGCCCTCCTCCCCCCCAACAAATTAACAAATAAAACCAGGAAAATGTAACATTCAGAGACAACAGTTTTATAATTTCTCATGATGTTCTCAGACTGATAAAACAGAAGCAGCATAAAATAGGAGTAGAGGGAAAATATGAACCTTTACACATTTTTATACCACTGCAGAAGAACAAACTTTCTGGTTACAAAAGTAGAAGGCATCCAAAAATCACTGGAAAGTGTATTTTTTCCAGATGTTAAGCATATGTAGGAAACTAACATGAACTCAATTAATTCCAGTGTGTACACATAGGTAAGATTTCATGAAAATTTAAGAGTGAAGAATATGTTTCAAATTTTGCCAAGATTTTTATAGCAAAACTCTTTGGGTGTGAAGCTTCCCCATGCCAATGGCTGTAGTGTGTACTTTATCATGAAAACATGGACAAAACCTGAGTGTTAGCTTCAGAGCTTGCAAAGGTAAAATAATAAATTTGAGATTTTGTTGATGAAATAAAGCCCATTAAGTTCAGGAAGATATTGCAAATTATAGGGTTTGAAAGACCCAAAGGATACTTTCCACATTTTTAACATTTTGAAAAGTCAAAAGCATGTTGGGAGTATGCCTGAAATAGACCTGGATGCTGTTAACTGTATGATGCGTGGGGAGAACGTAGGTTTTCTGGAGAGGTGTAAAACTAATCAAAATAACTTATTTGACCTCCAAAAAGAGCTGGTTCATTGCAGCCAACAGGATGTAAAAATGTTGACAAAAACCTGTATCCTGTACAAAATACAATGAAAGAAGTAGCTGTGACAGTGGGAGTTAGAAAAGAAGCTGAAGGGGTTTTTTGGACCTAGAAAGTTTTCAATGCTGGCCTCGGGCTTACACTTTTTATCCCTCCAACCAGAAAACTTTTCTCAACAGATAACCACCTCAAGCAGAAAAAATGAGGTTATACCCAGGCTATGTGGTGCCTGCTGTTTATTTACATGCCATAAATATTCAGCAGGCATTTGCTAGTGTTTGCTGCTGGAAAATCAATAGGTCACCTACTTCCAAATGATCTTCACTGGTAAAGTCAGAGCTTGTGAATTTAAACACTAGTTTTATCTGCCATGGATGCATTATCAGTTGTATCGAAAAGTACTCATGAAGTTATGTTTTCCTGCTCTTAGATTTATTACTTTTAAGAGCTATCAAGAAAGAACTGATATACTCGTAATGTACAACCTGTGTGAGTATGACTGGAAGGCTACAGTATAACCTGAACTTGCTAGTATCCTGAAGATCTTTTAGGGTAAGAAATAATAGAATTTCTCTGTGTAACAAACTCAGGGTCAGTTAGCTAATTTATAGCCTTGATTTTACACATCTGAACCTGTTTGAAGATAAAAACAAACTCTGCAATCCTGGACACCTTATAATCTGTTATGAAAATTCTGACTCTTTCCTGAGCCTCTGTACAACTTCTACAGTTAGTAGGTGCCTATGGGGACTTTTCTTCATAGTGCCTTCCATCTCACACTCCTGTGCTGTATATCTGGTAGGGGAAGGTTACTGCAAATCTCAGGTACTTCTGGAACTAAATGTGGGTATAAAAGTGAGCAACAATCTGCAAAGCCTCAAGTTTCTTTCATAGGGCCAGTCAGCTGCTGGCCAAGAACATCAAAGTAGATCTTCAATGAAGGCAGGAAAGGTCAAGATTTCCTGCCTAGTGAACAAACACAATGTAACATTCTGTGAGAAAGAAGGTATTAATTTTTGATGGCATTCTCTGTTTAAAGTTTCTGCCAATTTTTTTCTGAATTCCTTAGCGGTAAAATTCATATGGGTACCAAAAATATTTTATACAGGCCTGATGAATGATTGCTATGTCTTATTTGAATATGGTTTTTTTAGCTGCCTTCCAAGACTTCTTGCAAATGGTTTGATATACGTGGGAGGTATGTACAAGAAAGGTTTTGGAAGGACTGTCTTCTTAGAACTGCTTTCATGTTATTCACATGCATCCAGACTCGTGCAATCTTTTACAGCTGTTACAGATGTAGTGTCTGAACATTCATGCAGTTTTTGTCATATCTGTGAACCTCCTCACACTGTTTATGGAGAGCGCCTGGCAAGATATATTCTGCCAGATCAGAATATCAATGTCAGTAGGGTGAGAAAACATAGGAAGACTGAATAGCCTGCATGAAAATTGAAGGCATTATCGTGTCTACAGAGGCTAGTGAAAATATCAGCTTTGAAAACTTGAAAGGTTTAGTCTCTTGCTTAGACCCTCCACAGGAGTGCTGTAGAGAAATAATCACTCAACAGCCAGACAGCATCAGGAATAGAAGGCTGCTGATAGCAGCTTAATGACTTTTCCAACATGTATCCATTTCCAGGCATTTTTGAAGGTGAAGTAACTATGGGAAACTTTTCTCCACAGAGAAAATAAAGTCAGAAAATATGAACTTGATGTTCTTTTTGCCTGGAAATATGGTATTAGGCATTGCAACCACTAGTAACTTTGGTTTAAGGAACCACTTTCAAATGGCTTTTCTCAGTTTATGGAGGGCTTTTACAGAAGAAGATTGTTTCCACTCAGTGTGTGAAATGTGATTAATTGTAGGTGACTTTGATGGATGCTGCTTCTGAAAGCAGTAAAATTCAGAAGTGATTTAATCAATTGTGTATGAGTATCATATCCATAGATCAGAACACACATAGCCAGGGAAGGAAAAAACAGCTGCACAAGCTAAGCACAGAGTGCATCGGGCTTTTAAAAATCCTTAGAAACAAGATGGAGATCACAACCCCGATCAGCAAGTGAACCTGTCAATCTCAAGTTCTCTCCAGAAGCTTCTGAAGGTGATACCAATGAGTAGGATAGATAGCTTTTCTGTGGTAGAATTGAGACTTTTAGGGCTTAAGAACTGAGCTATTCCCTTCAGGCTGACTAGCAGCTGAGGTTTTGAAAATATCAACAACAGAATATCAAGAGAGATAACTTCTTTGTTGGTAGCTCCTGGGTCCCTGAAAATATGACGTAGTTGAGAGATGAGAATCTGCCTCTTCAATATCTCTGTACCAAGGCCCTAAAAAAGCTGTTGCATTTGTCTCCCGGTGAATTAAATAGCGACCACCTCGCAAAAAGCTCTTGATGTCTTAAGAGAATGCTTTTGGTGTCTTACTTTTGACACAGAACTAGGCAAAGCAGCCAAATAAAAGAGCCATACTACTACTACTACTACTACTACTACTACTAATAATAATAATAATAATAATAATAATAATAATAATAATAATAATAAAGCAAAACAGACTATTTTGAAACAAAACCTCTTTTGCAACATCCAGCAGGGTTTATCAGGACTGGTAATTTTTGCTGTCTTTCTGATAACAGGGCTTTTGACCAGCCAGGGGTGGAACATGAGGAACACCGGAGACCCAGCTTGCCTGGGACCCATCCACCAACTGGGGCAATTCAGGCCACTGCTCTTGCAAAGGAAAATACCAGAGCCACAGGCACTCTCACCTCCTGGATGCTAAAACAGAGAACAGTCTGCAAAGAAAAGCTTTAAATGAATGCAAAAAAAAAAAAAAAAGCCAAACATTTCACCTCTGTGCTTTGTAAATATCTGACTTATGTGAGGCAGAATGATCTACACAAAGGAAAAACAAGCATGTCTCTACAAAGCAGGAGAGACACAAGAATTGCCAAACCTAAGGAATGCCAAACAGCTCTAGTTCTGTTATCCAGGAAGTGTTGGGAAGTGTGAATAAATATTGCAAGAAAGGAAATGCTGAAGTACTACCAAATAAGCTGGGCTGATCTCAAATATAGGTCTTAGAATGATAAATGAGCTTTTGTATATAAAGTCTTAGTTGTTAGTTATTTTAGTGTATTCGGTTTGGAGAGGAGTATTACCCAAGATCTTTTCATGCCTAAAGTCTGGGAGAGTTTTGCAGAAATGCCATGTCCAATGCAGATATATCTTGATCAAACGTAACATAAAACACACTTTTGAAACATCAGAAAAGTCTTTACATGTACATCCAAGTTGATTGGAGATCACTTCTGTTCTTCCCTGCCTTCTCTTTCAAAAACTGAAAACCAGAGAAAGTCTTCTAACTCAATATAAGATGTTTGCATGCCTTTAATATATATATTCTTTAATAATGAGTAATAAAATTTTGCTTTAAATAAAGTTATTCTTTACTATTGCAGTATATAATCTCTTTGAACCAGTCTGTTGGGACAAAGAAGCATCGTGGCAGTGGAAGGCAGGCAACAAAAGTCTTTGAGCCTACTACAGACATTTTACTGAGA